>NC_042618.1:460803340-461125322 GCF_901001135.1 Rhinatrema bivittatum | reverse complement strand
GCTACAAAAAGCACACTCTAGGAAAACGAAATCACTCATTAAATCTCCCAAAAATGCAGTGCAAATGTGCTTTTTTTTTTTTTTTACAAACCTTTCTAAGAAAGGTTGAACATTTAAAAATTTATATGGTTATGGAATTCGTTTGAATAAAGGTAATTGGTGGGTGGACAAATGACAATAAATGATTATAAAAAGGAAGCTCTGTAAGCTGATAACAGCCTGCGGCCCATTGCGTGGTGAGAGGCTGCAGATTATACTACTTGAGCAATAATCTTTATGATATTGTCATTTGTTGGGTAACTAATTGTTGCACAAAAATCTTTTGACAAATTGTATGTCAGATGTATTGAGTGAGTTTAGTCTCCTCTCTCCTTTTTTTTTTTTTAAGCATGAAGGGGTAGATTTTAAAAAGGGGCGCGCGCTACCCAGCGTGCGCACATGTACACCCAATTTTATAACTTGTGTGCGCAAGTTATAAAATCAGGGGTCGGCGCGCACAAGGGGGTGCACATTTGTGCACCTTGGGCCAAATTTTCAAACATGCACATGGGCGTAGATTTCTGCGCACAACCCGGCGTGCACAAATCTATGCCCGATTTTCTAACGTGCACGCAGCCGCTCGCACGTTAGAAAATCCGGGGTTGGCGCGCGCAAGGGGGTGCAGACTTGTGCACCTTGCGCGCGCCGAGCCCTAGTGGAGCCCCGATGGCTTTCCCTGTTCCATCTGAGGCCGCTCCGAAATCTTTCCTTCCTCCCCCCCCACCTTCCCCTCCCTTTCCCATCCCCCAGCCCTACCTAAATCCCCCCTACCTTTGTTGTCTTAGTTACGCCGGCCGGCTGCCGGCACGAGATCCTCCAGCACGGCCGCCCCTGGACTGGCACCCCCGCCCATGCCCCCACCCCCTTCCCACCTCTTTTTCAAAGCCCCGGGCATACGCGTGTCCCGGGGAGCGCGCGCAGGGACACTTTCTCGGGGTTACGCGCGTAACCCTTTGAAAATCTGCCCCCTTGTGCGCACCGAGCCGCACTGTCTTCCCCATTCTCTCCCAGGCCGCTCCGAAATCGCTCCGACTGCCGGCGCACGATCCCAAGCACAGCGGCACATGGCTGCTGTGCCTGGAGTCTCTGACCCCACCCCCTTTCTGCCCCGCCCCTTTCCGCCCCGCCCCTTTCCGCCCCGCCCCTTTAGTAAAGTCCCGGGACTTACGCGCGTCCCAGGGCTTTATGCTTGTCACCAGGCCTTTTGAAAATAGGCCCGGCGCGTATAACCTTTATAAAATCCAGCCCGATGTGCAGAATGACCAACTCACAAATGAAGCAGATTATATATAAAGTAATCTGCATGGAGATAATTTCTTATCAACTGTTTAGATTATATCAAATGTGTGCCCGCAGTGCATTGGCAATGAACACGAATGCTCTTCTTTAAATAGGCCTTTCACACTTTTCTTGGATGGGAAACTGCAATATTAGTGAATAATTTGCCCCCAGTATCAAAGTCTAACGCTTGTTAATATTTTTGAAAGTATAGTAGTATTTTTTTTCAAATGTATAAAGTGTGCAGGCTCCCTTTTTTAAAATATTTTCTAAAAGGTAGCTGTCACGGGGCAGCGGGCTGGAGTCAGGGAGCACCCCCTTGGAAGAAGTACAGGAAAGCGGGGCTGGACTGCAGCTGGTCTTCTGCCTAACCAGCCCTCTCCCCTGCAGGTTGAGTCATTGGGTTCTGGGGGCTGGTAGGACTTGCCTTCTGCAGAACATCATGTCTGGAGCAGGCGTAACCTGGGAGCTGTGTACTGGCTGGGAACGAGATGGAAGCATTGGCTGGAAGTGGGATGCATGTACTGGTTGGGAGCTGAGACTTAAGTGCAGGCTGGGCTGGAGATGAGGCTGGAATTGAGGGCAAGGGCAAGGCCTGGGAAAACATACAAGGGACTGGACTAGACAGACAACAGGGAACAAAAAAGCCCAATAGGACACGAGGCAGAAAAGAGAGGCCCAGGAGGCCACAGAGCAAGGCAGGGAAGCCTGAAAGGCTACAGAGTAACACAGGGAGCCAAGATAGGCCACAGAGCACGCTAGGAGGTCTGGATAGGCCACAAGGCAAGGTAGAATAGGAAGAAGGAGGTGGCCAGGTCAAGGAACTGGGGTGACTCAATGAAGCAGCATTGAGGGATCAGGCAGGCTGAGTTAAGAAGAGCTGAGGTGATCAGTAAGTGATAAGCGAGGAGGTAACTTGTGCAGCTGGGAGCGGGCTTGCTGAGGACCCGTGGTGGAGGGGAGGTTATGCAGCAGGCGAAAGCGTGACAGTAGCTTTTTCTTTTGTAGTGCTGCACCTATTGAAGTGCTGCTGAAAAGAACATGCTCTCCATTTCTAGGGATCTGCAGCCCCAACACTTTCAATTTGATTCTTTTTTTTTTTTTCCATTCCCTCCCTCCCACCCCCGACTTTATACAATTTGTTTAATGTTTTCGTTTTAGTTTATTTCCCCCTCCTCCCCCCCCCCCCCCAAAAAAATATCAGGCCTTTGGTGGCTGTGGTTGGCCTTTTCAGGTCAAGGAACTGCCCCGAATTGGACCTCAGTCCAGGCCTGGTGCCAAGACCTATGCCCCATGACCAGGTTGGTGCTGGGTCTTTTACAAGTGCTGGGCCAATGCTTGGATCCAGTGTTGACATGGGCAGGAGTGATGCCCAATACATTTCTACAGCCGTACAAGAGAATGGCGCCAGTCATAAATAGAATTTATTTGGTTAGGACTGAAGCATAAAAGTATGACTGTCACAATGCTCCTGTGCAGCTCTGTGCTGTGACTGCACCATGAGTACTTGCATGCAGTTCTGGTCGCCTCATCTCAAAGGTATAGTTGAACAAGAGTGACTCAGTATCATTGTGTGTATACTCAATAATAAACTAAACGCTAACCTCACTCCTGCAGGCAGAGAGCCGCAGCACAGTCAGGAGCAGAGATGGATGCGAGTGAGGCAGGCATGTTTTCATGATTGATTAGACTTTAATAATTAAAGATGTCTGCCAGTGTTTTCAGAATGCCAAAGAATGCTACTGACCTTTTATGGGTTTGTGAGGATGCATTTTGAAACGCTGAGACTTAAAAAGGGGGGGGGGGGGGAAAAACCCCTGTGCGATACACTGATTAAACAGAAAAGAATATGCAATGTAACTGGTAACAATTGCACAAATAGAATTGTTCGTTTACTGCGATGGAAAATCAGTCTAACGCTTGGATTTTATTTTGAGTCAAGGCAAAGAGAAAATCCTTAATGGTTTCCCAGTAAATTACAAATGTATTCTTGCCAGTCGTGAGTGAGGGAAGTTGCTCCTGTAGCTTTAAGGAGGATTACTAAAGAGTTCCATTATTTCAGGGTACAATCCAGTCCTGGTTTTACCTCATATTGTATGCAGAGATTTGTAATGCTAGATTTCTTAGCACAGGGGTGGCCGACTCCAGTCTTCAGAAGCTACAAACAGGCCTGGTTTTCAGGATATTCATAATGAATATGCATGAGAGAGATTTGCGTGTACTGTCTCTGCTGTCTGCAAATCTAGTTCATGCACATTTATTGTGAGTAATCTTGAATACCGGACCTGTTTGTGGCTTTTGAGGTCTGGAGTTGGTCATCCCTGTCTTACAACTTGATCGCACTACTAGGCAGGATCAGGTGATAATGATCTAAAATAGACCTGGCTGTTTTAGGTCAGGGTCTTTCCAATCCTGTCCTGGGAACTCCATAGCCAGTCTGGTTGTCAGGGTATCCACAGTTAACATGCATGAGATAAATTTGCATATGCAGAGTATGCGGATTTACTGAGCATTTCTTGAAATCCTACCTGGATACAGAGTTCCCAGTAAAGGTTTGGGAAGCCCTATCTCGGGGGAAATCAGAAGTGTAAATCTGTAATGTAACAGGATTATCCAGGCTTGGATCAGCTTTTTTTGAAAAAAAAAAAAAAAAAGGAGCCAACAGTATGTGAAATAACTGCATTGTGAAGCTGAGCATTGATAAGTATATGCTCCAGAGATGAATAAAGTTGGTAACCCTGTTCATGAGTAGCAAAATCCTGTAAGCTAAAGCATATAACTTGCATGTACATTTTATACCACGAGTTTCAGCAATATTTTTAAAAAGGAGAACTCCAGTCAGGACCAATACAAACATTAGGTGATCTTAGGATTGCCAACTGCCCGGTTTTGGACTGACAGCCAGGTTTTCAGCTGTGCTGTACAGTGTCCGGTCAGAAGTACTGACCAGACACTGAAAATCCGGTTTTTTCCCCCTTTTTCCCAAAGCTTCCTGGTTATAGGGAAAGACAGAACTGAGAGCTGAGCTGTGTCCCTGCCCACTTGCCTCCTTTCCTGTGATATGATTGGGTGGGAGAGGAGAGGAGGCGGGGCACAGCCCAGCCCACAGTTCCCAGTGGCTCCACAGATCTCTGCAGCAATGGCCCTCTGGTCCCTCCCCCTTCATCACTGAGTGCTGGACCAAGATCCAAGAAAGGCTGCAGTGAGCCAGCTGAGAGATACAGGGACAGAGGAGGGGAAGACAGTCAAAGTCGTAGGGTGTGGAAAAGGGGAAGAGAAGGGAACACATAGAAAAGGGGAGGGAAAGGAAGATAGACACATGGGGAGCAAGGGAGGAAAGAGACACAGGGGCTATGGAAGGAAGGAAGTCACAGGTAAGGGGAGAGGTACAACCAGAGAATGAGGGAAGGAGGAAGACATAGATGGAAGGAAAGGAAGAGACAGAAGAGGCACAAAGTTGACAGGAAGTCAGAGGAGGAAAGGAGTTAGAGGAAGGCACTGGGGAGGAGGGAGAGAAAGACAGCATGGGGAGGGAGGAGACTAGAGATAGGAAGGCAGCACAAGAGAGGAGTATACAGGAAGGGGGAGGGCATATTGAGTGAGAAGTTGCACAAGGGAGACAGATAAATGCCTGGGAAGGTTTTAAGGAAAGGGAGAGGGAACCACCTATGTCTGAAAGGAGGCTGTGTGTTTGAGTGTGTGCATGAGTGTATGAGATAAGAGGAGGTATGTTTGAGAGTGTGTATGTCTGACAGAGGAGGCTGTGTGTTTGGGAGTGTGCATGTGTAGATGAGATAGGAGGATGTGTGTGTATGAGAGGAAGTTTTGTGTTTGGGGTGTGTATGTATGAGAGAGGAGGCGCTGGGGTACTTTTTCAAAAACAGCGCTCGCTCGTACTTTTCGCGCACCACGCGTGAACAAAGGTACGCTGGATTTTATAAGATAGGCGCGTAGCCACGCCTATCTTATAAAATCCGGGGTCGGCACGCGCAAGGGGGTGCACATTTGTGCAGCCTGTGCGCGCCGAGCCCAGCGCGCGCTGCCTGTTTCCTCCGAGGCCGCTCCAAAATTGGAGCGGCCTCGGAGGGAACTTTCCTTCCGCCTCCCCTCACCTTCCCCCTCCCTTCCCCTACCTAACCCACCCCCCCAGCCCTATCTAACCCCCCCTACCTTTGTTGGCAGATTTACACCTACCCGAGGCAGGTGTAAATCTGCGTGCGCCAGCGGGCTGCTGGCGCGCCATCACTCAATCCCAGGGGCTGGTCCGGAGGCCTCGGTCACGCTCCCGGGCCAGCACCACGCCCCCAGACCCGCCCAGACCCGCCCCCTCCCGCCCCTTTTACAAAGCCCCGGGACTTACGCTCGTCCCGGGGCTATGTGTGCGCCGGCGCGCGAGTGCCCTGCGTGCGTAAATCCGGCCAGATTTATGCGTGCAGGGCTTTTAAAATCCGGCCCTGTGTGTTTGGGGGGTGTGTGTGTGTGTATGAAAGAGGAAGTGTGTTTGGGGAGTGTGTGTGTGTATGAGAGAGGAAGTGTGTTTGGGGAGTGTGGGTGTGTATGAGAGAGGAGGCTGTGTGTTTATGGGGAGGTATGGAAGTGGGTGTGTTTTAGCCTTTAATTGTGAGAGAACAAAACTGCATATGAGAGGCTGCGGTTGATGAGTTTGAGGATAATTGAAATAACATTTTTTAAAAATTATATTGAGTGCTTGAAAGCCAAGAAATGAGTGTATGGACAACTGACAGTAGTCTGTAACCTGCCTCCCCTCCAACGCATGAAGTTTAGTGGGCTATCCAGGTCTGATCCATGGAAAAGTTGAATACCACTGAGGATGTGGAGGAGATGCAACACACTCTATTTCTAATACTATTTGGTGTGCTTTGCAAGTAATTCGATGGTCTGATAATTCATGTAATGACCCAAAGCATATAGTAATGATGTCAGAGGTTTAATGTATGCTCAATAATAGGTTTTAATGCTCTTCTGTCCTCCAACACGGGACCGTGGTTCACCGAAGCTTCATCAGGAGGAACAATTCTAATAACAAAAAGATATTAAAATAAATAACAAACAGACCAAAAAGGCTACCGCAGAGAGAAGAGAACCATATGATATACATACCACACTGAAGTGAAATGTAAGGAAATGTCTGCAAAAGCAAATATCAAATCATATGAATAAAGAAAAGCACAGTAAAGTATATGAGCCATAGGTATGTAACTTTAGGCCACTGCTTCAAAGTCAGTAAAGTGCAATACACAGCACTAAAGTTGCTTATAAAAACAGGAATCATAAACCGAAAACACTGCGCTTAGTATGAAGGAAGTATAGCTAAGTAGAAGATATAGCAGCGTGGTTGGCAATATGAGGTAGTGAGTAAAGCTACTCAAAAGAACTTCGGGAGCTGAAACAGCGTGACCATTTAATGACCATGAAATGGTCATTAAATGTTCACGCTGTTTCTCCTGTTACAAAGAACATTTTCATGTTCTTTGTAACAGGAGAGGAGAAAGTTTGTGTGATCCCTCCACTCCTATACTTTTATACCACTAAACCTTTTTTAATTTTTAATTTTTCTTAGCACTTATTACTTTTAATATTTATCTTACTTATTAGATAATTTTATGTTAATTTTATTGATATTTTATTGTAACTTTTACATGATTTTTTATTTTTAACTATTTGCTACCCTTAAGTGTTATTTTCAACTATTGAAATTGTAAAACCGTTATGATGGTGAAACGGAATGAGGGTATATAAAACTTGACAAATAAATAAACAAATAATCTACTATAATCTCAGGGCGACAGGAATTCAAAAGTTCATAGATATGGAGAGGGGAAAGCTTTTATCCTTACTAGTTTAATTATGGGTTGTTTGATATGTGTGCTTTTTTTTAAATATTAAACATTTTCCAGAAATCAATTAAATATTTTTTATCCTTATTTTTCTGTTCTATTTATCATCTATTTTGAAATATTTGTATTAATATGGTTTGCTTACTATCATGATTGATTTTATCTTTCTTGATTTTGTTTTATGAGAAATGGTGATATTTCTGTTTTTGCATTATTACACTGCAGGAGTCTATCTTGCAGTGGTTTCCAATTTAGTTTTTTGTCTGCACCATTCTATTTATACTTTATGGTCTTAATTATTCTTATTTGTTGAGAGTCTGTCGGTGTTCTGCATTTGTGACCAAGGTGAGGTAGTCTGCTAGCTAGCCAGGAAAATGCCTTGCACCTGTTAGCTGTTGCTGATTTTTGGTAGAGGCTGGGATCCATGCTTGAAAGGACTCCTCAGGTGCTAAAAATGATGGCACTTAAGCCTGCTGGATACTGAAAAGCCTGCAGCAAGTGCTGGGGGTTTGATTATGTTGAGGAGCTCCAAGGGCACACACCCCCTCCGGGCCCTCGTTACGGGCGATAACTTGTAATGTGGCTCCAGATCAAAAAGGTATGCCCACCCCGGCCTAGGGTGTCTGATTACCCTTGCACTGGCCCTGCTCCCAGTGTGATAGCCTTAGATTGATTGTTACTGTCACTAGAATATCTTTATGATGTCCCTGACCGTATTGAGATCAGCTGCTTCAGTCTCGAAAATCATCTGCGTCGTGCCCTGAATATTTGTTTATTTAATGGTTGTGCGAATGCGTGTTTAAATATGATGGCTTATGTGTGTGTGTGTGTGTATAGCCCTTTAATTTTCAGAAACTCTCATGCTTGGATAACTTTGTTAGGTATCGTATGCTGCAGTGATTGGAAAGTGTGGGATTTTTACATTCTCCAGTGCCACCTGTTCTACCCCAGAGCGCTCTCAGCTGCTGAGGAGCAGCTCCCTCTGACAGATTTACAGCTGATTAATGCTGCCGCATTCACTTCTGTTAATCGGTTTAATGCTGGGATGCTATTCAGCACATCTGTGATCTTTGAGCTCACCATTGATATGGAGAGTAGCCTGGCAGTCCAGTTGATCAGATCCCATGTGGCAGAATTTGACTCAGTGTGCGACCTTCAAGCGCGAAGGTATGCATCACTGATGTGCTCAGCCGAAAGCCTCTCTCTCCTTAATAGGCCCTGTCATTTTAAAGCTAGTTTGCTAGGCTTGTGATCGGAAGGAGGCTCAGGACTGGGTCTGCGTCTGTGCTTACACAGTTCTCGACACCCGCTTGGTATTCTGTAGGCGCAGAAATGCTGTCATCAAGGGATTTGGAGAGAACAGGTGTTCCCTTCACACTGTGCTGTAAACTGGCAGACATGGAGTAGCATGGTGCACATCAGCACTTGAGCAAGTCTAATGTTCAAACCATCTGTTTCCACAAAGGAGGCCCGTGGCACTCGAGTCCTGAAAGAGAGTTCTGAGCTACTCTCAGGCTTCATTCAGAGCAATGCATTAAATTATATGTTTCTAAAATCTTTTAAGAAAATGCTTTTCTCATGGGCATCTTGTCTACACACCATTCCTCCGAACAACCGGAAGTTGGATCCACTGACTGACCCTACCCTGGGAATCCCAAACAGCTCAGCAAGTATTGAAGCAGGATGATCTCCCAAGGAAGGACAAAAGAAACCAACAAATTAATTCAGTCAAAACGAGTCATCCTTTTATGAGGAGAAAACATTATTGTTTCCTGCCTGCCATTAGTTGCTGGAGTGAATATAATTTACATTAAATTAGCAGTTACAGTGAAGCGGAGTAAGATGAAGAGAAGGAAGTAACAATCTTTGTGAAGTGAATATTTTTGCATGGGTTGTAATTTACTGTGATATATTTATTACCGAAGCATTTTCCCATCCTTCTGGTGACTAGGTTATAAAAATCTACACCCTTAGAAAGTTGCTGCTTGTAAGACTTGCTAATCTGCCAAGAAGGTGGCTTTGAATGTTTTACATAAACAAAAAAACAACCTGAAAATGGACAGACTTAATTAGGCCTTGAGTTTTAATCTGCCGTCATAGTTTGTATTCTGCATTCCAGTAATAAAACAAGAAGCCAAAGTGTATCATGGCCAAAGTTTTTATATTGGTTTAGACTCAGAAATGTAAACTGCTGAACCTTATTCCAGCATCCTCAGTTATGTGGACTGATTAACCAGTTCCAGGGGTCGGGAACCTTTTTGGCTGAGAGAGCCATGAACGCCACATATTTTAAAATGTAATTCCGTGAGAGCCATACAAGACCTACCAAATTAATTTACTACAACCCCCCACCCTCCTGACCCCCCAAGACCTGCCAAAAGTCCCTGGTGGTCCAGCGGGGGTCCAGGAGCGGTCCGGGAGCGATCTCCTGGACTTGGGCTGTCGGCTGCCAATAGTCAAAATGGCGCCGATGGCCCTTTGCCCTTACTATGTCACTGGGGTCGACCAATGGCAGCGGTAGCCTCTGTGACATAGTAAGGGCAAAGGGCCGTCGACGCCATTTTGATTACTGGCAGCCGACGGCCCTTTGCCCTTACTATGTCACAGGGGCTACCGCCGCCATTGGTCGACCCCAGTGACATAGTGAGGGCAAAGGGCCGTCGGCGCCATTTTGACTACTGGCAGCCGACAGCCCAAGTCCAGGAGATCGCTCCCGGACCGCTTCTGGACTCCCGCTGGACCATCAGGGACTTTTGGCAGGTCTTGGGGGGGGGGTCAGGAGGGTGGGGGGGTTGTAGTAAATTAATTTTGGAGGTCTTGGGGAGCGTCAGGAGGGTGGGGGGTTTTATTAGATTTTTACTTTTTTATTAAAGATTTGTCTGCGAGCCAGATGCAGCCATCAAAAGAGCCACATCTGGCTCGCGAGCCATTGGTTCCCGACCCCTGAGTTAAGCTCACCTAGGTTCACTTGTTCCAGGTGCTGTAGATGGTTTGACTGGTTGGTACAGGAATAGTGCTCTGCTGCCTTAATGCTGTTGCTTTGGCTGCTTCTAAAATATGTGACATTGCTACCCTTCACAATATTGCTACTCTTAACATAAGGCTTGGAGGTAACCTGTACAACGCGGCAGACACAACAGTAAGAAACTTGCTGGGCAGTCTGGATGGACCATTTGGTCTTTCTGCCCTCATTACTATGTTACCTGCTGCAGAGCCAGTTCCCTTTGTCCACTCATCTAACTGGCAGGGCTGCTTCTGTGCCATTGACTAGAAAATGCAAAATTCACTGAAAACTATTTTGAAACCAGTTTCGAGTATGTTCCGAACAAGTTTAAAGTCCCAGCATCCCAGTCAGCAACTATTTTATACCTAAGCACATATTTCAAAGGATCACCTGAAAAATGTGAAGATTAGGGATGTGCATTTGTTTAAATTCATTTTGGTAATGTATGCATGTAAACATCTTATACATACAAAATTCATAAACTACTGAAAGGAACCAAAAATGTGACACACAAAAGCTGTAATAATAGAATGAAACAAATTGAAAATTAGTTGTGTGCACATCCCTATTGAAGATAATAAATGAGTCTATTGTGATCTTCTTAATCGCCTTCTGTGTGCAGTGGAGTCCTCTAAATAAGAACGTGTCACATCATTTAAATAAATTGAATTGGAGATGTTTCTGCTCCCATAATGGAAACATCTGTGGCATTTTTACCTTTTCAACAATAGGTGGTGGGTTTTCCAGGCTATGAGCTCTCTAGCAGAATCTGCCTCATGAATGCAGAGCTTCTAGGCTAGGCAGCAGCTGTACAAGTTTGTGTGAAATACTTTAGAAATCGGTTTTTCTTGAATTGTCCCATCTCAAAATAGACATTTCTTGATGTTTTGTAATTCAGAAAGACGCTCTCCAGCCATTGATGACTGAGATGCAGAATAGTAGATGCTGTCTTTCATTGAGCGTGTTTCAAGTGAGGGCTCATTCAGTTTATGGATATTGATTGGATGTATTACATTGATGAGAGAGAGGAAGATGGAGCACTGTGGGGTGATGCAGTTAAAAATGGTCAAGCCCTGGAAAGCTAGTCATAGAGAGAAATGGTACACCAAAGTTGCCAGTTTTCATATTGAATATGGTACTTGAAGATGAAGTTGATCCAAAAGTCATGAATGTTAGGAGACTTGTATACCTGTTTACCCACACAGGGCATTCAGCAGAATACTAGACAACCCAAGCATGAGCATTGTTACCCATTATTACTCCATTAGCACTGCAAATATAGACAATGGAATACATGAAGGAATTGGTGAACCTGGTCTTCATCTTCTACAAAAAGCTTATTTTTAAAAGGCACACCAAAGAATATCTGTTCTTCCTTTCTTTTATGCACAGCTGTTTTGATTGCTGTCCCTCACATGGAAATCTTTCAACATAGATATGGTCAAGGGCTGAATTTTTCTGTACTACAACCATACATAATAAACATTAATCTCCTTTCTCCTTCTCGACAGCAGTGCCCTTAACACCAAGTCTTCACTTAACCATGAAATTGCTGCTTAAACCAAATTGCATTTTGTCTTGATAGTTCTATAACTTTTCTCTGCTTCCAGCAAGCTTTCTCCTGTGGTTGAAGGCATCAGTCTTTATGATGAAGGACATACATTGGAAATATATTTCAGGAGAGTTTAGTCTTTGGGGAATCCAGGATTACTTCCTCTTCAATGCAGACAATTCTGACATAGGAAATCTCAAGGCTGATAGTTTCTACTTGAATCAGAAATAGTACCCTCAACACTACTCCCAAAGAAAGGAGTGGAGTAGTAGGCCTAGTAGTCAGAGCAATGGGCCCTGAAGCAGGGAAGCCAGGGTTCACTTCCCACCTAGGGATTGCTAAATGCAAATTATCTTTCTTCAGTGGTAGGGTGTGGCATCAAATTGGAATCAGACAGTAACCAACAAGGGCCCTGACCTTGGCAGTCTGTGAATCTGATAAGTAGGGGAGCTTGTTTGGTCTTTTTCTGCCATCGTGCTGCTCCTGAAATTAGCATTGTAATTGGCTGTGTTAGTCAACTTGAATGCTCTGAAGTAAATGTTAATGAATTAAACCCCCCCACAAAATAGATAAAGTGATACTTTTTTTTAGTGGACTAATAATTCATTTCTTGGTTAGCTTTTGAAAGCTTGAGAGTTAATGCCGTCTTCCTCAGGTCAGAATAGGAGGAGTAAAAGATGACATCTTGAAATCCTAGTCAAGAAATAAGCTGTCATGAAATTAGTCCGGGTCAGAACCAGATCTTCACCATTTTCCCCCAAGACTGTGCTTCCTGATGACATTGGTCACAATCAGGCAGTTGGACGCCAGCTTTCATCTTCATGGTATTGCCAGCTACATCCCCCTATGCAATGAGTATCACCATGCGACATTGCTGGAAAGTGAGACAAAAAATGAGGGCAAGCCTGTTTTTACTTAGTCTTCTCTCCACAGATCCTGTGCTTACCTCGCTACTGTTCTTTACTTCTAGGATGTCTGGCTTGTTCCTCACTAAAGTATGCTCCCAACGAGTAATTTTCATGAAAATAATATTCATTATAAATGATACAATTTCTCTAAGAGTGACTGGTACTAAGCTGTTGGAAGGTAGTGTAGGGAGTCTGGCAGTAGGATCGATTTGCTTTTATTACTTTAACTGAAAAAGTTCCCTGCAGCTCTAACAGATGCTGCTTTCCAGGACGCTTGCAGGCATGTATACGGGGATCCAAACAAAAATACCTTGAACCCTTGACGTATACTGAATATTTGGTGTGGATAGATGCTAAACTCAAAAGGGTTTTGAACACACCTTATTAACAGAACCATTCTACCGTAGTCTTTTATTCACATACATGTGCTTAGAATAAAGATGGGAAAATACCATTTGGCTTGGAAAGACCAGTTTATGAAAGATAAAACTGGCTGTGAGCCCTTTTAGTTTTTAATAAAACCTTCAATTTACAGGACAAATTGCACACTCCAGTAATGGTGGCAACATAATCCTTCCGCTCACTGCATGCATTAGTTGTGAAATATGCATCTTGAGTGAATTTGTGTTGGTCTTTTTCCTTGGCAAACATTCCTGGCACGTAAATGCAAACTCGTTGATTTTATGAACTGCTATGCCACAGTCATTCTCAGTACTATTGCCAGTAAGGATTACATAGCTATCTTTTTTTTTTTTTTTAATTTTTTTTTTGGGTGGGAGCAGAATTTTCTCTGTGCTCCTTTTTGTACTTTCAGCTCAGTTAAATCAAGGCTTGGGGTCTGGTGCCAGGAGCCAGTCCATTGCAGCGATGGTCCTCAGCCAGGGGGCATGCACCAGGGCTCCTTCTACAACCCTACAGTTGTGGGCTCTGATGGGGGTGGGAATCCCTTCTGCCTCCAGCGGTTGTGAACGCTGCCTCTGCAGCATCCACACTTTCCTATGGAGTTGGGGAGGGCATAAATGGCAGTGAAATTCAAGAAAGCCTGGAGCAAGTATTGAGGACTCTTGGAGGTGGAAAAGTGAGAAGAAGCAAGTTTTTGTGGTTTTTTAGTCAGAAGGCAGATTTGCAGTGTTTATTTGCTATCATTCTATGTTTCTGGTGTTAACCTGAGAACGGAATATGTTGTTTTATTTTTTTTAAGTAAATGTCTTATTTGCAGATCATTTTAAACTGCTTTGGCAGCTCAACACCAGAAAGAGTGCTGCCAATTCCGGGGAGGTAAGGGGACACATTAGTTCATAGGAGAGTAAGTGTTGTGCCTAAGAAAAGGCGGGAGATGGGGGAGGAGCCAAGAAGGCGAACGAACGAGTGAGGAGCTGGAGTAGAGTCTCCCTGTTACCTCGGTGCTAAATTCAGAGTTTCTGGTTTCCTTTTTCCAGTTACCTATGCTGCATACGAAGCATAAAGCCAGGCTTCGAGAAAGTTTGGCGGTTTCAGATACTTTGGATTTCAAACAGCCATGTTTAGAGAGCTTCTTCTCCTCCACGCCGATTGAGCCGGGGGCGAGGGCCGCGGAGGGAGGAGACGCAGAGTTAACGTCTTCCCCTAAGGCCGACGAGATCTCGTCCAGTCCCGGCGCAACTGAGACGCCGTCCCCTCCCCAGCGTTTGAATGCAGCCCTCCCGACTTGCTCAGTAAAGATAATGAAGAAAGAGTTTCAATACAAGAAAGGAAGTTAAATGTTTTGGAAGAAAGATTAACTACAGTTGAAAAACAACAGCAGAATCTGATACAATCAGAAAATGTTCAAATTAAAAAGAATGGAGAACATAGAAAATTCTTTAAGAAGCCTTAACTTTAGAGTGCTTAATTTTCCTGTTATTCCAGTTACCTGCAGTGAAAATATTTATTTGGTTAACAAAAATTCCGGTTGAAGCCATGCCTTTAATATCTAAGGCGTATTATCTGCCTCAGAGATCTATAGAGAATATTCAAGATAATATGAACAAGCAACAGCACCTGAACCTTACGGATGTTCTGGAACTTTCTCAAGAAGTTGAAGTTACTCAAAGAGGAGGAACCCTGTTAGTGACTTTTGCATTTACAAGTGAAAAAAATGATGTTCTTCGGTTCTTTTTTCGTAACAGGAGCTCTTTATTTCGCGGACAAAAAGTATGGCTGTATCCAGATATTACCCGGGCCACTCGGGAGAAGAAAGTTCCTTGCTATGAGATCCGAAGCTCTGATGATATGTTCTAAGTATATACTGCGCTACCCTTGTAAGTGTGTGGTTACATTTAACAATTCCAGTTATGTTTTTTCCGAACTGTCACAACTGCGATTCTTTTTGGACTCTCACCCTAGGTGACAGTAATCAGTACAGTTTGGCAATTATATCGGCAATAGTCTCCGATTACCTTTTGCTATATTTCTTACATTATTCGTTCTTGGTATTTTCTGTGCCATCTCACCCGAGGATTTCTTATATTATTGAGGTATTTTATTATTTTTTTCTTTAGATTATGACTTAATGCAGCTGGATTATACTGATTTCCTATGTACCTCTGATTTCTTTCACAAGTATGATTGTGTTAAAACTGAAATGCAATAAAAATAAAAGTTAAAAAAAAGGCGGGAGAGATGATATACCGGCAGATCAGTTTAACTTGTTCGCTATCGGGCTTTGAGTGCTGTTGATGGGACTCAGACCAGCATCTCAAAGTGCTTTAGCTCTAGGGAATTGCGGTTGTTTCTCTGGGATCTGATGCATGAAAATAAATTTACAGCCTTTCTACTTTTAGGGGGTCAGTTTATAACAGTCTGCCTAAATTAGGCAGCAAATATGCGCATAAGTTATACCAGGTTTCAAAGTGGGCTTGCAAGCATTGGTCCATGTTGAAAATTATCCCACTTGCCATTATATGGAGAAATATTTTTTAGGGGGGAAATTTACATACATACTTTTGAAAATGTAAAAAAATGCTGTGATAAGTCCAAACCCTTCCCCAAATCTGCCATCAAGGAGCCCCTTTGCTCAGTCCAGGTAAACTTAGGCCGCACACATGAGTAACTTTACTCACATTGTATTTTATGTGGTGGTGTGATCCAATTTGAAGAGGTGGTTAGACCATAGAAGGCAGAATACAAATCCGTGAATTAATATCAGATGGGCAATTACCAAAAATATGTCCAAAAAAATAGGAATGGGGAACCCCCCCACCAAATCAATCATATCCCAATCCACTAGGAATTCTGACACATCAGAACCTTCATAAATAAGAATATTAATGCTGGTGTAGGTTCATTTATCATCTGTCCTCCAGTCAGAGAGTCTCAAAATTGTAGAACATTGTTTTAGAGTCTTTAAATGCACAAAATATCTCCACTACTTCCCCTGGCAAATTACAAAGAACCACTTCCTGACTTTACTAAATCATGTTTCAATGTGTCTGCATCAAGGGAACTAGTTACTTTGGGGAATCTGTTCCGCACCCAGGCTGCTCAAGTGAAGCAAAGTGCAGGGATTTAAAAACAGGCAACAGATGAAAAGACTTCCCATTGCCTTCCCGTTGGTTGGAACACCCTGACATGTCAAAAGCTGGCATTACCCTCCCATCTAAGGACACGCTTATCCGTTGAAATAGCCTACAAAGAAGAGTACCACATGTACAGAAATTTCATTCCCTCATGTTAGTTTAATAAACACATTCTGACTTTGATCTAGCGATAGCGTATATGGGATAGTTGAATTCCTTTTTTATATTGCGTTTTGACCCAGCTCTTTGTGCTTCCATAATCAGCTTTGTGTCAGTACACAATCTCTGCTCTCTGTGCTTCCAGCTCAGTTGGAACCAGGACTGGGATCCTTCATTTGCAGGTACCTCGAGATTCCCCCCCACCTCTATTTTTATCCCCTCGCAGCTTTCTAAGTCTGGTCATTGCAGCATCAGGGGCCTGGGGCCATGCTTCAGAGCTCCTTCTGAAGCCAACCCTAACTCAGGCCATTAGGTCTCACCAATGTGTGTTGATTTCTGCCCCCCCGGGCTGCGGAAGTTGCCTCCACAGTATCCTTAGCCCTGGCCTAAGCTGGGACTGGAACCCAGGACCCTCCTCATAATAATGCACAGCACTGCTGCTGAGCCAGCGGGCTGGCCTGAGGTAGTCAAATTCTGATTAACTTTCTTGCTAATGGTGTGCGATTTGGTGCAGAACACACAAATGCAGCAGCATGAATCATGCTGCCATCAATAGTTTGATTTTATATTTGTTATTGCAACTAGTGTTAACTAAATTTGATATATCATCCGCAGAGTACAGGAAGACAGATTATTAAAAAGGAATAAAATGAGAGATGATGATCTCGTTCCATAGACAGAGGGTTGGATTGCATTCCACAATCAGATTTTCATGATCCAGTAAATAATGTGGTAAAGGTAACTGGGTTTCTGATTGGATTTGTGATTTGGCATGTTATTGCACTGCCAAACTCATTTTATGCATGCACATGGGTAGTGTTCTGGTTTCCTGACACTTCTAGGGTGGGGGAGTAGCAGCAGGAGGGGGTGAGGATACATACAAATAAAGGAACTGGTAGAAACAGGGCCTAGCTTGAAATTGATGCAAAGAAAAATTGAGAGAGTCATATCCTACAGGCTGGCTAATAAGACTCTGGCATGGTTTACTATCCATATTAAATGAGCCAACTTTCATAGTGGTATTTAAAATAAAAATGGACATTTTTTTAACTGCTAAAAGCTTTCAAGTAAGGCTTTCATTAAAAAAAAACGAGATTATCGTTCCCTGTGTTCAGTGCCTGCCTTCTTGTTTGAGGTGGAGGGACTGCATTTTAGGAAGTGAATAAGACGTAAGCAGGGCAGACATCTGTGACCTCATCCCCTCCGCTGGATGTACAAAATCTATGCAATGGATCGGCACTGGCTGGGATGCCGTTTTTCCAGTAAGCAACCTGCGAGCTGTTGCATCCTAGCTCCTTTCCTTGTTTGAAGCTGAGGATGCAGGCCTGTTTATGAAACCCCATCGTTAATAAGAAGTTGAGAGATTTTAGATTTAACTCAATTAATCTGCAGCATATCCAGAGTGCTGCCATTTTATCTCTGCCCATTCCAATTTTTTAAAGGTATGTTTTTGGCTACGCTTTGATTATAGCAGTACCTGCTGTATACATGGTTGGCTGATGCGACTTCCAAGCCTTAACCTCATGAAATTGCCTGTTTGGGAATGAGTTGGAAAACTGGCCAATAAGTAGGGTGAATCATCAGTTCCTCGATTACCAGAGGATAAGAAGCAGACTCCATGCTCCTTCAGCATGAGATGTCGTGCTAGGGGGATCCAAGCGTTTTCGACCCTATAGAGAAGCGACTTTCAGAGATCTCGGCCTTTTGGTAGGTCTTGGTCCCTTCATCCCAGACAACCCAGAAGGGGCACGGGCTCAGGTAGTGGAACCTCCCGAGCCTCCCGATAAAGGTTTGCCGACCCACCCCCAGGAACAGGAGATAGGGGGACATCTCTCTCCTATCAGAGGTGGGTCAGGATCTCATCGGATCATTGGGTCCTGGAGGTGATATGGGAAGGATATGCACTGGAGTTTCGCAGTGTTCCTCTGGACATGTTCATGGTCTCTCCCTGCCACTCCCCACAAAAGAAGCAGGCAGTGGAGGATACATTGGCAAGGCTCCTCAGTCTGAGGGCTGTGATTATGGTGCCCATTCTCAAGCAAATACGGGGCGATATTCAGTTTATTTCGTTGTGCCAAAGAAAAACGGATGCTTTTGTTCCATCCTGGATCTCAAAGGTCTCAACAGTCATCTGCGGGTGACATATTTACGCATGGAGACTTGCGCTCGGTGATAATGGCCATGCACTTGGGGGATTTCTGACCTCTTTGGACCTGTCTGAGGCGTATCTTCACATTGCCATTTGACTAGAGCATCAACACTTTCTGTGGTTCGCAGTTCTGGGACACCATTATCTGTTTCAGGCATTGCCTTATGGTCTGGCCACTGCTCCCAGGACCTTTTCCATGATAATGGTAGTAGTTGCAGCAGCATTGAGAGAAGATGGGATCCTAGTACACCCATATTTGGATGATAGGCTGATTCGAGCCAAGTTGCTGGAAGAGAACGGCCTGGTGACCTGCAGGAGCTCAGTTGGATGGTGAACCTGGCCAAGAGCAGTCTTCATCCTGCTCAGCCATTGGAATATCTTGGGATTTGGTTTGACGCGGAGCCGGGCAACTCATATTCAGAGGTTGATGGCACAGCTACATCTGTTGATGAACACTCTGAGCCCGACTGTATGGTCCTACCTGCAGATACTTGGTTTAATGGCAAGCCTGGAATTGGTACCATGGGCGACAGCACATATGCAGCCTCTTCATCATTCCCTGTTGTCTCAATGGAGCCCGCAGTCTCTGGACTAGTCAGTTTGGCTCCACCTGCTGATGGATGTCTCCTCCCAACTGCAGTGTTAGCTACAGCCGGATCATCTAAGGAAAGGAATTTCCCTAGTACTGCCAGTCTAGCTAGTACTCACAACAGATGCGAGCATCCATGGTTGGGGAGCTCACTGTCAGGAGCTGACAGCGCAAGGGCATTGGGATGCAGAAGAGTCTCTCTGGAACATCAATTGTTTGGAAGCTAGGGCAGTCCAGCTGGCATGTTTGCAGTTCAGTGACAGGCTGCAGGGTCAAGTGGTCTGGATAATGTTGGACAACGCAACGATGGTAGCTTACATAAATTGGCAGGGAGGAACCAAGAGCCAACAAGTATCACAGGAGATACATCAACTTATGGAATGGGCTGAACTACATCTCCAGATGAGCTCAGCCTCACATATAGTAGGAAAAAACAATGTAAGAGCAAACTTTCTCAGCAGGGAGAGTCTGGACTTAGGAGAATGGGTGCTATCAAATGAGGGATTTCAGCTGATTCTGGATCGCTGGGGCCTCCCATTTCTATTCTTACTAACAACTTCTCATAATGCGAAAGTTCAGCGATTCTTCAGTTGCAGGAGAGATCCGAAGTCATTGGGGATCGATGCTGTGGTGCAGGAGTTGCCGGAAGACAAGTTGCTGTATGCCTTTCCTCCATGGCCCATGTTGGGCAGATTAGTCTGAAGGATCGAGTACCACAGAGGGAATGGTGTTCTTGATTGTCCAGATTGGCCCAGGAGACTGTGGTATGCAGATTTACAGTGGTTCCTGGTAGAATCGCCCCTTCGGCTTCCGGCACACAGGGATCAGTTGCGGCAGGGTTCTGTTCTTAATGAAGATCAGACTCTATTTTATTTTATGGAATGGCCCTTGAAAGGGCTCGCTTGCTGAAACGTGGATACTCTCCGGCAGTGATTTCCACCTTGCTAAGAGCTAGAAAGTCCCCCCTTCTTTGCCCTATGTGCGGGTTTGGCGAGTGTTTGAGGCCTGGTGTGAGGATCGAGGTACTCTTCCTTGTTTGGTCAAGATTCCACTATTTTGGAATTTTTGCAGGATGGCTTAAATAAAGGCTTGGCACTTAATTCCTTAAAGGTACAAATAGCGGCTCTCGCCTGTTTCAGAGGTCAGGTGAATGGTGGATCCTTGTCGGCTCATCCTGCTGCGCTTATTTCCTAAAAGGAGTGAAACATTTTTTGTCCTCTGCAGTTTCTGGTACCGTTATGGAGCCTTAATTTGGTATTGGATTTCTTAGCAGGCCTGACCTTGCAGTTACTGACCTTGAAAATAGTTTCTTGTGGAAAATTATTCTGCGTGTAGGGTTTCCAAACTGCAGGCCTTGTCTTACCAGAAGCCATTCCTCCGGGTGACTCCAGGGGTGGTACAGCTGTGTACTGTTCTTTCCTTTCTACCAAAGGTGGTCACTGACTTTCACTTCAATCAGTCAATCTCCCTGCCGTCTCTGAACAGAGAAAGAGATGTAGAGGAGTATCGTCTGTTGCGACCTTTGGATGTCAAGAGACGTATTGTCTGGTATCTGGAGGTTACTAAGTCTTTACAGAAGACAGATCGCTTATTTGTCCTTCACGTGGTACTAGGCAGGGAGTACCTCCTTAAAGTAGGGGCTACCGTAGCTCCCTACTTTAAGGAGGTAGTCATGGCTGCAAAGGTTCATGCTGGGAAGCTGTTACCTAGTCAGGTCAAGGCTCATTCCACTAGGGCTCAGGCAGTTTCATGGACATAAGTGAAATTGTTGTCTCCCATCGACATTTGCTGAGCTGCGATGTGGTCCTCGTTACACGCTTTTTCCAGGTATTCTCGTCTGGATGTTCAAGCCCAGGAGGATGCAGCCTTTGCACATGTGGTTTTGACTGGACCGCAGGCAGCCTCCCATTCTATTTGGGAGTAGCTTGGGTACATTCCACTTGTTCTGGATTCATCTGGACGCTAAGAAATGAGAAATGACTGTATGTGATCCTCCTGCGTAGCTACATGTTACAGGGATTACCGGTAATTGTTTGTCCAGACCCTAGACTATTGTTAATACATTTTTGTCTGAGCTTAGTGTTGCCTGTTTGCTGAGTTTTGAAATGGTTATCTGTTTAATCAAGTTTTGCTAGTCTGTCCACAATTGCTTTTGAAGAGAATATTGACAGGCTGATATCGCTGTGGGGGTATATATACTGTGATGTCAGTTTGCTGTGTCTCCATCTGCTGGTAGAAGTCTATAACCCACTTGTTCTGGATTCATCTGACTGATCCTAAAAAAAAAATATCAGGTAAGTAGTAATTTCTCATTAGTGTCCATATCTGCTATTTGGTGCGTGCGCATCTCTTTTAAAATTCACCATTAATTTTTACAACAAGCACATGGGGAATGCTGAAACAAAATTTTAGCAATAAGTTCCAGGTTTATGTTTTAAGAATTTCATTTTATGATTCAGTTTCTTATGTCTTAAGTTTTGTTGTTTAAACTATGATTCTGTGTTCTGCTGGGAGCAAGCACTTCAGACCAGCGGGCTGAAATTGGCCATAAATAAATAAATTCCTCTGAATAATTTTCTTTCCTAAATGCCCAGATGCTGATGGTGCCAGTAGAACTCTTTCTGCCTCATCTGTTTAGTACCTTCCCTGCTGGTTGTTCTCTTTGGTTCAGTGCACGCTCTCTTCTGCTCCCGTCTGCCACCCTTCAAAAGTAAAATAGTAGATAGACTTAATGGGCTGAACAGTTTCTTACTTCTGTTCTTGACTTGATGAAAGGCCTTCCAGTTCTTCCAGTGTTGCGTTTTATTGCTATTGGTATTCTTTGCCGAGATTTATTCCTAGGCAGCATAGACAAATGCTTAGGGCATGAAATTATGAAAGCAGCCAAAAATTGGGACTCCCTTCTCCCACCCCCCCACCCCACCCACTCTCTGATCCAAGAGGGACAACCACATCAAGCGGGGGCTTTTCAGCCTCTCCAGTCCTTTGCCTCTGGGTGCTGTAATATTAAATTCAGCCCTGATTCTTTATGATGTTCTCCATTTACAATGACCGTTATAAAGTGGCGTGGAGTAAGATGGTATGTATCTCTCTGGACTATGTGCTTGTGTTTTTAAGGAGCCATGTGGAGCTTCCAGTGAAAGCGGGAGAGTGGGGATGTGCATGCTAGTGGAAGGAAGGATGAAGACAAGGAAGTACTGTTATACGGGATTGTTCTAGTACTGTAACATGGAAAGTTACTTTGTGAATGTGAATACATGACAACCAAAATCGAAGGATGGTCATAAGAGTATAATTTCTTAACATCTGAGAAACAGACAAATATCAAGCTATCATCATTTTTTAAAGTAGAACCTGCTTATTATTAATTTGCCAAGGCCTGTATGTGTGAAGGAGTAGCCTAGTGATTAGAGCAGTGGGCTGCAAACCAGGGTTCACATCCCACTGCTGCTCCTTGTGACCTTGGGCAAATCACTTCATCCTCCATTGCCTCAGGTACAAGCTTAGGGGCCGATGCAATAAAATGTACTCAGCCTAGCACATGAGTTTACGCACAGTTGGGTGTGGAAGATTAGTACCCAACGCAGTAAGGAGATTAGCACGCCCAAACACGAACCTGATAGTGCCCAATGCAGGCAAATTCCATGTAGATGAGGACATTAGCTATTTCTGCCCAATGCAGGAAAGCGCTGGGCGCCCAACGCACTCTTTTTAACTCAAGGAATTTCCCACCTGCCCCAATGGCGGAATGAAGTCAACTCACAGTCAAGGGCTCATGAGAAATATTACAAAATATGGTCCTCTGGGTTGCGATAAAACGTGTCTTCCTCCTTAGTATTATCCAGGCTCTTGAATTTACTGCTTGCAGCGGCGAAAAATAAATGTATACTGATTGGCTCAAAAAGAAGTGCATGTTTCTTATGACTGTACAATTTAGATGCCCATAGCAATGGGCGCCTGATATAATAAACTGCATATGAAATCTATACCCCAGCAAAATAACCAAAGCAAGAGCAATCAAAATGGACTCTCATATTGCGCGCCCATTGCAGTTGTGGGTGCCTGATGCAATAACCTCTTTTGAGCATCAGAGATGCTCATTCTCCCCTAGTGCACCCTTTTTTTACACTGCCTCTCATTTACATATTGCCTCGGGGAGCACAGGTATATGGCTCATGTCCGTTAGAAAAACGGGCGCTCAATACGAGTGCCTGTTTTCAGCGTGCATCTTATTGCATCAACCCATTAGATTGTGAGCCCTCTGGGGATAGGGAAGTACCTCTAGTACGTAAATGCAATCTGCTTTGAAATAAAATAAATATGTATTGTTGTCATTTATATATTGCTGTCAAAAAAGAAAAGCTTTCACAAACTTCTTCAAAATTACTGTGCAGGTGAAGGACCCTCATACCACTTATGCATATATGCCAAAATTTACTCTAATACATGATTAAACAGGTCACATATAATCATCGGTCCTGAGTGAAATATGCTCAATTATTTTTGAATTTTGAAATTACTAATGGCCTTAATAGGGACATTGAATGGAATAATTTTTTCTGAGGAGGATGAGGCTGCGGGGACCAGGCGCCCATGCCCGCAGTTCCCTGGGCTGCTACTGGTTCCCTCCAGTGTACCACGGCCGATGCCCCCCTCAATGCCTGAGGGTCCATTGATGCCGTCGGTGCCCCCACGACTCTCGGTGCCATCGGGGCCCAGGCCTAGAACCTCTCCCAGTCTCCGCCCTCTGCATCCATACCCTAGAGAGGAGGAAGGCCCATATGACCCGTGGGGTGATAACTCCTTGGACGTATCATTGGAGTTCTCCGACGACCCCCTCTCGCAGCCTTTCCCTCCAGAGGAGCAGCGCGCTCCCCGCCTGAGTACCTGTCATTTGCCAGCTTTGTAAGGGCTACGACTGAAGCCATCCCCTTCCAGTTCCTGTCGGAGGAGGACTCCCGTCATAAGATGCTGGAGGTCCTCCAGGTCATCGACACTCCAAAAGAGATCATGGCAGTGTCGGTCCACAACATAAGAACATAAGAACATGCCATACTAGGTCAGACCAAGGGTCCATCAAGCCCAGCATCCTGTTTCCAACATTGGCCAATCCAGGCCATAAGAACCTGGCAAGTACCCAATAAGTATTTTTCCATGTTACTGTTGCTAGTAATAGCAGTGGCTATTTTCTAAGTCAACTTGATTAATAGCAGGTAATGGACTTCTCCTCCAAGAACTTATCCAGTCCTTTTTTAAACCCAGCTATACTAACTGCACTAACCACATCCTCTGGCAACAAATTCCAGAGTTTAATTGTGCATTGAGTGAAAAAGAACTTTTTCCGATAAGTTTTAAATGTGCCACATGCTTAACATCTTTAAGGAGCTCCTCATCTGTATGTCAGAACACCTGGTGTTGGTGGCCCGGTGAACAGGAATGCTGATGCGACTTACCTGGTTCAACACGCAGTGGACTTTGAATGGCAGCACTTACCCCAT
Organism: Rhinatrema bivittatum; assembly: GCF_901001135.1. Taxonomy (NCBI): domain Eukaryota; kingdom Metazoa; phylum Chordata; class Amphibia; order Gymnophiona; family Rhinatrematidae; genus Rhinatrema; species Rhinatrema bivittatum. Next base: position 461,100,752 of record NC_042618.1, on the reverse strand, counting down.
CAGACTGCTGTGGTGGAGTCTGCCCTTAAAAAAGCCAGATGCTCCCGGACACATGATTCTGCCTCTCTCGGGCGTAAGCATAGGGAGCTCAATGGCATTGCGAAAAAAATGTTCCAAAGGGCCATGCTGGTGGCCCGCATCGCGGCCTACCAGCTGTACATGATCTAATATGACCACAGCCTGTAGAAGCAGGTCCAAAAGCTTGCGGAGAGCCTCCCCCCAGTAACAGCAGGAGTCCCTTGCGGCCTTTGCCACACTGTGCCTTGAGGCTGGTAGACACGAGATCAGTTCGACCTGCGACGTCTTTGAAACCGCAGCCCACCTAGCTGCCGAGGCATCGGTGCCAGATGGCTGACTTGGCTTAGGTCCTCTGATCTCTGACTGGAGGTGCAGGACAGACTTGCAGACCTCCCCTGCACAGGAGAGAACCTGTTTGGGGACAAGGTGAAGGAGGTCATGTTGCAACTGAGGATCAGCATGATACCCTCCTGCAACTCTCCGCCAGTCCCTCTGAGTCCCTTCTACCAGGAAATCTTCTAGGCCGGGCTCTCGCAAGTCCTTCTACCAGCCAAAGAAGTACTTCCCTCCAACTGCCCGCACCCGGCCAACCCGGCCCAGTTCCAGAGGCCGCAGCTGGCAGCAGCAGATACTGAGGGCCCAACCAGCCCAACAGGCCCCGTCCTCCGACTTTTGACTGGTGGCGAAGGGGCACGAGCCAAATGCAAATTCCCATGGTGGCTGATCCTCCAGTCGGTGGCAGGCTCCTTCACTTTGCCAGTCGCTGGGAAGCGATTACTTTGGACCGGTGAGTCCTCTACATTGTCCACCTGGGCTACCGCTTGAACTTCAGCAGGCTACCAGAGACCGCTCAATCTTGTCCATTGTGGGGTTCGTCCAACCATCAGGCCATCCTCCAATCGGAACTTTCTGCCCTTCTAGTGGTGGGCGCGGTAGAGCCGGTTTCCCACAAGCAGTGGGGGCATGGCTTCTACTCGAGGTACTTCCTCATTCCAAAAAGGAACGGCGACTTGTGCCCCATTCTTGACCTCAGGGCGTTGAACCGCTTTCTCGTAAGAGCAAAATTCAGGATGGTCTCTCTGGGCACACTGATCCCACTCCTCTGAGGGAGGATACTGGCTCTGCTCCCTCGACTTGAAGGAGGCTTACACCCACATTGCAATTGTCCCCAGCCGCAGGAAGTACTTCTGCTTCCAGGTGGGGATGGCACATTTTCAGTACAAAGTGCTGCCCTTTGGGCTGGCATCAGCCCATGCGTCTTCACCAAGTGTTTGGCGGTGGTAGCTGCCTACCTCAGGCGTCACTCGGTCCATGTCTTCCCATACTTGGATGGCTGGCTGATCTGGAGCGATTTTTGCTCTGGGGTCATGAATGCCTTAGCCTTGACAATCAACACCTTACAGACCTTGGGATTTGTTATCAACTTTTCCAAGTCACATCTCAATCCATCTCCATGGCTGGATTTTATCGGTGGCAAGTTGGGAATGGCACAGACGAAAGCCTTTCTGCCCAGGGATCAAGCGGCCACCCTCTCTTTCCTGGCTACCCTCGTTCACAACAGGGCAACGGTACCAGCCCCTTTGCTGCTCCACCTGCTGTGCCATATGGCAGCCTCAATCCATGTGACCCCTTTGGCCCGCCTCCGCCTGAGGGACCCGCAGTGGGTCTTGCGGTGCCAATGGCGACAGGCATCCTAGGATCTTGAAGCGCCGGTGATGGTCACAGACCTTCTCCATCTCTCCCTAGCCTGGTGGCAAGCCCTACCCAATCTGGAAATAGGACTCCCATTCCAGCCTGCTCCACCCCAGGTGACCCTTACCACTGATGCCTCACTTCAGAGATGGGGGGCCCACACGGACTGCCTGCATACTCAAGGCCTTTGTACTGCGGCCGAATCCCACTGCCAGATAAACTTTCTGGAATTGCGGGCGATCCAGTATGCCCTGTGGGCCCTCCAGGACAGGTTGTCCTCCAAAGTTGTCCTCATCAGAATGGACAAACAAATGGCGATGAGGTACATTAACAAGTAGGGAGGCATGGGCTCCTTCCCCCTCTGCCAGGAGGCGCTACAGGTCTGGGATTGGGCCCTCTCCAAAGGGATGTGCCTGTGGGCCATATACATGTCGGGCTACCAAAACATGTTAGCGGACCGCCTCAGCTGGTCCTTCCAACCACACGAGTGGTCTTTGAACCCGGCAGTAGCAGCCCACCTGTTCCGTTGCTGGGGCACGCTGGACATGGACCTGTTCTCCTCTTCCCACAATCACAAGGTGAACATGTTCTGCTCCCTGATCCTGGGGAAGGACCATCCGGCCTGCGAAGCATTCTCCCTTCACTGGAGACAAGATCTCATGTACGCATACCCCCGCAATCCCGCTTCTCTTGAGGACTCTGATGAAGTTGCGAGAAGATGGGACCATGATCCTAGTGGCACCCTCCTGGCCAAGGCAGGAATGGTTCCTTCTCTTCCAGGACCTATCGGTGAGCGCACCAGTTCCGCTGGGATGGCTCCGCACCTCCTAACAAAGAACCAGAGCACCCTGTGCCACCCGAACCTCCAGGCACTGGCCCTCACAGTATGGATGTTGAATGCAGGATCCTCCAGCTCTTGCAGCTCTCAGATAGGTTGTCCAGGGTCTTGATTGTACCCTGGAAACCTTCCACTCACTGATCCTACAGCTCTAAGTGGAAGCGTTTCCGTGCCGGGATCCATCTGATGATGTCACCCACATGTGAGGATTAACATCTTGCTGTCCTAGGAGAACACCTGTTACAGGTAAGCAACTCTACTTTCTGATAAACGATTTATTGCTTTTGACAGATGACATACAGAATGATGTCATTGAAAGCTGTCTCGGTTTTAGAGCACCTGATTATACATCCCTCATGTGATCATATGATCGGGTATCTTGCCCAGGACTTTAAAATATTCCTGGTACTGGTGTACAGTGAATGTCTTGAAAGGAATGGACATTTGGATTTTCATTTTTGCATAAAAACAGATATTTGTAAGTGTTAGTTCATTTTCAAGTGGTTATTGAAATTTTGGGTTTTTGACCATGTGTTTATTTTTAGGGCAAAGAAACTGGAAAAGTACCATCAAATGCTTCTTAGATCCTTGATGCAGAACTCCGAAACATACTGCTATGTTTGGTCTTGCTTTTGGATGCCTCCTGAAAGGGAAGAAACCATGATGTCTGGAATTTAAGTTGTCTTAATTGCATAAAAATGAAAAGTATTTAAGAATTAAAAAATTAAGCACACTTTCCGCAGGACTGATGATTATATGTGACCCATTTAAACATATATTAGCATAAGTTTGGCATTACACCTATGGGTGGTATGGTGGTCCTTCCCCTACACAGCAAGTAATTTTGAAGACGTTTGTGAATGCTTATTTTTTGATATACTTACAGAAGGTATATTCGCTAGTTGATTCTTGTTTATTACAGTGATTCACAATTTTTATAGTGCTACCCGGCATAGGCAGCAGTTTACAGTGACACACAATAGATAACCCCTTGCTCCTTGTAGCTTATAAACTAGTCCTGAGAAAGACAGGATACATACAGGCTTTGAGTTAAAACTATGAGGACCTGATTGGGAAGAACAAAACCAGGTAGGTTATAGTTGGGGTTGATTTGCGAAGCTGCAAAAGATCAATCCTCTGCTTTCTAAACAATGTGTTTAAGAAAAGCATGTAGATGCTTGTGTGAATATGCAGATATGTCTCTCTCTCCTTCTCTATGTATATCCGTGTGTGCGCGTGCATATATATATATTTATGATTGAATTAGCTGTGTTTAGCCCTCATCTGATACAGTAGGAATCTCTCAGATGATCTATGTGCCAGGGGCTTTGCTCAGTAGAAAGTGCTTAGAAGCTCTTTTTGCAGTCTGTGGGAGATGATTCAGCACAGCGCGGCAAAGCTCTTTTGCCTGGGAACGCGTGCTGAGTCATGGCCCGAAGAGTACGGGGGAAGATCAGGCGACTTTCTGCCTCATTAACCTCATCAGCTGGAACATTCTCTGACTACTCTGCAAAGTTGTTGGAGCTGAAAGGAAAGTTGCCAAATAAATTTTAGGAGGTTAAAAAAAAACATTTTCTCATCATTGTTTTTCTTCTGGGTGGGAAGACAGCTGTGTAGATTCACATTTTTCTGATGATTAAATTAAAAGGCAGCATGCACCTGTTTTAAGTAAAATTGCTTGAGGTATCTAAATCTGGTAGCAAAGAGGTCAATCCTTTAAGGATTTGTCTGGCTAACTTTTGGAGCAAGCCGGACAAATCCTGAGATTTGCTAATTCTCTTGCAGCCCTTGCAGCTAAATTTTGTCCAGGCAGAGTTGTCCTGGGTGGAAAGAAGCAGCCCCTGGGGTGTTTTCAGAGTGTGGTTTCATGCTGTCTGGATAGCCCGCTGATATTTGGTGCTACCCTGGTACTACAGTACAGTTAGACCAATCGCTGTCCTCAAATTACCCGGCTAACTGTCTTCCAGATTCAGTGGCTCTTTTACCCAGATAAGGTGATTTACCTGGCAGCCGCTCTTTGAATATGGATCTCAGATATATCCAATAAAACTGCAAAATATAGATGCTTCCTGCCAGGGGTGTGCAGATCAAATAACATCGTATCATTTTTCTTTCATTGGGGGGAGGTTCTTGCTCAAATTTTGTTTCGTTGGGAAATGGTGGTGTTTATTTTTTTCACAAATAGTGCACATTATAAACTATAGGAAAAAAAATTAGTGTCTTTTTTTCCTATTTTTTTGGTTTGTTAAAGGACATGAAATGATATGGACCATGTCATTTCAAATGAAGGCACATCTGTATGTCTTACAGCGTCAAGTAAAAGAACATAAAATTTTTCGCTGGTATTTCTTTAAGCAGCCAGAGTGGATTATTCGTAAAGGTTTGAGTGATAGCCTTTATTGCACCTGTAAACCATCCCCCACCCAAAGTAAAAAAAAAAAAGGCCGTAATGTCAGAGGTGCAGCCGAGCATATGATCCTTCCCGTCCCTCTCGCCGACTGAGGCCGGTGAGGTATGAGATGAAGATGGGTCTCCTTTTTTTTTTTTTTGTAAGTAAATATCGATTCAAGTGGCTTGTAAACTCTCCTTATTCCACGCCGCGTAATTGGCATCAGTAAAATCAAGTTTGCGTTTTGTCCCCCCCCTCGTGGCTGATGGGCACTGTGCATTCACTCGGGGGAAAAGCCGCAATTCATTTTTACACCAACAAGGCAGAATATTCACTAAAAGCTGCCATGGCCTACGCAGGCGGGCAAACCTTGGGAGAATATCAAAACGGCAGAGCTGCTTCCCAGGATGTGCGGGAGCCGGCCCAACTTGTGCTGGCTTTTGAGGCCTGCCTTTGGCGTAAGCTTACAGGAGGGCTTTCCCCTTCTGTTAAGAGTGCTGGGTTACTGTAATTGCGTGTGGGGAAAATAGTAATCATTACTTTTCTTATGCAAATAAGATAGGCAGTCGCATTGCTGGCTTGCTTCATCTGTTAGAATTCAACCGTCAAACCCCTAGCAGCAATCAAAGAGAGACTATCGCCAATTACACTAATGAGCCTCTCCTACAAAAATTGGCACGTGACAAACTTTAGGAGAAAAAACAACCTAAAGATAAATTACCCTGGAGCCTGTTAGCTGGAGGTTTTCTTCCGTTTTGTGCATGGGGGCCCCCCCCCCTTTGATCTGCTGTATGAGCTTACTGGCTTTCCCAGGACCATTTTAGAGGATACCGTTCAGCCTGCAGCTTTCTGGATGACCTTTGTCCTATAGAGAATTTATAATGGTGGAAAACGCAGAGTCTCAGCCATCGTGTAAACATTTGCCACCTACTGGGTGGAAATGAGGCGCAGGTGCACTGGGTTCTGTGGCGCCCCCCCAAGCCAAGTACTGTCACCTGCCATGGCTGGGATAAGTGAGGGGGGGGGGGTGAGTACCCTGCCTGCCTCCCTCCCTCCCCTAAGGTAGCTGCACATGAGGGCTCCTGGTGCCAGGCCCTGGTTCCCATTCAGCCTGAGGACAAAAGGAAATTGCCAGCTCAAGAAAAAAAAAATGTAAAACATATTTTGGCAGTCTGTAAACAAGAAGGGCAGAGGGCTCGCCTGTCCCTCTTTTTCTTAACTCTTACTTTTATATAAGGGTTTTCTTTATGAAAACAGGGGTTCTGTGCTTCTGGCTGAGGTCACGCTTTACATCTGAGCGTAGCCAATATGCGTCAGCCCAGACTTGCAGCCTGCTCTTCTCTCTGTCAGACTGTGCTTCTGAACCGTGAGCGAGTCATTTGCTTGGCAATATGAGGCAGAGATCACGCAACTCACTTGCCCTAGGACCTGGCCCATACTACAGACACAAGGTCATCAGGCACCAACTTAGAGGAGAACTTTAAAACATGCGCAAGCACGCCCATATACGCAGCTGTCAAAAAATGTGGCATATTTTTAAACATAGCTGGGTAACTTTTGATTTATCTGGCTCAGTGCTGACAAAAGTCTTTTCTAAATAGTGCTGTGGTGATTTATCCAGCTAAGTAGAGCTGTTTAAGACTTCTCTGGTTAAGTAAGATAGCTGGATAAGTAAGATAAAACTGGTAACTAGCATTTGAAGCCTTTTCCAGCTGTCTTACTTATCTTAGCGCTTATTAATGCTTACCTGGGTAAGTCAAAATTTATCTGGATAAGTATCGGACATCTGTTATGCATGCATATTTGTGCTCCTGTTTTTAGTCATTTACACAAGGAAATGTCACTGGCGTATATTCTTTAGCACTTGGCTTTTATGCATGTAAATCATCACATTTTATAACATGCATGCCAATTAGTCTACCAGTTTGCCCAGTCTGTCCCTAGATCATCAAGACCCCCTCCCCCCTGGTTATTCAGCTTTACTCCCCCCCCCCCCCCCCCCCCCCCCAGTTTACCCAGATCCCTCACTCAGTCACTATTTGCCTATGAAGAATAATATTCTGACTTACATCAGATAATTAGCAGGTGTAAATATGTGCAGGTAACAGCTGTATGCGCATCGCTTTAGCAGGTTATAAAATAGCACCTTATACGTGTAAATGCTGGCCCCGCCCCTTTTTATATGAGCAAACTTATTCTCACACCTTTACTTGCACGCTTATGTTAAGGTTTATAAAATGAATCTGTGTTATTTTGCGCACGCATCTCTTTTAAAATTCCCCTTTTAGATTGTAAGCACTCTCCGGGGAAGGGACCTACTGTAGGTTTGGAAAAGCGAGAAATGAAATCTGGTATCTGTGGCTGCAGCCATGGGGATTTTGCTTGGGTCCAGGCGGATGGTAACCTTCTTTGACATTTTTTTTTGTTTTTGAGCAGATGTGACCACATACACCCTTGCACTAGTGACTCTTTGTGGAGCATTTCACTGCTCGGTCGAGGAGCACCTGCTGCAGATTGTTTTTCAGTGGGAGCTGGCAGGAAGACTAAAATGTCAATAAGTTGGTGAAGCACCTCTCTCCCATTAGTTGTCTGTGAAATTGAGTTAAATACATGAGAAATGGAAATTGGTGGGGAATTTGAGCATCACGGTGAGACCCCCCCAGGATGCAGTAGTCAGAAAATACAGGGCGATTTATAGTCGGATCTGATGAATGCATATATGTGGTTATTAATGACCTTTTGTGAACTAAGATGTTGTGATGTTGAACCAGATTTAACTCTAAGATTCTCCCTAGGTCAAGGATGAAGCTTCCTGCGGCTTAAGTTGATAGACGAATCCCGAATGTAATACTTCTCTTTTCTAAGGAGAACGTTTGCATTACTGGGAAACATTCCTTCTCCTGTTAGTTTCTGTCACCTCTGTTCCCTAGGAGAATTATATTTTCTTGCATGAATTTTCCCAGAGTAAGTTATCTCTTTCTTGAGGCCAGAAGTGATGTACTGAATAACTTCAGAAGAGGATGAATCAGCAATATTTTGACATATCCACCAGTAACGGGTTACATGTGTGTTTCTGAATACAATGCATGTCTGCAAGGAATTTAAGGCAGAGGTGAGGGTTTACTTTAAAAGCACCACGCCTTGCTTTTTCTGCCTCATTTTCAGACTTTTATGACTACGATTGCACTTGGCTTTGCTGTGACCTTATTAAAATGTAGTGCTCCTGCATTTGCCCTGTTGACTTTCTGTCGGTTGCAATATCTTTTTACTGGGCCCAGCATAAGAGTTTTTTCTAAAGATGACGTTCAGCGTAGGCTGTGGAGGTTACACGGATCCCCCCTTCAGGTAGACTCTGAAGGGACCTGCGTGGTCTTCCCTATTGGAGAGTTCTGGTGTCCAGTAAAAGGCATCACGTTCTTAAGATGTGGTTTTTTTTCATTCTTAAGACAGGTTTCAGGTGTGTAAGTAGCCATCCATTAGAGCGGAGATAGACATAGAAAAGGATATGATGTGTAAAGCCCATGAATGCTGTATGCCATATGCTAGTGATAATTACTAGGTGTTCATTCTCTCATTTAAAAATGATGAGGGCACGTCACATTGTTGCCGTGGCAACCTACATTCTGTTCCTTAAGTGCTGAATGTGAATACATGAACTCCTGTGTGTGCAAGGCAAAAAAAAAAAAAATCCTTGAAACGGATGTGATTCATCATTTGAAACGACACCCAACCAAATTATAGGTTAATGGAAGCAGCAATATTCGTTTTGTTCCTGTTAGAATTGCACAGTTTGTTTTGGGGTTGGCCAATTTTGCTAATCATTTTAAAATAAGGAAACTATTTAATACAAAATATTTAATATAATATTGTTTCGAAAATGATCTTTCAAGCAATCATTTTTTGTGGCAACAAAATTAGTGCCTAGACTATTTAAGATATCGGTTTCCTTTCTTGCTGGCTCTTGTCCCCCTTTGGTTTAGTCTTCTGTCTTGGTTTTCTTTTGCTCTTTAATATATTGTATTTCTTTAACGTTTGTATTTTTTTTTTTGTTAAATTAAGGATGTATAGCTTTATTATAGCTTCTCTCTCTCTCTCTCTCTGGTTTTTAGCCTCCTTCCAAGTGTTGCAGTTATCTGGGCTATGTCCATACAACTCCTTTGCCATTGTGGTGCCTCCATGGGGTTCTGATGAAGGTCATCATGCTCGCAAAAGCAGAATGACATGCACTTCTGGAAAGCCTTAAATGCTTGTTTCTCCCTTGAAATTAACTATGAAGATCCACGTGGAACCAATGAACCTATCTGCCTAGGATGCGAGCGTGCACGCAGGCATCCACACTTCCTTGTGGATCGATAAATAAAAAAAACATCAGCCTGCAGGGATACCTTTTGACCCCTTCCCTCCCCCGCACCCCCCAACATATACTGAAAATCTAGTTAGGGCATGAAACGCACAAAGTTAAAAAAAAAAAAAAAAAAAAAGTTGTACTCTGGGGGATTCAAGAACCAGATCTGCTGTGCGTCCAGGCGTTGGTAGATTTTAACTTCTAAACTGGATCACTCTGCTGCTTTCTGTAACAGTTCCTCTCTTGACTAATCCAAAAGTGTGCGTACGTGCAGTCTTCATCGTGATGCGAGTGGCTAAAAAAAGCATTTTACTTGTGTAAATCAGCCTTCTGGAAATGACCATGCCACCCAATTGCACATTGTTCCTCTGGCGTAGGTGCTTTCAGGTTATTAAGAGGAGGCGTTTCCTGGGAAGGAAAGTAACGCAGGCAGATTGCGTGGTCAGCTCTCTGCGCTATTTTCAGTGAGAAAAGTACCCGCAGACTGAGTGAGTGCAAATGCCCGCCGGTTATCTGCATCCGTAGCAAGTTTCAAAGCAAGAGCAACGTGGGCGCTTTCTACTTTCAAACTTACAGGAAAGCCCTGGGGTAAAAAAATACCCACAGACTTTGTCCCAAAATGCATAGTTTGAAAATTGCTCCCCTAATTTTTAAAATGGATATTTATTTTCAATTTTTTTCCAGTTAAAACATGCAAAATAGTATCGGTGAATTTCGTGTGATAACGTGTACCCTAAAAAGGCAGGTTATCCACTCCAATAATATCTCTTTACCTGACTTCTTTATCCCCCCTTAGGGTCTGATTTACTCCAGAATGGGAGAAATGCCATAGTCAAATTGGCCCTTAGTCTCATATTCACAACCTCCTTGAGCCATAAAATTTCCAAAATTAATAAAAATAAATAAATAACTTATGTTAGAATTTATGAATTTATTTGTTCCAGTGTGACCCTTGTATTACCCTCTAGGCACGGTTATGCGTACCAAACTCAACTTTAGTTACGCGTATTTGTGTGTGCAGCTATCCAACACATTATATTTGGGGGATGTTTGTTGCATGTTCAATAAACAGAAGATAATATTGTTTGTCTGGAAATCTTATTAAATATCTGACCCAAATATTAAATAGTCAAGCTACTAAATTCACCCAGAGAAATTTGTCTAATTCATGCCCATCTCCAGAAGTTTACCCGATCATGCTCTTATTCATTCTTGATGTCAGGGTTTCAAGACAGAAATTAGGTTAAATAGTGAAGGAACTGAAGCTGGTGAAGGCTGGCAATTAAATTTATAGAGAAAAAATAGCTGGGTTTGGCTTTGAAAAATGGATTTCACTGAATGCTTCTCACATTTTTTGATTTGCCTGTATATGAAGGTCATGAAGGCCACTGTGCTTAAATCAAACATTGACGATAAAACATTTAATGTGATATGTTGTAGATGAACTGATGATTAGATTCTTTTGGTACTTCTCCTATTAGGATTGGAAATAAGAGGATTTTATGACTGAGTAATCCCTACTTCAGTTGTAATATGACATGCTACAAAGAAGCACTGTATTATGGGGCAGCTGCTTTGTAAATCTGAAAGATTCCTAGCCAAGGAATATACAGTTAATTAAAGGAAAGCCAGCAGAATAGTTGGGTGGCAATGGCAACTTTTATTCACTGCTGAAATTTAAAAAAGATGCAAGCTTTCTGTTGTAGAGGCAACATTCACGCCTTCGCTCGGTGGAGATACTCTACTGTCCAGACTTAAGAGCCCATGTTAGCTGGATTCTCTAGGGCACCGGGGCATTTGGCCCCTGATGGAAGACTGTTGGGTTGAGTTAGGAGAGGAATGTAAAAGAAAGGGGCAAAAGCCCTGTGTACTCTCAAATGAAGGCGCAATGGCACCATAGCTCGCACCATAGCTCAACGAAGGCCGGTTCCGATTGCGTTGGAAGCCTGGAGGAGCAGGAGGAAACTTCTAGACTACTCTGGTCCTTTCCTCCGGGACTGTGCTGCAGGCAAAGTGGAAGTCCCTGTATAGAAGAGGCGCGTGCAGTCTGTGAATGCATGAGATATTCTTTTCCCTTATGACAGAAGAACATTTTGCAGTTCCAAACCCAATTATGTCCATGGTCTATGCTGAGCTGTTGCTTTGAAAATAGAGTTATGAAAGGTCCATTGCTCTGTGGACTTGTATGGTAAACTGACTTTTAAGGGGGAAAGGGATATATTATTAGATGAACTTTAAAGGTTTTTTAGCTAGGTAAGCGCCAGCTTCTGAGGCCCTAAAATATTTACTAAAATTGAGAAAATAATGAAAATGTTACACTTTACATTGTTTCTTGAACTTAGTTTCAAGATGGCACAAGAGCCCAGCTGGCACCATTTTCAAAATGATTGATAGCAGGCTGGAAGAACACTTCACTCCCTGCCCCAGTCATCGTTAGCCCGCTTTGGAGGGGAGACCTGCCGAGGGGGGAGGGGGAAGTACCCAGAAGTGAGATTAGGGTATCTAGTGCCCTTGATCCTTGGGATTGTAGTGGGGGGGTGCTTCAAAGCCTGTGTTATTACATGTGTTGGGGGAAGGTCTAATGTTTGGGCTGCCAAGTCCTCCTCAAGTGTCGGTGGGGAGTATCAGAGTTGCCAAGTTCTTTCGTCTTGAGTGCGGAGGAGGGGCATAGAGAGGGGATTGTACTTCTGGGGGCATGAGAAGTGATTGGAGGTACTGGGGACCTGCAGTGTGTGTTAAGGAGCAGAATTAGGGCTTCCAGGGATCAGCAGCATGGGGGAGAAAGGAGGAGGGAATTACTTCCCCTGTGCTAATTGGTTTGTTCCCTTAATAGCCGAGATTTCTAATGTGCACGACATAACTTTTTTTTGGTTACCAAGCATATTGCATGTTAAGGCAGTATTGTGGGGGTTTTATAGTGCATACAGGCAAAAATTTAAGATGTTAGCAGAGTTTTAGTGCATAGGTTCCTTTGTGCTTCAATTTATTTCATGTCATAACCACAAGTGCCCTAAAACGGGGTCCACACACAAACCTGCATTGAAAAGGACAGGATATATCCCCTTAGGGCATCAGGGAATCATAAATTTCTTTTTTTTTTTTTTTCCAGTTCCTGCTGTATTGTGGTCTGGAATTTTAAGTACCTACCGTGAACCCTGCCAAAAAGCTGCAGATGCTTGGGGGATCTTGTTGCGCCCTACACAGACAGCTGTGGGCAGTTTATAGGTGGGGCCGTGTACAGCGATTGAATTTCCAGTGTCTGCTCGCAGATCACCCTGAGCATCTTTACAGCAGTCTGTGCAAGCGTTTTTCCAAGTCAGCACCAGTGAGGCACTTTTAATGTTTCAGTGCTGCACACATGGAGCGCAGCAGGGATTTCAGATTTCTGAAAAGTTGCTCTTTGGGATGACATTTCATAGCAATTGTATCGGTAAGCAGCTGCCCTTTTTCTTTTCCACATCCAAATTGTCCCAAACATTCACCCCCCAAAAATGCAGAGCACAGTCATAACAAAACCTCAAAATCCCCCTGGATATGCAGAAAGGAGTCTCATTTTAAAAAGTTTGTTTCCTGCTCAAACCACAGATGTCATAAACAGTAAGTGTACAAGAAAATTCTTTGAATTGTCATTGTGTTCTTTAACAAAAATAGTTTTAAATCCTGTGGAACCCGCCCAGAAATATCACCCTGGGGTTACCCGACTGCAGATGACTTCAGGCACAGTCTGTGCCCTGAAGGCAGCTGGGAACTTGCTTCCCCTGCAGTATTGCTGTCTCTGACTGCTGAGGATAATTACTTTCTCCTGGGTCAAGCAGGATGGTAGTTCTCACAGATGGGTGACGACATCAGATGGAGCCCGGCATGCCACTATCCATGCATCCACGCGGGTTACCCTTCAGTCTTTTGTCCCACGGTGTTAGTTGCCTTGTGGTTTTGGAGCTCTGCTCTTCAAAAATTTTTCATTCAGAATTTCTTGTTTTTTCAGCATCTGGTCCCTCTTCTACGATCGGTGCCCCTCGACAGCATGGTAGGTCTTTTCTCTTTGATTCTTTGCAGTCGATTTCTGATGTGTCGCTTCACGGTGACCGCTGATCATCGACCGCTTGCCGGTTATTTGTCATGGCGTCGTCCAGTTTTCAGTGGTGCCCCCAGTGCCCGCAGACCATGTCGATTACTGATCCGCACAAGGTCTGCATCCTCTGCCTGGGGGCATCGCACGACGTCCAAGGGTGTCATCTGTGCGATCAGCTGACCCCCAAAGACCATCGTGCTTGGGAATGTTGACACCCAGAGGCCGAGGGGAGCCCTTAGCTTACCCCTCTCTATACTCCCGGCAGGATTGTCCCAAGAAAGGGGAGCCGGTGATAGGCCCTCTCCATTGTCTACGCTCTCAAAGGCATCGGGATCTTCAGCATTCTCGGTGCCAGGGAAGGACTGGGCTGAGCATCGAGGGAAATCTCAAAAGGGTTCTTGCCCTGTCCTCACTGGCGAGTGCGGTGTGTGGTAGTCAGCAGGTTCCTGCTTGCCTGCTGCTTTGTCTGTGGGGCCACATGCACGCCTCTGACTATGTCGCTCTGTTGGCATGCCTTTGCATGCACAAGGCTCAATGAACATTACAATGGCAATGGCAGCAGGCATTCCAGGACCACGAGGCACATGTCTCCATCATGCCACCTCTGCAGGTCTCCCTGTCCTGGTGGAGAACATCTCCAGTCTGGAACAGGAGATCCCGTTTCAGGCTGCCCTACCTCAGGTAGTTCTTATCACCGATGCCTCCACCCATGGGTGGGGGGGTGGGGGGGGGCCCAAGTGAACAACCTCCACACGCAGGGACAATGGATGGCTCAGGAATCTCTATTCCAGATAAACTTCCTGGATCTTCGGGTGATTCATTATGCTCTTTGGGCATTTCGAGACCTCTTGTTCCACAAAGCAGTCCTTATTCGGCCAGACAATCAGGTATCAATGTGGTACATTAATAAGCAGGGAGGAACGGGGTCGTTCCATCTCTGTCAAGAGGTGGTGCAGATTTGGTCCTGGGCTCTGGTGCAGGGAATATCCCAGTGAGCGATGTAGCTAGCTGGATCATTGAACGTGGTGGTGGACCACCTGAGCCGTGTGTTTCAATCGCACGAGTAGTCCCTGGATCTGGCACTGGCAGCCTGGATTTTCCACCAGTGGGGAACTCCGGATGTGGATCTCTTTGCCTCCCTGTGCAGCTGCAAGGTGAGAAATTTGTTCCCTATTCAGGACAGACGGACTTATAGCAATGGATGCCTTTGCCCACCATTGGGGCATGGGTGTCCTGTACACATATCCTCCCCTTCCGCTATTCATGAGGACTCCCTTGAAGCTCCAGCAAGACCGGGGGACCATGATCCTCATGGTCCCGTACTGGCCCAGGCAGGTCCAGTACTCTCTCCTCCAAGACCTGTCGATTGGAGATCCTATCATCTGGGGACTGCGCCCGATCTGATAACGCAGGATCAGGGCAGGCTGTGCCATTTCGAAACTCTGGGTATTAGCCTTAATGGCCAGGAGGTTGAATGCGCAGTCCTTCAGTCCCTGGACCTGTCTGATGTGTCTCAGGTGCTAGTTGCTTCCAGGAAGCCTTCCACCATAAGAACATGCCATACTTGGTCAGACCAAGGGTTCATCAAGCCCAACATCCTGTTTCCAACAGTGGCCAATCCAGACCAAAAGAACCTGGCAAGTATCCAAAATCTAAGTCCATCCCATGCTACTGATGCTAGTAATAGCAGTGGCTATTTTCTAAGTCAACCTAATTAATAGCAAGTAATGGACTGGGAAATCTTACCGATTGAAGTGGAGAAGTCTTTCCATCTGGTGTGAGGGACATGGCATTCATCTGCCCCATTTCAAGGTTCTTGGACTATTTGTGGCACCTCTCCGAGGCTGGGCTTAAAACCACCTTGGTCAGAGTCCTTCTGAGCACCATCAATGCTTACAATCAAGGTGTTGCAGGCATGCCCATCTCTGTTCAGCCCATAGTAGGTTACTTTATGCAGGGCCTGCTTCAATTCAAGCCCCCTGCTTTGGCCTCCTGTTGTGTCCTGGGACCTCAACTTTGTGTTGGCGTTGCTCATTTGCTTTCCCTTTGAGCCTTATGCGCTCCTGCGATCTGAGGTTTCTCACTTGGACAGTTCTATTCCTGGTGGCGATCACCTGAGCTTGCAGGTTTAGTGAGCTTCAAGCCTTGTTATGTAACCGCTCTACACGAAATTCTTTCATGACCGGGTGGTCCTCCGTACGCATCCCAAGTTGCTGCCCAAGGTGGTGACCGATTTCCACCTCAATCAGTCCATTGTTCTGCCCATCTTCTTCCCGAGGCTTCATTTACACCAGGGCGAATGGGCTCTACACACATTGGATTGCAAGAGGGCCTTAGCCTTCTATTTAGAATGCACAGCAGGCCGCAGGCGATCTACTCAGCTCTTCGTCTCTTTCGATAAGAATAGATTGGGAGTTGCGGTGGGCAAACAGACTATGTCCAGTTGGCTAGTAGATTCTATCTCCTTCTGCTAAGTCCAAGTGGGCCTTTAGCTGGGAGGCCGGGTCAAAGCTCATTCTGTGAGAGATATGGCGGCGTCGGTGGCCCACTTATGGGCAGTTTTCGTCACTGAAATCTGCAGGGCTGCGATATGGAGTTCTCTGCACATGTTCACAGCCCACTACTGCTTGGACAAGGATGGTTGGCAAGATAGTAGCTTCAGCTAATCTGTCCTTTGCAACCTCTTCCAGGCTTAAACCCAACTCTTCCTACCTGAGGCCCTTAGTTTTGGACCAGGCTGTCCCCTGGCTTTCCCAACTGCACCGCAGTTGTTTTGCTGCCCATTGGCACCTGTTTTTCAGTGCAGGTTGGTCATGTATGTTTCTGGGAATAGCCTGTAGCTTGGTATTCATCCATCTGTGAGGACTACCATCCTGCTTGTCCCTAGGAGAAAGCAGAATTGCTTACCCTGTGACAGGTGTTCTCCTAGGACAAAGCAGGATGTTAGTCCTCAGGAAACCCTCCCGCCTCCCCGCGGAGTTGGGTTCTCCTGCGTTTTATTATTTTATTTTTCACTCGTGAATTCTGTATTCTGAATAATTAATGTATATTTTATTTTGACTAATATAAAGTATGCAGAATGTTTAATTTTTGTGAGCAGAAATTTTAAAATTTTTGTGCACAGAATTTTTCCAGAAGTAAGATGTGACGTTATAGTCCATATTCACCAAGCAGAGGCAGTGAACGAATGCTCAGTTTTCATTTTAAAGCCATTGCATGTTCCAAAACTTTTGTGTTTTGTTTGTCTAGACCAGGGGTGGGCAACTCTGGTCCCTAAAGGCCACAAACCAGTCAGGTTTTCAGGACAAGCTCAATGAATATGCATGAGAGCAATCTGCATGCACAGTTCCTCAGTTGTATGCACATCTATTTCATGTGTATTGGGTTAAGGTCATCCTATAAACTAGACCAATTTGTGGCCCCTGAAGATTGAAATTGCCCATTTCTGCTGTAGACTGAAACCTTTTCTGCTTGTCACCAGAATCCTTTCGCATTCCTGGGAACTTTTGATTTCTTATCACCTGAGGTTGTCATAATTAGTGGGGGCGAGGGGGGGGGGGGGTGGTGGAAGAAGAACAATAATAGCATGTGCACAAATTTTCACTCACACACACCCACAGATGATGCTCATTGTTATTATTATTTTTTTTTTCAAATTATAAGTCACTTTCATTCTCCTGTACACATGATCTGAAACACGATTGCTCGCTCACTTCTCTCTCTTTCACACCCATTCCCATGCTCACTTGCACTCTCCCTCTCCCACATCCACTTACACTCTCATTCCCCTCACCCCAAACCTACCAACCACAGTAGTCTCCTCTTTCAGGGTGAAGATCACCTACAAACTCTTCCCCCTCCATGGGCCCAGTGGATCTCCTCCTCTTTCCTTCATTCATGGGAGCCTCTGCTTTCCCTCCTTGCAGCCACAGGGCCCACAAATTTTGTCCTTGTGCAGAGATGGGCGCATATTTTCTTCTATGCTCACATAGGCTCAGCCCGTCCTCGTCCCAGTGCGGTGCCCAAGCTGCTTCTCCTTGCAGCCACTCGGCCTGTTTGGTGGGGGGGGGGGGGGGGGGGTGTCAAGCATGCTCCTTTTACACATGCGCGGGAGCAGCCCGTCTTCATTCCACCCTGGGTCCACGCTTCTCCTTCTTGCATTAGCGGCTCGACAGGTCTCTTCTCTCTGGCACGGGGCCCACACTACTCCTCCTCTTGGCCTGACTGGCCTAACAGATTTCCTCCTGACTGCACACCCAGGAACATTTTCTTCCAGGATCTACTTCTGTAGCAGCACCCGGAGTTTTCTGATGCTGGCCTGGAAACCCGGCAATTCGGGAGAGTTACCAGGTATGCATTTGGGGATGAAGGTCAAAGGTAAAAAAAAATCTGAAAAAAACCCCCCCCACCTAGACACGAGTACAAAATAAACAAAACAAAGGCTTGGGAAGAAACAAAGGGAGAAGAATCCTTCCCCAGCTCTCCATCCCCAATACAGAAAATATAAGAACATAAGAAATTGCCATACTGAGTCAGACCAAGGGTCCGTCAAGCCCAGAAATACCTACAGTACCTGAATATAATCCGCTTTGAAGTGCCAAAAAGGGGAATGAAAACAAATAAATATTTACCCATTCAAGCAACACTAGGGCTAGGGGACGCCCCACGAAACTGGCAATCGGCAGATTTAAAACCGTAGGAAGTACTTTTTTTTTTCACTTAGCACACATCAAGCTCTGGAATCTGTTACCGGAGGAGGTGGTCAAGGCAACTAACATAGTGGAGCTCAAAAAAGGATTGGACAAGTTCCTGAAGGAAAAGTCCATGAACAGTTATTGATAACCAGGTGGGCTTGGGAAAGCCAGCGCATTTCCTGGAGGCGTGAGATACAAGAAATGGATCAGCTATTGGCACTTTTGTCCTACACGGGCCACTGCCGGAGACAGGATGCTGGGCTCGATGGACCTTGGCCTGACCAAGCATGGCATTTCTTACATTCTTATGTAAGGAGAGAGGCAAGGGCAGGGAGATTTGGAGAGGAGAGAAAAGAAATAAAACCAGAATAACAAATAAAGGAAGGGAAGCCCCTTGCCCCACAAGAAGGAGAGGAGAGATGAGGAGAAAAAAAGTGAACCAGAAAGGTGTCAGTGGGCACTGGTACAGTATGCATGGACTGTCACTGTTGCATAGCAGTTTTTGCTCTTATACACGGTGTCTCTTGAATTTCAGTGCTGAAGTGGGTCGAGAGGCCATAGATATATTGTGCATGACCTATATAGTGTATGTAGTAAAGTGATTTTTCAGTTCAGGTCTCCAAAAGGCAAGCACCGTTGGGTTTTTCTTAATTTTTTTCTTTTCCCTTTCTATTAGATCGCTAGTGAGTAACATTTGAGGAAGAGGTAGGTGGCCACAACAGCAGCAAAGGTACTTGTAGGACTGAGTGGTGATTCCCACAGGCCTGGAGACACAAATGCAGTCTGATGCCAGGCCTTTCTTAAAACACTTATCTTTATTACAGCTTCACAATCACACACTAGTAGACTGTCTTCCCTTCAGAGCAGTGTACTCAATATCTCATAGTTCAGTACTACTTCCCTCGCAGTTCAGTTTTGGCACAGCTCAGTGTTTGGACAGTGTTAATTTACAGGAGCTGCCTTCTTCCTGGAGACCTGGGCCTGGTCTGCCTATCCCCACCTGGATCCCAGCTCTTATTCCTCTCCTGTTGGGCCCCACCCACAGAGCTCTCTCTCACAAGGGGAATTAAAGGGGTTCAGGCACCCTGCCTGGTCCCACACTGGTTTAAGGGGGAACATAGGGGCATTGCCTCACAGTACCATAAACCTTAATAGCAGCCGAGTCACAGCATCATAAGTCTCTTGACATCTAAAGGAAAAGGCAGGCTCTTCTGTATGTCAGCTTATTAGAAATAACAACATAGGCAGTCTGGACCTCACCGTATCCCTCTCCCTCAACCATTCTCTGTACAAAGCACATCGGACACAATAACAGGCAGACACAAAAACTTGGAAATGAAAAGATTGCAGTTTTATTAACACAAGACATCCGCAAAAGTTACTTGAGCTCATAACATCACGGTTCGACAGCCCCAGTAGTCATACGCCATGCCCCAGCAAGATGAACCCACACCCAAGCCCCTTGGCCTGTAGGCCTTCAACAGCACCATGCTGCCTTGATACACAGCCCAGCAAGGAGCCACCTCCAAAGCAACTGCACCCAATCACTCTCAACTTCAGATTTCCATTGCTGACCGACCATCCAACCAACCCAGCTGCCTGGTCAGTATGACTCAGTAAAATTAACCAAATTCAAGTAACTTGCCCCCCCCAAATGCTGCAACAGCCATAATAATACAATAACAGTACACTATAATAGACTGTGAATGAGAGGGATGCTGCCTGCCTAGCTAGAAAAAGAGCAGGTTCAACTTAGCGCAGCCACAGATAGACCCTGCCTCCTGAATCCCTTGCTCCCCTGCAGTGAAATGAGCCAGTCGGCATCATCTAACTACAACCACTGCTTGGTTCATACTGCAGAGGAGCAATGTACAACTGACCATCCTCTTCTCCCTCCACCGTGAAGTCTGTCCTTACCTTTTACCATGCCAGCAATGGCTGGGCAGCATGAGTCTGTAATATGGGCCAGTCAGGAACCCTGCCCAGCCTGCCCCTCCCTTAAGAAGAATCTTTTTTACTGCCTTTTGTGATACTTCAAACTGAGAGAGCCATCATTTTTCAGTGTAGGTGATTCCATTGGGCTGCAGCAAGGCTTCCAAAGAAGCCATGTGATCACCTCAGGCCTCAAGGACAGGTAAAGCTATGGGTAGCAAAGAAAATTTAGAACACAGCTGTAAGAAAAAAAAAATAACCAAACCAATCAAAGTTGCCCCATATACCAAAAAAATACAACTGTATTCCAAAAACAGAATAGAAATGTGTACCTGCTTCCCAAAACTGAAGCCCTGGATCATCCGGGCCTCATAACGCAGGCAGAAATCATGATGTTGGCAGTGATGCAGAAGAGTTCAAGTCACTGAAATTCAGAGGGAAGTGGTCAGTCCAGTCGTAGATATCCTGCCAAGCCGGTTGCCTACTTCCTCTGCTGCAGATAGGGATCATGCAGGAAACTGAGAAGTTGCCACTGACCTTACTGAGGAAAATGAAGCTGGCAGTGAAGATGGAATTTGTGCAAGACCAAATTATCCTTGTTTGTGTGTGTGTGTGTGTGTGTGTGTGTGTGTTACACTCTTGGCCTTTCTCCAGGCTTCAGCATGCCTGATAACAGAGCCAAAAATATGTGCCCTCTGGGTGGAAGTATCTGCACATCTGTCTGGTTTTGCACATGCGGCTAGCTTGCTTGTGTGCAGCTTTCTAAAAAATGACAGGGGTATGTGGGACATGCTGAGTCTCGTATATAAGATCTATGGTCGCTTCGATCATTCTCCCATGGCATTCAAGCACTACCAGGAAAATACCATAAGATGGAGAAGTGAATTATCACAAGCTAAAACTCTGCTTTCTATATGTGGTAGAGACTTGTTGAATAGCGGAAGTTGGTGGTTCAGTACATGGATTCCCATGGGAAAGGGGAGGAGCTTAAATCTATTCTTTTTCATGCTCTCCTGGGAAGAATTACTTGCAGTGGGATGAATGCCTTGTACAAAAGGTCATTAATGTTAGAGAGGTATCTTTTTCCCATTATATTCTACATAGTTTGTACCGTATGCAAAATAAATCTAACTAACCGTGAACATGTTTGAAATCATTGCATTCTCTGTATTTTCAACTTAGTTTTAATGTATTTGTGCTTTTGAGCATCTTAAGGATTGCTAGGTAGCAATCTTCTTCTTATTCATTTTTTTCCCAAATAAACCAATCTCATTTTCCAGACTGGCAATTCTCAACTCAGTCTTCATAGTGTGGTCTAGTTTCCCTAGAGTACAGCAGACATTGCTATTATTAGGGGCCTCTTGCTAACTGTTGAGTGGAAACAGTGTTGGATTTGAGATGCTATGCTGTGGTCGGTTGTAATCCTCCTGTCCTCTGTGCTCTTGGAATGTAGTTTGCTCTAGTTAGAGGGCTCAGCTCCTAGAAGATCTCCGATTGCACGAAGCCACTGTTTTTCCCGACATGCAGGCTGACAGTATTGCTGGCATGAGATATATGTTTGGTTGATGTCAAAAATGGTCTGTACCTTAAGGGTCTGCATCCTTCCTTGGCTGTGACAGTGAAAAAGATACAGTTTAATTGTATGTTTTCTTTTGTGTGGAAAAATCCTTTAAACTGCAGCTGATGGAGAGGTAAGAAAACATGGTGAAGTGCTACTTCATCAGCTGAGTTAGTAACTCAGAGTGCTAAGTGTAGGCTATTGTAATCAAGTATTGAAGAATTAGGAAATCCACTGCACTTTGATGATCTTAGTTTATGGGTTTTCACTTTTTATATAAAGTAAAATTAAATATAGAATTTAGGATAGACTATTGAACCAATAGAAGGAATGGTTTGAAGATAAGATATAGTCAACCTCTGAAGCCTTTTGTTTTTGGATTAGTATTTTATGAGCTCTTATGTTTGAGCAGGAGAGTGCTTCAAGTTCGGATACCTAATTGACTTATAGAATTGTACAGCACATAAAATCTGTAAAGTGTAACAATGCCTGTGTTCCTAGATTTCTTAAGATTTACCTCGGTGAGTATCAATGGTAAGATATTCTGGGTCAGCCCCGTGTCATGGCGGTGTGTGAACACATTGAGGTCATGCACACAGGTCACAGACTAGAAGAAGAGAAAGGAGGACATAAAACTGCTACTGCGAAGGTGACTTTTGCTTGCTCAAGAGTGAAGAAGACTTCCCTTCCAAGCCTTGGTCAGCAGAAGGAACCAGGATCACCCAAGGCAAATATCTTGGCTGGATATCATTAACAACAAATCAAAAAATCATGTTATCCTTTTCTAACCACTCAACGTTAGCTTACAAGTTAGACCGAAACTTATCATTTCTAATTGGCTACTAGGAAGGCAAAACTCCCTGTTTGGTGTTTGGGTTTCAGCATGCTCACATGAGTATCCACGTAGTCAGGGCCCTCAGTACAGATAACGGGTGCGGCGTTCTGTATAGTGTAGGCCATTCAAAAGCTACGTGTTCCAAATAGCAATATGTAGGCAGTTCCTGCACTTTTCCATACAGCCATCAATAAATTGCAGAGCAATCCACATCTTTTTAGCATTCTGCTCTATATGTTTGTTTATTTATACTTGATATAGCGCCTTTATGACTGTGAAGATGAATGTCTGCAAGGAGATGTGATTGAACATGATTGAACCGATAAAATTCAAATTCACATTTTTTGTGGTAATGAAGCACTTGTTGAAAAGCTTGTGTTGAATAACATTCAAGAACTGATGACCTTCTACTGCATTTAAGTTTTGGATATTGAAAAGATAAATGTTCCTGCGTAATCATCCCAGCTGTCCAGAAACGGTGCTATATTTGGCAACTTTATGTTACTGAAATTAATGCATTGCTGCTCATTAAAAAAAGAAATCCTCCTTGCTTAATATTGTCAAGTGAACTGCTCTGTTAGTTGCATTGCAAATGTGAACACATTTCCTGTAGCTGTAAACCCTGTTATCTAGTTGGTAGATAATGGGGTTTCTAGCTCTGTCTAGTCAGATTCTTGTGTCAATCCCTAAACCCTGTTGGCGGCCGGGGTTCACCTCACCATTTTCCCCTTCTATAGTACTTCTAGTATACATATGTTGTAAACGATATCCTGCTGCCATTTTTTATTTCCAGATCTCCAGACCTGTCCGATCTCTCTCTCTCTCACTGCAAAGGTGAAAGAAACCCTCAGAAAGAGACAGGTCGCCATTCTTATCACCTCAGGCACCTTCTTCCATGTCAGTCTTTTCACTTCCCAGGGGAGCAGGTGAATAAGTTTGAAGTTGGAGAGCTAATTGTCCAGATGCCACCAATTCTGGTTTTTGGGGGTTCTTCTGATCTACTTTTTCATTTCCTTTCCTAGTGGCTGCTACGGTGTGATGGGCACACCTATTGTGTAACAATGTTAAGCTCTCCCTCCAACCACACACTTTGCTGGTACATTAAAGAAAATTGGCACACGTGAAAATAAAAATCTTTCATTGAGGGCTTCCTGCTGCTGCTCAAAGCTTCCATTATGGGGTTTCAGTCAGCAGCTGCAGAGCACTTAGTAATGTCAATACATTCTCGACTGTCCACAAGGGAGTTGAGAGAGGGCCTGATTCATTATGGAGTTTCTCCCAGTTTGTGTCTGTGGGGGAAAAGCTTTGTGATTCAGGCTTCTAGAGTCTAAGATCCCTGTGCCCTCTGGAGGGTACAATAGATGCTCTCAGAAGCGGTAAGGTGCTCTATTGAAGGTAATCTGGTGCAGGAGGACTCAACCCTTTACACCAGTGGTTCTCAACCCAGTCAGTCTATGCACCAGAGCCATAGCCAGGCCATTTGGCACCTATGGCCAAGTGGAAAGGTACCCCCCCTCCCCCCCCCCCACACACACATGACACCGCGAGTTGGGAGCAGGGCTTAATTTGTAGACAAAGAGAAAGTGGAACTGCGATGTGGAGTGGGAGGAAGCATGGCCAGGGCCAGGTGTGAACTATGAGAGGAATCTGGGCCGGATATGAATTCTCTCTCTCTCTTCCCCCCCCCCAAACACACACACACACACTCACTCTCTCTCTCTCATACATATGCACAAACAGACTGTTCCTCTTCCTTATTCCAGCTCCCGCCATGCTTCATTCATTGGACTCCATCCTTCTCCTCTTCTTGCCTGGAGGGGAGGTGCCGGAGCAGAAGGCCCCCGGCTGCTCTGTCACTTAAGTCTGAAAGGACATGGTGGGACTCTGTGCTAGGCTATTCCCCCCAAATTAAGCCCTGGCTGGGAGAATGTTAAATAAAGGGCGGCTTTAATTTTTATTTTTACTTTGACCCAGCAGTTTCTTCCTGCTTCTTTGGGTGTCCAGATGTTGGAACCGGTCCAATTCTGGCACCATAAGCCTTCATTCAAAAACTGAACTGATAAACAAAGAAGCCAGGCTCTGCTGTTGTGTCCGTCGCTGTCCAATGTCTCTGCTCCGCCCACCTTACCTCATTGGCGACTCCCTTTGGGGTTGTTGGAAGACTAGCTGCTGTGGCGTCTCCAGGCCATCCTCCTCCGGCATTCCCGGACCAGCTCGACGCTGCAAGCCGCCATGTTGACCAGATGCCTAAGGGCGCGTGCGCACGGCCCGACTAATGTACCAGCATTGGCGCGAACCTCAGGGGCATCCCCCTGAGATGACGTCACTAGCTCCAGATATTTAAGATCTCAGTTTTCGCTAACAAGACGAGTTAGCAAGGGTTCATTTCCTCCTGGTTGCTGCGGATGGGATTCGCTCTCCGCGACCCTAGCCACTCTGCCTCCTTGGACTTCACTAGAGGTACCCACTCCTCGGGGGCCTCGCTTTCTCTTTTTCATTGCAGGTCGCAGTCCGGAACTGGTACTCACTCCTCGAGGGCCCACGTCCCGGACTTGCTCCTGAATACCACTTTTGCTAAGAAGTCATCGCTACTTACAACATTGTGAGTTTCCATCTATCTCTCAGAGCTTTCCCTGGGTCCAGGTACTTGCTCCTCGAGGGCCTAATGCATACCATCTCCTGGGCTGCCTTAAGAGACTATTGTGTGAGTGTTACCAACAAGGACTTGTTCCAGAACTCTGCCTACTCACTGTCTTAGTTTCTCTACAGCTCGGCTACCCTGGGATCGCTTTTCCAATATCTGAGGGACTACAGCCCAGCCGGGCGCTTCCAGCTCACTACTGCCACCTCTGGTGGTTTACTATATTGTCTAATAAAAGAACTAGTGTGTGTCTGTCTCCTACACTAAGTCTGACCATTGGTCCCTCTCGGGATTTCCCCCGAGGGCGTGGTCTCCTGCCACTGGTCCAAGGATCCACCCACAACTATTCTAAATAACTACAGATTGCTAAATACCAGCTTTAACAACAGAGTTTTCTGACAGATTGCTAACTCCCAGCTTTCTCTAGAGCTTTGACAATAGATTGTTATCTCCTCACGGAGATCACATCAGATTCACATCACCTGCATCCCATGCAACACCAGAAAAACAGAAACAGGAATGCATTTCATCCTGTATTGTGCAAAATAAAGTATCGTGAGCCACATGTTTCCAAAGGCGACATATTTCACTCACTAAACTGAATAGAAAATGCTTTTTTCTACCCTTGCTGTCTGGATATTTTATTTTTCTATCACTTTGTTTCCTCTTAGGAAAACAAAACAAGCCAGGCTGCTATAGATCCCTATGCAGAATCTATTTGCTAGCAGAATATCTCACCTTGATCACACCTACAGAACACAGACAGACCCTCACCAAATGCAGAATAAAGAGACCATAAAAAACTGAATTGGAACCTGAAACAAGCCAGACCCTGGATGCAGTGCAACAGTGGAAAAACAGAAACATCAACAATAAAGAATCCACCCACTAATGCAATTGAAAAAAACTTGAGCCAAATGTGCAAAAATTCCAAAACTATGTTGAATGACTCATAATGGGAGAACCATTGTGTGTGCAGACAATCAAAACTGCCCTTGTGTCCATCGTTCCAATCATTTGGTCCATTTGTTAGTTTTTGCAAAATGAAAGTGCTACTCCGTATTCATCCCATGCAATAACTTAAATCAATAAATACACAAAAACGTCTTGTATTCTCAAAGTCCCAAAAGTTCAGTGAACACACACATCCTGTGATCTTCATTCAATCTTCACACATTCAAGGTTGCATCGCAAACCTGACATCGCACAATGTTTCAAGCAATTCCAACAGCTCTGCTCAGTCGTACACGCACATGATGCCTGTCGTGTGCTCAAGCATACACAAATGTTCATGCTCTTCTTCCTGTAAAAGAATAAGCAGCAGCAGCCTCCTCCTTCAGCCTGCACAGCCACCAGACCTTTCCTTCTAGCCTCTGGGCCCTGATGCTGCTGCTCAGGACTGTGGGGAGGGGGAGCGGGAGGCCAGTGCTGCTTCCTTTGGACTTGCGGGCCACGCTTTCCCTTAACTTCCTGAGGGGGGGGGGAGGGGTTTGGGAGGCTAGTGGTGCATCTTGCTGCTGTGCAGGCCCTGCTCCTCCTGACTGCTGAGGTGGGAGGTCAGTGCTGCTTCTTGTGGCTCCGCAAGCTGAGCTGCTTTTGACTGTGGGAGGATGGGGTTGGAAGACTGATGTTTGTTTCAGCTCCGTGGGCCGCGCTCCTCTTGACTGCGAGGGTGGGAGGCCGATGCTTCTTGCAGCTCCACAAGCTGCTTTCTCTTAACTGCCATTGGGGGGGGGGGGGGGGGGCAGGCAATGTTTCTTCTTTCGGCCCCACGGCCACCAAGGATGGCCCCGAGGGTATGTGGGACACCAGGAGCTGCTTCTCTCCTCCAGCAGCAAAGCTCTTAAGACCCAAAAGTTGTGTTGGTGTTATTGTTCATTGTGGTTGTGGACCCCTGGGTTGTAGTGGGCCATTGGTCGGCCCCTGTCACATGGCAGGAGCACAAGATAGTGCCGTCCGTCCATTGCTCCTACCATGTGACAGGGGCCGACCAATGGCAATGGTAGCCCCTGTGACATAGTAAGTGCAAAGGCTATCGGCGCCATTTTGAATACTGGCAGCTGATGGCCCAAGTGCAGGAGATCACTCCCGGACCCCCGCTGGACCACCAGGGACTTTTGGCAAGGCTTGGGGGGGGGGGGGGTCAGGAGGGTGGGGGGTTGTAGTTAATTAAATTTAAAGGGTTGGGAAGGGGAATGGGGACAAAAAAAACATTTTTTGCCCTCCCCTAATTTGCTCTATAAGACGCACAGACGCCCAGGAACAGAAGCAGTTTAGCACACCATTTTTTTTTTTTTTAATTTTCCCGCTCTGAATCCCAGGTGCGTCGTATGGTCAGGTGCGTCTTATGGAGCGAAAGATACGGTATCCCACTTTCTAAGAAATTTGGTCTTTTTTTTTTTCACGTAAGAGGATGAATAATAACTTCAGATGTTGGAAATCCGAGTTGAACTGCTCTCATAAGAAGATTAATTCTTCATGACACATGAAACTTACCAGGATAAAATCTGAACAAGCTAATTAACCAGTAGGGGCCCAGGTTTTCCCATGGGCACAAAATGGAAACTCTTACTTGTGAGCCTTTACATGATTTAACTACCATGTAACTCTTCTTCCCCCTCATCTATTTTGCAATAACCACATTAGTCAGCAAGAGTTTTCTCCAACGTAAAATAGCCTCTCAAACTTTGGAAGACGGCTGACAGTTATAATTTCTTAAAATAAAACAAAACACAAAACCCTAAGTGCATAACATAGGTTCCTAAAGCACACGGGCAAAAGAAGCCTTTCAGTCTGTTACTGTCAGGGAATAATCAGATCTACTCATAAATCTATTAATCTAATGCATGCACCAGTGAAATGACCTGGACCTGCCTACAGGCTGAACCGAGAACGCATGTTTGGAAGGTGGGCGAAAGTAGGAAACAGGGTAAGTGAAGAGAAACCCCCAGAACTGATACTCAGTATGCTAAGATTGCCCTAAAATGGGTTGCTTCACAACAAATTACATAGAGGTACAGAAGTCCCTGCCTGAAAGTGGGGGGTGAAGCCATTTGCCCAAGGTCATGGGGAATGTTGGTGGAAGAGGCCGGATTTCAGCCCTGCTCTTTTGGGCTCCAGCCTCCTCTCCTGTGTCTTAAACAGCTCTCCGGTTTCCTTCTATTGCAGGTGATGTATCTTTTAAAGAAAATCCGGCATCTTTCATTGAAATATGGCTGTGGCTTTATTCTACTGCTCCCCTCCCCCAGTCAGCAGCACGAGAAGATTGTGGCAGTAATTTAAAGGCACCTCTTAAAGGAAAACCTTTATTCAAGAATAAATGTGAATAAATACAATTTAATAAGAAAAGAACTGAAAAGCGATTATATATATATATATATATATGTATATATATATAATTTTTTTTAAAACTATGGTTGTAAAACATCTTATAAGTTGGTTGAAGTCTGCACTCACCAGTGAGTAGGGCCATCCTGAGCGAGGGGCCAGGCAGCGTCAGTATCACTTTCTGTTCCTCAGGAGCACCAGTGGAGCAGGGGTTGCGGTGGCCCTTGAGTGTGGAGCCGTCTGCACTGGGCCAGATGGTACCGTGCCCACTCTCCTCCTGCTTTTCAATATCTTGGGGGGGGCGGGAACTCACTTCTATTGGGGCCGCATTACCCTGGGTCCTGTACCCACCCTGCGTCTATGCCCGGTTTGGAACCACAGTGCCGTGGATTATATAAGAGCTTTCATGAATAAGAAGTTCTTAGTCTTGGTATAAAAGAATTCCAACTTTCCAGACGCCTTTAGGAGGAGGAGATCCTCCGATGAGAATCTGTTGCATGCAAACATCGATGAGTTCTCTGCTTGGTTTTGTTTTTTTTTGCGTTCCATTTTTTGGGTTAGATCCCTCATTCATTTTTTGGGCAAACATTTTGGTTTTCTAGTTTTTCATTGTCCTGAGAGGCTGGAAGAGAAATGGTTGCCATAATGCCCTTTAATGCATGCGCGGAGACAGTGATTAGGCAGTAAAATATATGCAGATGAGGGACACCCTCTCCCTTCTCCCTGCCAGTGCTGGTCTGTGGAAATGTTGGCAGCCCTAGGAAGAGAGGTGAGGGGAGGCTGAGTTTGGAACAGACAGAGCCACTCTACTCCCTAATCCTAAATCTCCCCCTCCCTCCTTTCTCTTCTACAGGAAACAGGAGGAGGAGGAGAGATTCTGAAGCAGATGCTGTAAAGCAAAAAAATAGATACAAAAAGGCATTGAATTAGCACACATTTGAAACTTACGAGAAATAGTGCCAGTCGTCAAAGCTTCGTTCCTGGCCTTCATAAGCAGCAGAGCCCACAAGTTTCAGACGTGCTAATTCAACCCCTTTTTTGTGCCTGTTACCGGGGGACTTAATTTCCGGCAGAGTAATTCAGAATGGCATTCAGCCACCCTTTTTTTTTTTTTAGTAGAGCTGGCGTGTAAATCCGTGCTGGCTCCCCCACTGTGTAAACGACTTCCCGTTCCCTGCAGCAATGGAGCAGAGCCCGTGGTGGCAAGATAATTCATGATCCCCCCCCAGCCCCAGAGAAAGCAAAGCAGAGACAGGCAGATGCAATGTAGTGTGCTCAGCCGAGCGCACCCCTTGACCCGCGTTGTGGACACGCGTCCACTGCCCCTTATGCTATAAGGGGATTAACTTGTCCACCACGCGCGTCCAAGGGGCGGTGAAACTAATAGCGCTCAATGCATGCAAATGCATGTTGATGAGGCTATTAGCTATGCTCCCCAGATGCAAAAAAAAATATATATATATATATTGCGCGGGACCCGCACGTTTTTACACTCAGAAATTGTCTGCCCAGAGCATGGAGATATTAAGTCGGAGGAGCGAAAAGTTTAAAAGACTTAAAACAAAACAAAAAAAAAAAACAGAGTGCAGGTGGTCAGGTTAGGGAATCAGACGCTCAGTTAACGAGCATCCGTTTTCCAAACCCGTGGCTGAGCTGACAGCCAACCTCTCCTGGACATCCACTGCCATGGAGGCACGAGGGGCGCGCGGTCGACCTCTGATTTAAATATTGCCTGGCGCCCCCAGGAGAGGTGCCTGGGCAGGCGTTAGGAAAGTGGACGCTGAGCACTGACCGCCTGCTTTCGGCGCACTTTCATTGCATCTGTCCCAGAGAGTTGGAGCTGCTCACCCCGAGACGAGAGCAGACACACGGCCTTTGACTTTTGTGCAATTTCCTGGCAGAATTGAAAAGGCCATGAGAGAGAATGGTGAAGAGAGACCAGATGAAACCCTGTCAGCCCCCGCTCTTGTGTTGCTACTGGGCGTTTTCACACACAGGTCAATACAGTAAAGTGGGGCCGCGGTTACCCTGCTTCTAACCCGCTTTCTACTCACTTTTCGGCCGCATTAGTCCAACTCGCGATTCACTATCCCCTTTAACCCATTCTTACCGCCTCTTTAAATCACAGGGTAACCCCTTCCGCCCGCGGCATGTATATTAGATATAAACGATCGAATTAGCTATTCCCTCCCATAAAGTAACGCGCGCCCCGACTATCGCTTTTTTAACCTGCAGTTTTGCCGCGCGTTTAACCTGCTAACTTACCGCCTACCCTTACCCCTGCGTTAGAGGCAGGGGTAAGGGTAAGTAGCAACAAAGCGACTTACTTTTCTTGCAGCCCTCCTCCGGAGACGGACCGCGGCTCCCTTGCCTCCCGGAGGCAGCTGCCGGCGAAGATGGATGCCTGCACGGACGAAAGCGGCCCCTTATTACTTATTACTACAAAAATTTGGCAGGTCAGGCAAATAAATTCGCCAAAGAGAGCCACAGGCAGAGCAAAACGTAGTTTGGATTGTGCACACTGAGCAAAAGAGAATCAAACTTGCAATAACTCCCCGTCTTTTCAGCCTCCTGGTGTTGTTTTTAAATATCCATCTCTTCAGCAGCATGTCACAAGTGATTATATAATCTATTCCTCATACTTTTCTTGCAGCCCTCCTCCCGAGACGGACCGCGGCTCCCCTGCCTCCCGGAGGCAGCTGCCGGCGAAGATGGATGCCTGCACGGGCGAAAGCAGCCCCTGTGCGTGCAATTTGGCCGCCCAAGGCGTGACGTCATGGCGATTGGCGACACGGCATGTGACGTCACTTCTTGAGCGGCCAAATTGCACGCTTTCGCCCATGCAGGCATCCATCTTCGCCGGCGGGGCCGCTTTCGCCGCCGGCTGCCCCCTGAGAGGCAGGGGAGCCGCGGTCCGTCTACGGAGGAGGGCTGCAAGAAAAGTAAGTCGCTTCGTTGCTTTACACTTTACATGTCTTTTCACCAGTCCACTCTCCCCCCCTCCCTGCGCCTTGCTTCGGGAGGAGGGGAGAGAGGACTGGCAATCCCGAGCGTAGGAGAACCGTCCACTTCCTGGTACCTGTCATTTCAAATGTCATTTCAAATGCCATTTGAAATGACATTTGAAATGACATTTGAAATGACAGATTCCAGCGTGTCCGTGAAGCGTTAGGCCTGCGCACCCAGGATACTGTATAGCGCTCTATACAGTAAAATGGGTTGCGCGGGCCTAACGCTTCACGGACGCAGCTTGCATTTGCATGACATTTCAATACGGTATCGAGCGGTAAGTGAGCCAGACTGTGCGTGCGGCAACTGCGGGTGCGCCCGGCACTAACGCAGCTCTTCCTACCGCTCCTTACTGTATCGGCCTGACAGATAGGTACCCGAGTGTATGTAGGAAAGAGTTCATATGAGGACCCTCCCCCAGGTCACACCCAGCCCTGCTCCCCTCCCCCTCCCCCGCTCCATAGTTCCATTTCTTTTTTGTGTAGGTTACATATTTATTTATTTATTTATTTTTAATTTTTATATACGGAAAGGAAGAATCCTGTTAATTGCTGGGCTTGATGGACCCTCAGTCTGAACCAAATGGCAACTTCTTATGTTCTTGAATGCACTTTCTTGTTTGCAGAAAAAAAATATCCATTCCACACACTACTTTTTTTTTTTTAATTAATATGTTTGTTTTCTGCATAATACAACAAATTTGAAACAGTTATTAAACAATATCAAATCACGAGTCAAGAACCTCCAATTCACCCTCCCCTCCCTGGGCATTAAGGTATGGCGCCAGTCACTTACAATTTTCCACTTTCCATCTAGCATATTGATGACCGTACTGACTTTAAAATAAGTGAAAATCCACACACTTCTTTCATGGCGGGGTATGCTGTTTGAAGTGAAATAGAAAATGGCAACACGGTCTTGCAGTTGCCACCGGGTGTCGGGAGAATTGCTTCCAGGATTACGAGCCGGGCTGGTGCAAGCAGTAGGCAGACGCCGGGTCGCCCGCCCCCACCAGACCTGTGGCACTCTAGGCCGATTGCCTAGCTCAGTGTTTCCCGGTCTTTTCAAGCTCAAAGCACCCCTAAAATAAAAAAATGTTGTGTGGCACACCAGCCTCCTCGGGGCAGGCAACGTGTAGATATGGAGAAGACTCATGGAGTCAAAGGAAGAGCTAGGAATGCACACAAAGTCCCACCAATGTCTCTGGCAAATCGTAAAACAAAAGGAGCGAAGGAATGGAGACAGATGTGAGACCAGCTCCCTCTCTGTTTATATAAGTGCGGGGGATGGGAGAAGTCTGTGTACTGTGGGCAGCTGGCCCAGGGCATTATCTTGGCTGCTGCATGTGATTGCCAGAGCTCTTCCACTGCTGCTGCTCCTCCCATAGTCGGTGCTCAGCACATGCGCGTTCTCTCTCACTCAACCTGAGGACTAGAAAGAGGCTGAAAGGACTCAACAGAAGAAGCCCAGGAAGACGGCCACACAAAGCAGGCTCTGGCTATCCCTGCCCTGCATGCTGTCCATTAATTGCCACATTCCAGGGCTCATGCTGTAGCTAGGAAGAGGCATGCATGAGTATATATATTCTCAGGAACAAGCTTCTAAATGTTTAAAAGCCACCGCTGGTGATCCTTGTTGCTGTAAGGTGCTGAGAGCAGAGCCCAGGTGCTGGTATGGTTCTGAGCATCAGACAGTGGTGACTTTTCTGTGGCATACCTGGTTGGGTCTGAAGGGCACACCGGTGCATCATGGCACATTGGTTGGGAAGCACTGGCCTAGTTGTCTAGTTTCTTTCAATGGCCCTGATTGTGGATATCCTGAAAACCAGACTGGCTGAGTGCTACCGAAGCACTAGATTGAGATTCACTGCAATAAAGC
Source organism: Rhinatrema bivittatum (assembly GCF_901001135.1). Taxonomy (NCBI): domain Eukaryota; kingdom Metazoa; phylum Chordata; class Amphibia; order Gymnophiona; family Rhinatrematidae; genus Rhinatrema; species Rhinatrema bivittatum. The sequence goes on along the minus strand of NC_042618.1, from coordinate 461,067,524 downwards.
ACCATTCTTTAAGCAATCTGTTGGATTTCCCATAATGGGTACTGCAGTAAATGTAAGAAAATGTTTAACATGCCGTGGAAGAGACAGAACGTGGCTCGACAGTTTTAAAGACTGGCCATTGGCAGGTGGAGAGCAAGCCATTGAATGGCACTGAGGGCTAATGAATGACGTATTCACCGCTTAAGCATCCATCTGTAATACTATTAAAACTAATTTCGCTTTGCTTGAAATTGCATTTTATCTGACTCTGGTTTGAGGTACTGAATATGACATAGTCTATTTTGAGAGATTGCGAGATTAAGTGACAGTAATTTCTCAGAAACTGGTTGTGACTAGTGTTATGGACTGATTTCTTGGCGATGATTGCTTAACATGAATAACAAAGTGCAGTGGTGTGACCTGATGTCTAATAAATTCTGAGCCAAGTGTCATGATTATTACTAATTAGATAAAATGCCCCACAGGAAGAATTTGATGATGGTTGCAGTCTAAGATGGTCTAGCAAATGAATTTCTTAGCCCGTGCAGTAATTAACTTGTCAGTTTGTAAGCCCCTTGCGTTTACTGTTTAGAGAATTATTGTACATTGAATTATGAACCAAAGGGAATTATCCACTTTTAAGGTGCTTCCTGGTGGCTTTCAGGATACAGTATGATGTCCGTGTACTTAATGGCTATGGTGCTTGGCTGCAGACCAGCAAGTCAGTTTTCAAAGGGAAATTTGCTTTTGAAAATCCTGTGATAGGTTGTTGCCATGGATAATCTAAACCCCATGTACTTAAGGGGTTCTGCCTGTACCTCACCATCTGTGCTGCCCCCTTTCACACTGTGGATCATGTGCATAATTTTCCCCTTTATTTAAAAAAATGTATTGCCTACTCACCTCCAATAACATTTGCAGTGGGGTTCGTCAACATACCTAATAACAAAAATGTAACAAAAACAACAGACAGCAGTAGTGGATGACAAGACAGATATCCTCTGCATCACAGCATAGCTGCTATGAATCGTACAGTGTAGCCATGTACTGATTACAAATTGCTGCCTGAGGCTTTAAGGATCCACCTCAAATACCTGTTTAAACAAAATTGGTTTTAAAGCCCTTTAAACACCTTTGTTGTAGTAATGGAATGTATGTCTGCAGGTAGTGTATTCCAGTACAATGGGCCTGCAATAGAAAAGGCCCAGTCATGTTTTTCCTCTAAGTGGGCCGATCGAGAGGAGAATATCTGTAACCAATTTTGTTGAGCAGATCTCAGTGAGCGTATGAGGCTGCAAATGTGCAGGCTCGCATTAATCCATGGTGTGGAAATATTATTAAGTTTATGGATTAACCTTGGCAAGTTTAAATGGAATTCTCCATTCAGTGGGAAGCCAGTGCTGGTGAGATGTGATCCTGCATCCTGGTCCCCATTAGAATCCGGGCAGTGACATTCTGTGCCATCTCTAAAGGAATTTGTCAGAAGGCCAGTATGAAGGGCATTGCAATAATCGATATTTGAGGAATAATGGATATTTGAGGCAGGGCGAAGCTGTCAGTCTTTGATGGCTTCGCCCTGCCTACCTCTCTCTACTTGCAGCTCCTCCCGCTCACCTTGGACTGATGGCCACGGCGGCGTCTGTTTGCCGACCTCTCCAGTGTCCCCGGACCGGCTTTGGTGCTGCCTCCCGCCATGCTCCTTCAAGTTACCTCTAGGGCGTGCGCGTGCTCGCCGCCCTCATCTTTATTTCCACGTTGGCACGAACCTCAGGGGCGTCCCCCTGTTCTGACGTTATGACTCCAGGGTATATCTGCCTAGAGTATTTGCTAGCTCGTTGAGTTAGCAACGGGATTCATACGGATGAGATTCGCTCTCCGCTCCTAAGCTACTCTGCCACTCCAGCTCTGACTGGAACTCTTACTACCCTTCGGGGTCACTAACGGGGTACCCACTCCTCGGGGGCCTCTCCGCTTCTTTCAGGTGCTATCAGGAAACCAGTACTCGCTCCTCGAGGGCACATGTTCCCTGACTCGCTGCCTGCTACTTCTACTTTCTACTTGGAAGAACTAACTACAGTCACCATCTGTGAGTACAGAAACATCTCTCTCTACAGTATCGCTTCTCTGGAACCAGGTACTCTCTCCTCGAGGGCCTGCCCTCTGCTCCAGTGCCAGACCTCTCGTCCAGTGGAATCTCTGCTACCGCTACGTGAGTACGACGCTACAGATTCTCTCTGCTCTAAGGGATCAGGTACTCGCTCCTCGAGGGCCTGCTCTCCCTGTCTCGGAGTTCTCCTATTCTGCTTGGGACGCTGAATGCTAATTCTACTGTGTGCTCATAACTCTGTCTCTTTCCACTACAGCACTGCTTACAGAGGATCCGTTTCCAGCGTTCTGTGAGAGACTCGCGCAGCCGGGCTCTACAGCCACTACTCACTACTGCCACCTCTGGTGGTTCCATATACTGTTTAATAAAAGATTCAAATCTGTGTTTGTCTGTCCGGAGTTTAGCCTGACACTCTGGTCCCTCATGGGACTGCCCCCCCCCCCCCCCCCGTGGACGTGGTCAGCTGCCACAGTGTCCAAGGATCCACCCAAACACCAATAACCCTAACAAGGAGACAAGGCTCCGAAGAACAGCACAGAAATCTTGGGGCTTTAATAAAGGTTTCAATCTCCTGCAGAGTTGTGCATGTATGGGAGTGGGAATTGCGGTTTTCCATGGAAATCCCTTTTGAAAATTCAGATTCTGTTCATAAGAAACGTTTCAAAGTTGTTGAGTAGCGAGGAAGACTGAAATTCTTCTTGTGGGGAGACATGTGCAGGTTGTGAATGCATATCATTAACATCCTGTTAATTGTATAAACAAAAACAGAGGCCAATGTACAAACCCTTTGACTGTAGCCTTGATGTAAGCATTGCCCTTCAAGAGTGTTCTGAGCTGTTTGTCCCAGTCAGCTGTGTAGCATTTTTTTGTGTAGAAATGGAGCAAAATATATTACACAAGATGGATTTTACGCCATAAATACTAGGCACTAAAAGTGTTATATTTGCAGTGTGATGTGGGTCAAGTCTCTCTCTGGTCTTCCTGGATTTCTGGGTAGTGTTGACATGGTGTTTTCTGCCGAAAGTTAAGCTTCACTAGTGTTGAATAAATTGCCTTCACAGTTTACATGCATTTTGAATTTAAAATGTAATCTCTTTCAATTGGCTTGCATTACAAGAGGCTTGGGCTTAGCATGTTGTATGAATGATTCAGTAGATCTTAATCGTTACCTTGGTAATTCCTTCTGAATCATTTAAAGGGTTCACATTAGTGGAAAATACCAAGCACATTTTTTTCCATTAACTACTGTTGAATCTCCGAAACTAGGTAGCATAACAGTTAAGAGAGAGCTTGTAAATCTGTGCTGATTTATACCATTATGGAAAAAGGATTCTCAAGATTTCCTTTGCAGATAGCATCTTTGAGCATGCCACATGTTTATAAAGTGGTAGCCACAGCTTCCTTGTACAGTAAGCTGACGTGATCATTCCGCTGAGACACACCAAAAAACCAAGCTGGCAGAACCAGTCACATCAAGGAAGGAAAAACAAGCATAACCTTGATGGAGGCAAAGGAAAAACAGGGATTTATACATAGAATGCCTTTTAACATATGCAGCAGTGGCTAAAGGGGAGGGGCCAGACATTCAAATAATTTCCTATTAAAAAAAAACAAACAATGGCAATATGAGTTACTCAGATATTAGCTAGCAATAATTAGTCCATGTTCTCAGATGGCACCAAAGTGAAACTGCGTACTCAACACACACAGAGTTCTGTACTTACTCTCTGTATGTGTTGAGGGATTGACGCCAACAAAACAGTTCTAAAACTTTTCTCCTCTTGCAGGAAGACAGATGAAAAAATCAAATTGTTTGTGCCAATTAATATTTGCTTAGCTATTTTGACCAGCTGGTGTCCTATTGAAGGGCTTAAAAACATAAGAAGTTGCCATACTGGGCCAGACCGAGGGTCGATCAAGATCAGCATCCTGTTTCCAACAGTGGCCAATCCAGGATACAAGTACCCAAACATTAAATAGATCCCATGCTACTAAAGCTCTGGTTTCCAGTTGTTCTTGCAAAGCATTTTGGGAGTTATTAGTTCAAACGGACAAGCAAAGGCCAGGCAAGGAAGATAATGCACCCATGTCTAGAGAGAAACTCTGAAGTATACTTCAATTAGTTTGTTGGAAATTACTCAGATGGTACTGAAGCGTGCTCTTGCATTCCATCAAAGAAGAGCATGAAAGGAATGCACATGTGTTGAACCTTACGGATTTGCTACCATGTTATAGGGAGCAGGTTTATCCCATCCTGGTTTTATCCTATTGCATGCATTTCCTTAAAAAAAAAAAAAATCAGAATTACAAACCCATGCATGCAATAGAGTAAAGCCAGGACTGGATTAGCCTGTTCAAATGTCATGGAGCCAGTTGGAACCCCAGTTTGCAGCACTGAATGATTGGGTAATGAAGTTAAAAGAAACCACCACCTACCTATCCCTTTCAGTTTACAGACTGAATACAGTGCACTATGGAGGTATTTTTTTCAAAAGGATTTATGCACTAAAAACTGGGTTTTTACATGTGTAAATGGGCTTTTGAAATTTGCCACGATAGTATGGTACATTTACGATTGCAGCTTCTTTTGAAAATTATCTTTTTAGAAAACAAGATATTAGTGGGACCAGCCATTTTAAAATGCACTGTGTGGCCCATACAAGATCCATTGCTTATGTGTGTGTTTATGCATCATAGATTTCATATATATTAAAATTACCTGTTTGGCTTACATCTTTCAGAGAGAGGCAGACATAGTGAGTGCTGTGTTATTTATGAGGACAGTTGAATAGCTGACAGCTTACTACTGTCCAAATGCCAGTGAAAATGAATAGTACAGGAAAAAGAGTGTTGCTTAAGACTTCAAATAAAAATGGCATCACGGTGAAGTGACAAGTAAATGTTTTCTCTGACATGGAAACCTAGAACTTGGAAGCAAAACTGCCGGACCACTTTATGAAGCATCAAAAAATTGAAATGTACTGCTTTCAGAGCATTTAGAAAAACCAAAGGGTCCGATTTTTACAAAGTCTTCTTTTGGTTTTTTTTTCCTGCCTCTCAGTCTCTGGGGGGAAAAAAACATAGCCCTTACTCGGGGATTACATGTTCCAGATCCCCCAAGACACATCTAATTAAAACAAACAAAAAAAAAGTGGATAAGGATGTATTTTGTTTTTCCTTGAATGTCTTTCATTTCTACCCAAGCTGCTCTCCCATTGCCTGTCAGCCTGGTCCCCAATCCATCCTTTCAGATCACTAATTACTGGAAGATAGGGGTAACATACCAGGTAGTGGCCCACCCAGGCTTCCCTCCCAGGTTTTCATCCCTGCCCGTTGTGTGTTTCCCTGAGCAGGCTTGGATTCTGTCACAGAAACATATCTGCAGCTTTGACAAACAAAAGAGTGTCTTATTCATGTCTGAGGGCTCTTGGAGACCAAATGTATGCGGGTGGCTTGGCTGCTTGGCGTGGAGGGAGCAATATAGCGCAGAACTTTCAGAGCCATTTCTGTGGTTAAAACCGTGCTTTACCTGAGAAAACTGCGGTTTTTGTTTTACAGAATTGCCTGCTCGATATGTGGATGAAATTATATAGTTAGGGCCTCTAGATACCTGCTTTTACCCACAAATGTGTAGAGGCATTCCTGGGGGCCGGATTGGGGACATATTTTCACATTTTCAGAAATATCTACAGTTTAACACAAAAACCATGCCTGGGAACTTTAGAGCTGTGGTCACTGTGAGGTTGCTGTTGATTTGAGGGTGGGGCAAGGAAGGTAAGAGGAAGGAATAATACATATCCTAGAAATGTAGACAGCCTTTCTGTCTAGCCTGCCAAACCATACCAACTTCTCAGCTCTACAAGTCCTACCACTTCCTCGCCAGATACTGGCCTGGAAAGGCTGTTCCATGCATCCACTCTCTGTAAAGAAATGTTTCTTTAGTTTCTCCTGAGTTTCTCCTCTTTCACTGTCACCCCATCACTTTCTCTGTGTAAGCCTCCAACGGGGCCATAAAATAATTTCTTCTTCTTGGAGACTGGCTCCATTTAGTCTCTTTCACCTCAGAGCGGGGCTCTTTGCTGGAATTTCTCCTTCAAGAGCCCGAGTGCAAAGGGTGACACTGCCTCATTTGCCCCGGGGGGGGGGATACCTTCTTTTTGCACTGCAAATGATATGGGTGCCAGATTAGCCACGCAGGAGGCTTGGGGTGTCCAAAATTAAATTTTACTGTTGGTGTCTTGGTGAAGTCATTGGCACAGTTTACATCAGTTCTTTTTCCAAGGCGGTCTTCACAGTTCTGAATCTCTATCTGAGCAGGGGTGTCTTCCTACCAGGGCAAGGGAAGCCCTCGCCCTCCTTGGATAAATGAGGTCCCTAAGTGATCGGGAGTACTCTTGGTTGGTCAGGAAAAAGGGTAACCCACTGTCTGCACAGAATTCCAATTTTCCCTTTCCCTAGGTGGAGGTCTTCAGGATTATTTCAGGTTGGAAAGACAGAGAGTAGCACGTTTGAATAGAAGTGTTCTATGGATTGTAAGAGTAGAAAAAAAATTGAATGTCGTTTGTGTAGATTTTATGTTTATGCCCTACCGTGGAGAGGAAATAAATGTTAAATAGGACTGAGTGCAGAACCCTGTGCTATGCCATTGGTTATGGGGGGTGTTGTGCTGATGTAGATGAGACAGTTTTAACCTCTTGAGGCCTGTCAGATAAGTAAGATGTGAACCAGGAGAGAACTGATCCAGTGACACTGGCCTCAGAGAGACGTGTAAGAAGGATGTTACGGTTTATGGTGTTGAATGCAGAACTGATAGAAAAATAACAAGCATAAAGCTTGTAAGAGAGTCAAAACTTCTTATGACTGAATTGAAACTAGAAAGTAGGAGCATTTCTTTGTTATGCTGATGGAAAAAACCAAATTGATATTGACTGATAAGTGTTTGTCAAGAAATTCAGTGAGTTGGCGCAAAATACAGAATTCAGTTGTTTTAGCCAGGAAGGAGAGTGAAGAAATGGGCCTAAAGCTTGCTGGATACTGACCTATCTAGAGAGTTGTGTTTTAAGATGGTCTAACTGTAGCTTTTTTTTTTAGTTGTGATGAAAGTGTATCTGAAGAGAGGGAACGGTTGGTAATTTCTTTGACACTTTCAGGAGAAGAGTGGGGCAAAGATTTAAAGGGGATGAGGCAGAATTGGTTAATGATTGATGATATTTTGAGAGATGAAATATTCCCAAATACTGACCAGAGATTGAGGTTATCACAGACTTGAGGAGGCGAGTAAGGAGGAAATAGTTCACATTTTATTTTTTGAGAAATATGTCAATATGTTTCTCAGGTGTCTGGGGTAGCATCTGAAAATTGAGGTAGCAGAGACTGTGAGAGAGGCTGAGTCAGATTCCGGACGATGTAAAACAGTTCTCTAGGATTATTAATGCTGTATTAATTCAAGTGGAAAAATCATTTTTCTTTGCTGTATTTGTAGTTGTCCTTTACTGGGAACTTCTCTGCAGGGGCTCACCAAGAGGATGCAGAGGTACAGGTCTTCCCTAACCTGGGCCCCCCAGGGAAAGGTTTCTCTGTGAACCCTCTCCAGGCAACACCCAGGGGTCTTGCAGGCAGGCCTTACATAAGAAAATTCAGCAAATGCCCAAAACCCTACCAGCCAGTGAGTGGACTGAAAGAGCAGATCCCCAACGACCTGCAAGGGCACCAGGCTGGAGTGCCTGAGCCCCAAAGGTAGGCCTCCCCAAATCCCCCAAAATGGCAAAGCACCAACACCTCCTCTAACTTCCAAAATCAGGCTGCATTACCCCAAGGTCCTAGGTATACAGCTGCTTTTATTATCCCATAAGGGGACGGCCATCCCAGCATCCTCAAAGGGAAGGGTGATACTGAATGATGCCTCCCCATAATCTCCACCTGTCTGTCCCTAGCTAAAAGAGTTAAACTAGTAATGAACCCAGTGGACTCATTACATCTCTTCCACCCCCTCCCTGCTAATGCACACATTCTCTCTCTCCACCACAACTTTCTTCCCTTCCAGGGATGACCCCAGTATTCTTTCCTTCCTCCTTCCCTGACCCCAGCACTTTCTTTGTTCCCATCCCCTGATAAGACAAAGCTTGCAGACTTTTGTGCACCCTTACTCTACCCTCAGCTGAGTCCCAAGTCCTGGAATCACGCCTGCAGTTTCTCCCCACCCGCTGCCTGCAGTGTGTGCGCTCCAGGGTTCCTTCTCCCCTACCTGCAAGCTTTTACTGGAGCAGTAAACAGTGAAGCCTAGAGCTTTTCATTGTCTCTCCTGAGCTTTTCAGTGTTTCTCCTAAGACCCGGCAATTGATGCGAAATCCAGAGAGTTCCCAGGAATGCACATATTAACAAGGTATTAAATGTGTACAGGAAGTTTTGGTGGGATAATTTTCAAAGGGAAAGTACACACACAAAAAGTTTTGACAAACTAAAAAATAATTTTGAATATAGTAATAATAATACTAGCAGACACCTATATTTTGTGGTGATTTTGTGTATCTGTGGTGGTGTGATTTTTGTCCTATCATATGTAAAAAGTACTTGTAGACTTTATACCAAAGTGAGCTATTAACATTATTACCTTCGTATGGCGACTCTTCTGTACAATCTGAATAGCTTTCTTTTCAGGCTGTGCAAATATTTAATTTAAATATTTCCTTTTACAACAGCTGCTTGTTTGACAAAACCCAAATATTTTTCACCATTCCCCCTCTGAGGTCAAAATGATTTTGGATGGATTGAGCTCTAGCTGCTTAAACTCTTTATGTATATAGAAAGTCTGGGTATGGAGTTTTAACAGGCAATACTTCGGTAAAAAGCATGGTGAGGCATGACATGAAGAGGTAGGTAATATTTTAGTGTTCGTGCCTGATTAAAAGAAAGACAAGCTTGGTTACTTGCTTTGAAAAGGTACAAGAGAAGTGTGATTGATTTGGATAGGTGTCAAAGTTGTTACATTTTATTTATTTATTTATTTATGAACTTTTAATATACCGACATTCGTAGGACACATCATACCGGTTTACAATCAACTCGAGCAGAAGGAAAAATTACATAAAATAGGGAAGGGGGAAGGGGAGCAGTCAAGAAAGGGAGAGAGGGGACCGGGCGTAAAAACAAAAAACATACATGAGCGAGAAGAACAGAGGAGAGAGAAGAGAGAGAAACATATGTAGGAACTGTAAAACAGTGATAACTTATTAATAACATTTCAATAACTTACATAATCAACATTTCCCTAAGGTACATCATCGGTGGTGGGGGGCAGAGCGTGACTGAAATTGGAAGGGAGTAGTGTATTAAAGGAAGGATGTTGGAAAGATGCGAAGCGGTTTAGGTTTGATTTGCATCAGGGTAGGCCTGCAAGAAGAGCCATGTTTTGATGCCTTTTTTGAAGTTGAGTAAAGAGGGTTCAAGGCGGAGATAAGTGGGGAGTGAGTTCCATAGGGTGGGGCCAGCGATGGTAAATGCTCTTTCTCTGGTGAGGGATAGATGTTCCATTTTGAGGGGTGGGGTGTGGAGAGTGCCAGCGAGGGTGGCTCTAGTAGGGCGATTAGAGGCACGGAAAAGTGGCATTTCCTCGAGCCATGCGGGATTGGAGTAAATAGTAAAATGGTGAGTAAATAGGAGTAATAGCACATTTAAAATAAATTGGAGAAATCTCTTTCACTTAACACACAAGTAAGGTCTGGATTTCATTGCCGGAGGATGTGGTAAAGGCAGATAGCATAGCTGGGTTTAAATAAAGGTTTGGACAAGTTCCTGGAGGAGAAGTCAATCAACTGTTATTTACCAGGTAGACTCAGGGAAAGCCACTGCTTATATCTGGGCATTAGGAGCATGGGATTTATTTATTGTTTTGGTATTTGCCAGGTACTTGTGACCTGGATTAGTCACTGTTGGAGACAGGATACCAGGCTTGATGGACCCTCAGTCTGACCTAATCTGGCAATTCCTATGTTGTTATGACTTAATTTGGTGATTATAGGTACAAAACTCCAATGGTGCATCTACTGCCCATATAACTTCCCCATTAATAGTGCGAAGATGCAGTTCATCACACTAGCATGGACACACTTTTGATGCTCTTCTTTTGTGGAAAAAAATAAATAAAACAAAACCAAAAACTCCAATTGCATAGTACTTTAGGAGATCTTGTAGTCCACTGAATTCCCTTTCGTAATGCTTCCTCTGTTGGTTCCTGAACAGTGGTCCCTGGAATCCTGAACAGTGGTCCCTGGGAATCCTCTGAGAGCTGTGCAAGAGTCCTCTGATCCTCGATGGGAACGGGGAGTGGTGACACCGTGCACAAAGGGAGAGCAACGGCATAGTGGAGTCCGTTTTGGGTGCCACCTACATGCTGAAGAGAGGAAAAAGGCGGCAGAGACAGGAAAGAGGGTAAAAGAAAGTGAGGGAAGTAAGAAAGCAGGAAGAAAGTAGATTAAAAGGAAGAGAGGATAAATTCGGGCATGGGGGGGGGGGGTGGTTATCACTCAGAATTTCTGTAGCTGTCTGTGTTCCTTTCTGCTGTTAGTAAGGTAAAGCTGAAAGAAACGGGAAAGAGATTCACCAGCAGCGCAAGGTGAAACATTTTGTGGCAGTCTTGAACTTCTTGAGCTTGCTGGAGGCATCTACCTGGAGGCACGCTGCTGACCACACCCTGATTTCTGCCAGTGCCGTTTGTACCACCGATCTCAGGGATAACAAAATGAAAAGCTCCCGGGCAATGCCGATGGACCCAGAAGAGGGAGGGCACTGTTACTCCCATCACCTCCACTGCTGGTTAATGTCTGACAAGCCTGGGAAAAACTAACGAGATTCGAGAAATTGAGTTGAAAACTGAAGAGTTCTTTGTGGATAAGAGCTTGGGAACTGCTGCTCTAATGCAACTGGTTTGGTGAATTAAATGAAAAAAGAGCTGAGGCGGCACTAATCTTTTAGAACAATATATTTTGTACCCAAGAAGCAATATGTTCCAGTGTACATACATTTTCTGTGCCTCCCTTTGAGAAAGAAATACAAATACAGCAATTCTTTTCATTAGTGATATTAGTTTTTACTCTTCCGTTAGCTGTTGTAGCAGGGGCGTAGGGTGACTGCTGAAGTTGGTGGTGCATCAGAAAATGTGCTGCTGCCATGTGACCAACCCTCTGAGCTGCCTCCCTAGCCTGATATCATCAGTAAAGACCAGGCTCAAAATGTCTCCTTTGGCACGCTAACACGTGCGACATGGAGCCGGCCTTTGGTGCTGAGGTCAGTCTGTTTGCAGCCCAGAGCAGGAGCAGAAAGCTTTACTTTATTGGTAACTAATGCCAGCAGTTAGGAACAGCTGCTCGAGGTGAGGGGATACGATAGGATGAGATTCCGTCCCTGCTAAGGTACCCAAAAGGGATGCACTCTCCAAAAGACAACCCACACCAACTCACCATGCCAGAGAAAATTCAAACACCTCATTATTATTATTTATTTATTAGTTTTTATATACCTGTGTTCATGAGGACATGTCACATCGGTTTACACTTACTAGCAAATATTCATTTAAAAAACATTTGCATTTCAAAGGTTAAAGGAAAAGATATAAATACATAATTTCGTAAAATAAAACAAAATATTAAAATAGTTGCGGTATTAAAAATTACAAGTTTAAAGATTCAAAAGGTTAAGAACAGCAATAAGATAAATAAATATTAAATACTAAAAGGGTATAAAATCATTAAAATTATTGGAAGGCCTGTTGGAATAGCCAAGTTTTTACACCCTTTTTGAATACTTTAATATCTGATTCCATCCGCAAATCTTGTGGTAGAGAGTTCCACAGATGGGGCCCAGCAATAGAAATCGCCTTTTTTGGTACATTATTGAGGTGTGCAATTTTAGGAGATGGAATAGACAACATCCCCATACCAATTGATCTTGTGATTCTTGAGGGAATATGAAAATGTAAAGCTGAGGTTAGCCATTCAATCTTTTCATTATACAATGTTTTGTGAATTAAGGATAAAACCTTGTGTTGTGCTCGGTATTTGATAGGCAACCAATGAAGGTCATTCAATTTTGGAGTAATATGGTCAGATCTTCCAGTCCCAGTTAAAAGTCTAGCCGTGGAATTTTGTAACAATTGCAAAGGTCTTATAACATTAGCTGGTAAGCCCAAAAACATCAAATTACAATAATCTAACTTAGATAAAACAAAAGCTTTCAAAACAGTTCTAAAATCTTTTGGATATAAAAGAGGTTTCAATCTTTTAAGAACATTCAATTTAAAATATCATTCCTTAATTATTTTTTTAACCCATGCTTTTAGATTGACTTCGCAGTCCAGAAAAATCCCAAGATCTTGGACCTCAAAGGAAATAGGATAGTTTTTAGCAGCTTCCAAAATTTCTAGTTCTTTTACGTGGCTTAGCTTAGGACAAATGTATAAAATTTCAGTCTTTTTTGAATTAAGGGAAAGATTCATTTGGGTTAACACTTTCTCACAGGACAAGCAGGATGGTAGTCCTCACATATGGGTGACATCACAGGATGGAGCCCAATCACGGAACACTTTTGTCAAAGTTTCTAGAACTTTGACTGGCCCCTACTAAGCATGCCCAGCATGGCACCAACCCTGCAGCCAGCAGGGGCCCCCCTTCAGTCTTCTTTTTTCTGTACAGCAGTAGCCACGTGGTTAAGGAGCTCCACAGAGATTCCTGACAGGAATTTTCCTCACGGAATTACTACAACTTTTCTTACCCCACAGGGGTCCTCCTTCAATTTTTTCAAGCCGCGGTACTCCGGTAAGTTTTCTACCCGTTTTCAGTCGATTCCCGTCGAGTTTGGCCCTCGCGGCCTTCTGGCCTTCGACCGTACTGCAGGTCAAATTTTTCATGGCCATGGAGTCGGGGTTCCGTCTGTGCCCGGACTGCAATCACACCATTTCCATAACAGACACTCATAAGGTCTGTGTAATGTGTCTTGGATGTGAGCACGATGTCCTGACCTGCACCAAATGTGCCCTAATGACACCAAAAGGTTGCAAGGCCAGAATGGAGAAGATGGAACTTCTCTTCCATGCTCAAACCCTGACGCCGTCGATTGCATCGACGTCATCAGAACCGGCACCGTCAACTTCGCGCAGTATCGACCACCGACCGGTGACCGCCCGGCATCGACTACTTCTCGGCCTTCAACCACCTCTACTCCCCCTCAGGACTGAGGGGATCATAGAGAGAAACATCGGAAGTCTCGGACCAACAAGGGAGCGAAATCATCGACCTCACCATTGTCCGAGCCACTGTCGAAGAAACCCCCTCCAGAAAAGGCACCGACCTTTTTGGCGACCGGGTCACCGAGGCAACCCTCACCCGAAAGGAGATTGGGAGCCGCAACTCCACGGTGGTCCCTCCAGCTATGCCTCTGCCTCCTTCTTCTGTTCCAGAGCCGGGGCTGCTAGCTCCAGGTCTTCGAGAAGAACTGGACCAGCTGGTTCAGGAGGCCATCGACAAGGCGATGCATCGACTCCAAGTTCCTCTGGCACCGACACCGGTACCGATTGTGCAACAGACCATTGACCCGATTCCGGCAGCGTTGGCACCGCTGCTCTCGAGCATGGAAGTGCTCATTGCCGCTTTTCCACCGATGGATCCCGGGTCACTGATGGCTCCGGTGCCCTCTCCGCTTACCTTGTCATCGGGAGGAGAAACACCATTCCGCATCCCTCCATCGGGAGTCCTACCGATGCCTCAGCCATCGATGCCGATACGTCTGGCTCCACCGATCCATTCATTGATGCCCTCGATGCCTGCACCAGTGCCTCCAATTATTCCTTCGGAGCCTAGACCAGGACCTTCAGGGATTCCACCGTCCCGTCCCCCTCAGGCTCCTAGAGGGGCAGGTGCTGATCCCTACAATACCTGGACTGATGATTCTTCACCAGACACCGATGACATGCCTTCATCAACTTCTCCTACTGAAAGCAGAAAGCGTTCTCCTCCAGAGGACCTTTCCTTCATAAATTTTGTGAAGGAGACGTCTGAATTGGTTCCCTTCCAGTTACAGACCGAACAAGATGACAGGCATCAAATGTTGGAGCTATTGCAATTCCTGGATGCTCCCAAGGAAATAACCTCCATCCCTATTCACCAAGTTCTTCTGGATCTCCTCAAAAAGAACTGGGAACACCCTGGCTCTGTTGCTCCAGTCAACAGGAAGGCTGACACCACTTATTTGGTATAGTCAGCCCCAGGTTTTCAAAAACCTCAATTGGATCACCAATCTGTGGTTGTAGAATCTGCCCAAAAGAGGGCAAAGAGATCAAAACCCCACACTTCCTTTCCTCCAGGCAAGGAGCAAAAATTTCTAGATGCCATTGGTCGCCGAGTCTTCCAGGGCTTAATGCTCATCTCCCGAATCGCCTCTTATCAGCTCTATATGACCCAATACAACAAGGTCTTATTTAAACAAATACAAGACTTGACAGACTCCCTGCCTCAGCAATTTCAAGATCAGCTCCAAACCCTAGTAAACAAGGGGTTTGAGGCGGGCAAGCATGAGATAAGATCATCTTACGATATCTTTGACACTGCTAACAGGGTATCTGCAGCAGCTATCTCGGCAAGAAGATGGGCCTGGCTCAAGTCTTCGGATCTTCGCCCTGATGTGCAAGATAGATTATCTGACCTGCCTTGTGTAGGAAACAATCTGTTCGGCGAACAGATTCAACGAACGGTGGCGGAACTCAAGGACCATCCTGAGAACCTGAGACAGCTCTCTCTGATGCCTTCTGAGTACTCCTCCAAACAGCCTTTCCGAAAAGACACTAAGAAGTCCTTCTTCCATCCGAAGAAATCCTACTCGCCACCGGCTAGAACTCTCTCTACGAGATCATTTACAAAAACCCAGTCTCGTCAGATACGAAAACAAAAGCCACAAACAGCTTCTCAGCCAATGTGAGGTCGATTATGCCATTTCAACAACAGGTGGCACTCAATCACCTCAAACCACTGGGTCATAGCAATAATCGCTCAAGTTATCTCAACTTTCTCTCCATCCCACCGGACTCCCCACCTCTACTGACATGGAGAACATCCGATCACTCCATCCTTCTGGAACAGAAGGTCGCCCTTCTTCTCCAGTCCAAGGCAATAGAACCAGTACCCTACTCTCAGCACAGCCTAGGGTTCTATTCCCGGTACTTCCTAATCTCCCCAAAAATCGGAAGGCGTTCGTCCAATTCTGGATCTACATGCCCTCAACAAGTACCTCCATCGAGAAAAGTTCAAAATGGTAACCTTGGGTTCTCTTCTTCCTCTTCTACAAAGAGGATATTGGCTCTGCTCTCTAGACCTCCAGGTCGCATACACTCATATTGCGATAACTCCATCTCATCGCAAATACTTGAGATTTCTGGTAGGCCCCAAGTACTATCAGTACTGAGTGCTTCCATTCCGACTCGCGTCTGCACCATGAGTCTTCACAAAATGTCTCGTAGTAGTTGCAGCCTTCCTCAGGACTCAAGGTGTTCATGTCTACCCCTATCTAGACGATTGGTTGATCAGGGCTCCCACTGAGCAAACTGCTCTGTCGTCCCTACATCTTACCTTACACACTCTGATTTTGCTAGGATTTCTCGTCAACTACGGCAAATCCTATTTAGTCCCATCTCAAACCTTATCATTCATAGGGGCAGACTTGGACACCTTGCAAGCAAAAGCTTTTCTACCTCGACAACGAGCTCTCATTCTCAACTCTCTCGCACATCAGCTGCAGTCTCAGCACTACACGACTGCACGCCGCTTTCTCATCCTACTGGGACACATGGCGTCCACAGTTCAGGTCACCCAAATGGCCCGCCTAGCCATGAGAATCATGCAGTGGACTCTAAGGTCACAATGGACTCAATGCATTTAGCCCCTGTCGACCATTGTCCACGTCACTGATTCACTCCGTCAGTCTCTCGCCTGGTGGAAAAATCAGATCAATCTCCTCTAAGGCTTGCCCTTCCAGGCTCCAGATGCTCAAGTAATTCTCACCACTGATGCTTCCAATCTCGGCTGGGGAGCCCATGTGGCCAATCTGCAGACACAAGGAACTTGGCCTCCAGAGGAAGCCAAACACCAAATCAATTTCTGGAGCTTCGAGCAATCAGATATGCTCTCAGAGTATTTCGGGATCGCCTCTCCAACCCAAGTCAATCCTGATTCAGACGGACAACCAGGTGGCCATGTGGTACATCAACAAACAAGGAGGACGGGCTCCTACCTCCTGTGTCAGGAAGCTGCGCAGATATGGAAGGAGGCCCTCTCCCACTCGATGAACCTCAGGGCCACCTACTTGCCGGGAGTGAACAATGTGTTGGCAGACAAGCTAAGTTGCACCTTTCAACCGCACGAGTGGTCTCTCAACCCCTCAATAGCGGACTCGATCTTCCAACAATGGGGTTACCCTCAAATAGACCTCTTTGCATCACCTCAAAACCGCAAAGTAGAGAACTTCTGCTCTTTCACTCGCAGCCAACACTATCAGCCAAGAGATGTGTTTTCCCTCTCATGGGCAACCGGTCTCTTATATGCATTCCCTCCACTTCCACTTCTCTCAAAAACTCTCGTGCAGTTACGTCAGGACAAGGGAACCATGATCCTGATAGCACCTCACTGGGCCATGCCAAGTGTGGTTTCCAATACTTCAGGATCTCTCCATTCGCAGGCACATTCCCTTGGGAAAAGACCCGCTTCTGATTACGCAAAACGACGGGTGCCTGCGCCACCCCAATCTTCAAGCCTTGTCCCTGACGGCATGGATGTTGAAAGGTTAATCCTTCAGCTACTTAACCTTTCTGAATCAGTTTCCCATGTTCTGATTGCTTCACGGAAGCCTTCCACGAGAAAACCCTACCTTTACAAATGGAACAGGTTTCAGTCATGGTGCTCTTCTCAATCCCTTGACCCCTTTACCTGTCCAATCAAGAAGTTTCTGGACTATCTCTGGCACTTGTCAGAGTCAGGTCTAAAAACCTCCTCCATCAGAATGCATGTTAGTGCGGTGGCCGCCTTCCATAAAGGTGTTGGGGATGTTCCCATATCAGTACAACCCCTTGTAACACGTTTTCTGAAGGGCTTGCTTCACCTCAAGCCTCCACTGTGTCCACCGGCCCCTTCTTGGGACCTCAACCTGGTTTTGGGTTGGCTCATGAAGCCACCATTTGAGTCTCTCCAATCCTGTGAACTTCGCTATCTCACATGGAAAGTGATTTTCCTTTTGGCAATCACTTCAGCTCGCAGAGTTAGTGAGTTACAGGCCCTAGTTAATTATCTGCCTTACACTAAACCTCTGCAGGACCGGGCAGTACTCCGCACTCTCCCTAAGTTCTTGCCTAAGGTAGTATCAGAGTTTTCACCTCAATCAATCCATTATACTATTGCTTGGACAAGGCCGGAAGACAAGATTCCATCTTTGGCCAATCTGTCCTGCGTAACCTATTCACAACTTGACGTACCAACACCCTTCTGCCTGCCTGGTAGGGTTCAGGATGCCCTCGGCCAAATTTCACCCCAGTCCTAGTGCCTTGCACACCTGGGTACATTTGGTGCATACTCTGACATCCTCAGCTCGGTACTCACCCATATGTGAGGACTACCTCAGCAGGATGTTAATCCTCATGAAACCCACCCACCGCCCCACGGTGTTGGGTTCATTACATTTCTTATTTTATTTTTCGGCACTTCCTGTAGCTTTTTAAACAAGACTGAAGGGGGACCCCTGCTGGCTGCAGGGTCGGTGCCATGCTGGGCATGCCCAGTAGGGGCCAGTCAAAGTTCTAGAAACTTTGACAAAAGTGTTTCATGATTGGGCTCCATCCTGTGATGTCACCCATATGTGAGGACTAACATCCTGCTGTCCTGTGAGAACACCTGTTACAGGTAAGCAACATTTGCTTTACAAATGGCAGATTGATATATGTCCCAGAGCTTAAGAGTTAAGTCAATTGATTTTTCGATCAGGATTAAAATTTTAACATCTGCATATATAAATATATATATATATGCATATATTTTTATATATATATATATATATATAAAAATATATATATAGACCTCTTTGCATCACCTCAAAACTGCAAAGTAGAGAACTTCTGCTCTTTCACTCGCAGCCAACACTATCAGCCAAGAGATGCCAAGAGATATCTATGCATATATAAATATATATATATCTATGCATATATAAATATAAATAAAGGTGCATATATATATATATATATATATGCACCTTTCTTTAGTTTCAATAATATATACCTATCTCTAAATATGCCTTATTACCTAATTTTTATCCAAACATTGTATATAGTACCTGATATATATATATTTATTTATAGAGTTTTATATATACTTATATGTTCAACATATAATCACTCAACAGTTATGTTCACTCTGCATATAAAGTTATTCTCCTTTCTCTGTTTGCCATGTAACCAAATTGTTCAGTGTATTTTCTCTTCATTATTATACGTTCTGTGTAAACCGATACGATGTGAACATGGTTATCAGTATATAAAAACACTTAAATAAATAAAAAATAAATAAAATATGTAAGACTAAAACCAGATAAAATTCTAAAAAACCCCCAAAACTCAGATAAAATTCTACATAAGGGAAGCATATAAATATTAAAAAGAGTTGCGGACAACGAAGATCCTTGAGGTATGCCGTGTTGAAGATCAATCTGTTAAGATTCTTTATCCTGAAATTTCATCTTAAAAGATCTATTCTTCAGATAGGAATTAAACCATTTCAGAGCTGAATCTTTTATGTCTATTTTAAATAGTCTATCTTAAAGAATGTTATGGTTCACTGTATCAAACGCTGATGAGATATCTAACATGATCAGAAAGTAAGTTTGGCTATTATCGGCTCCTCGTATGACTGTGTCTTGTAAAGATGCTAATAAGGTCTCTGTGCTGTAATGCTTTCTGATTCCATATTGAGAAGGGAATAGGGTACTATGTGTTTCAAGGTATTCAGATAGTTGATTGTTAATTACCTTTTCTAAGATTTTAGATATGCTAGGTAAATTAGAAATTGGCCTTAGATTTGACAAATCCTGAAAGTTGGGCTGGGGTTTTTTCATAATTGTTTTTACCATTGCAGATTTTAATATATCAGGAACGGAGCCTTCAATGATAGAGAGATTAATTATCTCAGCAATTGGTCTAGAAACTATATTAGTGACAGTTTTAAAAAGTTTTATTGGAATATGGTCAATAGGATGAGCTGCTGGATTCATATTTTTTATAATACCTTCGATTTCAGTTGAAGAGATTGTTTCAAAAGATGTCAAGGTACTTTTAGGATTGATTGGAAGGACAATGTGATTTGAGTCACATAAAGAGATGTTTTTTATTATATGTAGCGTTTTGTCTTTGAAATATTGTGCTATTTTATTACATTTATTGTTAGTAGAATCAGATGAAACGGGAATATCAATGGGATTGGTCAGATCCTTAACATAGGTAAAAAGAGCTCTAGGGTTATATTGAAAATTATATATTTTATTTGAAAAAAATTCTTTCTTTGCTTTATTGGTGAAGTCATTAACAGCCACACAAACACCTTTCACTGCCAGAAACTTTTTGAAGTAACACCTGGGAACTTTTGATTTTCAATCACCCTGAGATTGTCGTGGATTAGTGGAGAAGAGATGGAGGGGAGCAGGGAACTCAAACTTTCTCCTCTCTCACAAAACCCTTCTACCCTCTCTTCTTCTTATTCTTCTACTCTCTCATTCCCCCCTTCCCCCTCACTCACCCCTTCCCTTTGTCAGTCACCCCCTTCCTCTCGCTCAACTCTTCCCTTATCTTTCCCACTCTCTCAGGTACATACACATGCTGGCTCCTTTCCTTTCCTCTGTCACTCATCCCCTCCCTCCAACTCACCCCTTCCCTTCCCTCTCAACACTCACCCCTCCCTGCTACTCACCCCTCCTTGCTACTCACCCCTTACCTTCCCTCTCAGTCACTCAGCCCATCCCTCCCACACAGGGTCTCTTCTCACTGGGAGACCCCTCCAGCGTTCACCGCAGAGCACTGCAACGCAGGGCCAGTTCTAGCTTTTTTGCTGCCCTGTGCAAACAATTACCATTCTAGCTTCTCCTCCTCATGTTTTTTTTTTAAACATTTAATTTGTATTCTCTTAGGAAAAGCAGGATGGTAGCCTCACACATGGGTGACAACATTGGGTGGAACCCGACACAGAACTTTGATCTCAAAGATTCTAGAGCTTTCAGCATGTCCTACTGTTATGTTCTGTGTGTAAAGTTAGGCAGTGGGCCCTTGGGTCGTGGAAGAGATGACTCCACTCACAGGGAGGAGCACTGTGAGGACTCACCACGACTGGCAGGATCTCAGCAGTGATTGACAACAGAGGCAGTAGCTTTATTATGCAGCAAGAATAACTGGAGGAGCGGGTTAATAAACTCAGTCCATGTAAATAGCCTGCAAGCAGGCTTCTCCGGTAGAGGTCCGCAGATTGGGGTAATCCGGGAGATACTTCCTCTAGATGAGACTTGTGCTGATGGTTTCCGGTAGCGGTCCGCAGTGCAGGGTAACCCGGGGAGTACCTTCTCTTGATGAAGCCTTGTGCTGGTGATCTTCAGTAGTGGTCCGCAGCGTGGGGTAGGCCGGACGCCGATGGTAATGGTTGCACAAGACGGCAATGATCTGGTAGTGGTCTGCAGAGCAGGGTAACCCGAGAATCCACACGAAGAAGGAGAAGTAGGTCCAGTACTCACTCAGCGTTAGAGAAAGCCAGTTGTAGCGTAGGCAGCGAGGAGGGTCGTCCGAGGAACAGTGATGAAGCTCACTGAAAGAAAGGTGAGACAGGTAAGATGGCTCTCAGAGGAGTGGATAGCCCTAGTTGTAACAAGGCCCCCGAGGAGCAGGTACCGAGATCACCCAGACAGGAACAGCGAGACAAGTCCCAGAATGGCAGAATTGAGCAGGACAGGAATCCTTGCTAACTCGTAGCTTAGATGATCAGCTGAGCTTAAGTATAGTAAGTGGATGACGTCATGCGGTGGGGACGTCCCCAAGGTTCCTGCCATGACGCGTACAAGAAGGGGGCAGATGTGCGCGCGTGCCCTAGATTACCCCAGATGCAAGATGGCTGCCGGGAGCGCCCACGCCGTCCCGGGCACGCCATGGGGGTCGGCGTATGGAAGCGGAGACGGCCATCCTCCCTAGACTCTGTGCTGTAGGAAGAAAAGGAGGTAAGCAACAAAGGTCGCAGCTGCCTGCTGAGGATGTGCGTCTGTGTAGTCATCCCCTGCCCCCTAGGCAGAGCCCCTCAGTCTCTTCTGCAGAGCTGTTGCCTCGCGGTTGTGGAGCTCGTGCTCTGTTTTATTAGAGAATGTTGTTTTTCATGGTATTCAGCTTTGCTCTCATCTTACAATTTTGTAAGTTATTTTTGTAGTTTTATTCTTTTTCCAACTGTCTACCGGCCGCATGGTGGGTTCTCCCCTATGCAGCCCGACAGAGTCTGTTATTAAAAAAAAAAAACCTGCTCCTGAGGTTTTTGTATTTGTGTCCTCTCTTTAGTCTGTCTGTTTTTCTTTTTTTCCACAGTGCTGACAGGACTGAACTATGCAGTCCATCGGTGATCCGTGTAGGCCACTGAGCCTGGGGACTTGCCCAAGTTCTACCCAGGCTGGCGTTCCATGGCAGTTTACCGATTGCTCAGCATCGGTGGATTCAGACGGTGGAAGGATTGATGATCATGCTGTTCCTGTGGGGAAGAGAGCTCATCTTCCCCTATATCTCGAGGAACTAGTCTCCATGGGCGGGAGCCCTAGATGACATTGCCTACCCTCCTGCTTGCCAGCCTTGGCAATGCAATCTCCCTGGGAGAGAGGGTGAGTGGACCCTGGGCTAGCAGCTTGCTGCCGCACTTTGGTGCCATGCCTATGAACGGTTGCCCATGCACAACTGTGACCAGTGCACCATTCATCCGATGCATCGATGTCAGGGACGGAGCCCATCTTCAGGTACCATGGTCCCCTTGACACTGTCGAGGTCCAGGGTCACCCTCATTGCGTTGAGGTGCGTGACTGCCTACAATGCCACGGTGGCCTTCGGTGCCGATGGCATCGGTGGAACTGGAGTCTCGCTCAACTGGTTTGGGTTTCGAGACCTCAATGCACTCAATGCCACAGTATCCTCGATGCACTTGATGCCTTGGTGCGCCTTCGGTGCACTCGATGCCGCGGCATGGTTCCCTTGGTGCACTTGATGCCTCAGTGCCCTCACGGCTCCATTGCCTCTGTATCCTTTTTGCACTCAGTGCTGTGGTGACTGCGGTACCATCGATGCCGCTGTGCTCTCGATGCCCGTGGTACTCTCGATGCCCGCAGGGCACTCAAATGCCATAGACGCCCTTGATCTGTCAAGGTGGATGCATGGCCACCCTAGGGCTGGTGAGGTCAAAGTGCTGGCGATTCCTCAATGCGTTTGACCCCACTAGGCCATTGAGGTGCACGAACTCGGTGCCAGCATGATCTCAGTGCTATCGCAATGGAGTGTTTCCCCAATACCATTGATGCCCTCGAGGCTATCAAGGTGTGGGGCCACCGGAGAGGCCTTCGGACCACTGGTGCCTCTCATTATCACCATGACTATATTGAGCCCCACGATTAGACACTGGATTTGCCATTGAGCGCCCTTGTCACCCCTGTGGCCATTGACCTCTGGGACTCTCTGAAGCCCCCACATGACCCTGCAGCCCTCGGGGGCAGGGGTTCTTGGCCTTTAACGGATCTAGCGCAGGGGTCGCCATCTACTCAAGGCACCCTGGTGCATCTATATGTAGTGGCCAGGTACCCTCAGGGCTCCGGAGTGGTGTCCACACAGAGCCTGGGAAGCACAGAATTGCGCCTTCCGCCTACGTCCCAGTGTCGGGGCCCCGCCAAAATGTGCACACCATCGATATTAATGGGCGCTAGTGAGACTCTCGTCAGTCATAATGCTTGTGATCGAGATCACAGTATCTACACCACCAGACGAATTGGTGAGCCGAGAAAAATTGCTGTCAGCACTAGCATTCTTCAGTTTGTTTTTTTTATATCGTTGACCTGTGGGAGGGCTGCAGGTCCTCTCCCTGCAGATGCCCGTGGCTTCTTTGGTCCATACCTTTGGGCGTCAGGGCTACCGGGCGGTCAACGTCTGTGGGTACCTGTAGCGCCAAGAGTGGTGTTATTTACCGGCAAACTGCTTATAGATCACAGGGCATGTCCACAGTCCTCCATAAGCACCTGTACTCACCAGGGACTTCACTGCATTCGTTCCCTGTGGGACTTGCAGATAAGCTGGTTCCGCCGCAGTTTAGATGGCCTGCCTCCTGGAGCGTTCTCTGGTACTGAAGGGGACGAAGCCATAGACCGCCACCCTCCACCATGCCTTACCCAGAGCCATAGTCACACTGTCTTCTCCACTCTACTGGAGTTACTGTGACATTGACACATTCTCCCTGGCTGTGCAGTCCTCAGCCACACTACAGTTCTGCCATCTTTCAGCATGGTCTCAGCCTCACGAAACCTTCCTGCCTCCCCTGGGAATTGGTTTCTCCATGTATTAGCTATATCATGGACTGAGGGACTCTACCTGGGGGCAGGGTGATGATTACAGCTACACATGCTCAGTAAGGCAAGCTGAAAGTTTTAGATTCTTTGAGATGAAAGTTGCCTGCCAGGCTCCATCAGATGATGTCACCCATGTGTGAGGACTATCATCTTGCAATCCTAGGAGAACATCTGTTACAGGTAGGCAACTCTGCTTTCTTTTTTTTAATCAGGGCCAGTGCAAGGGTATTAGGCATCCTAAGTAAATCTTTCAACTTTGTGCCCAGGCCTCCCCCCAATTCAACCCTTTCCACACATTTTAAAATGATGCATTTCTAATACAAGGTTTTATATGAAAAAGGCCACTCAAAGTACAGTCTTTTGAAGTAAAAATATCACAACATGTATATTACATTTACATGCACTGCTGTGGTGTCAGCCAAAAAACCCTCATGAAACAATAGGATTAAATGGACAATTTTCTCAGTGGAGGGGGGTGGGCAGTGGAGTGCCTTAGGGATCTGTACAGGGCCCTGTGCATTTCAATATATTTATAAATGATCTGGAAAAGAATACGACGAGTGAGGTAATCAAATTTGCAGATGATACAAAATTATGCAGAGCAGTTAAATCACAAGCAGATTGTGATAAATTGCAGGAGGACCTTGCAAGACTGGAAGACTAGGAATCCAAATGGCAGATGAAATTTAATGTGGATAAGTGCAAGGTGATGCATATAGGGAAAAATAATAACCCATGCTATAGTTAGACGATGTTAGGATTCATTTTAGGAGCTACCACCCAGGAAAGAGATCTAGGCGTCATAATGGATAACACATTGAAATCATTGACTCACTATGCTGCGGCAGTGAAAAAAGCAAACAGAATGTTAGGAATTATTAGGAAGGGAATGGTAAATAAAATAGAAAATGTCATAATGCCTCTGTTTCGCTCCATGATGAGACCGCACCTTGAATACTGTGTACAATTCTGGTTGCCGCATCTCAAAAAAAGATATAGTTGCGATGGAGAAGGCACAGAGAAGGGTGACCAAAAATGATAAAGAGGATGGAACAGATCCCTTATGAGGAAAGACTAAAGAGGTTAGGGCTGTTCAGCTTGGAGAAGAGACAGCTGAGGGGGGGGGATATGATAGAGGTGTTTATAATCATGAGAGGTCTAGAATGGATAAATGTGAATCGGTTATTTACTCTTTCGGATAATAGAAGGACTAGGGGGCACTCCATGAAGTTAGCAAGTAGCACATTTAACACTAATCGGAGAAAGTTCTTTTTCACTCAAGCACAATAAACTCTGGAATTTGTTGCCAGGGGATGTGGTTAGTGCAGTTAGTGTAGCTGGGTTTAATAAAGGTTTGGATCATTAAGACTCCCGATGGAGCCAAGATGTTGGCAAGCTACTAGTGGCAGCGTGGAGCTGTTCTGATTCCCTCTGAATTTCTTTTCCTCAATAAAGAAAATGCCTCCTAAGTGGAAAGGCCGAGTAAGGGTATTTCCCTCTATACTACCAACTCTGCCAGGACAGCGTACTATCCAGGAGCTAGCTGCGGTTTACCAGATTGGGGACGCTAAAATCCCTGTTCATGGAAAGGTGTTGAGAGCGTCTTTAGCATCTGAGAAGACCTCTTAGCCCCCCAGATCTATGGAACCCAGTGGTGCCAGGACTCTTAAACCTTACCGCAATGATGACGCTGGAAGCGGTACCGAGGAGCTCCACAGGCAGTTTGGAGGGAGTCTAAGCGGCCGGGCGGGGCCTAGGAATAGTGGCACCATTGGAGAATCCAGAAGCACCAGGAGCAACAGCTTTGACTCCACTGGACCCCGTTGGAGGTGGTGAATTTCCCTGAGAGGAGGAGGCTGGGGGGTCTAGTTGTGGAGGAAAATCAAGGAGGACAGCTAGGGGACCTGGTGAATAAGGATTGTGTTAAACCGTACACGGTTACCCTTGACTCTCTGTGGAAATTGGTTGCCTCGTATGGCCCTATGTTCCAAGGGCTAACGAGGCAGTTGAATTCGTTGTCTGGGAAGTTGGGCACAGTGTCTCAAGAACATAAAAATCCACTTCAGGAAAACACCAATAAGATAACTGAATTACAACAGGAGGTGAAGTTGACGCAGGACATTTGCAATATGTTGGTCCAAGATAAACAAATTGTCAATAAAAAAGCGGAGACTTTAGAGAACAGATTGAGAAGACTAAATATAAAACTTCTGAATTTTCCCAAAGTAGTAGGGGAACAGCCTCGATTAACATTGAGGAAATACATGCTAGAAGTCTTAAAAATACCAAGTGAATGCCTACCATCTGTGGCCATTTAATAGATCTAATGTGAGAGTTCCACCACAGCTTGATATAAATAATCTAACAGAGTTCTTAGAATCTTCAGTTGAAATATACGAGAGGCGACGTTGCTAGTTTCTTTGGTAATAGAATCAGATGTGAGCTTGGTGATGAAGTTTTACTTTCAACATATGGGAGAAAGTTTTATGGGACAACGTGTCCAAATTTTCTCAGATCTATCGAAAACAACACAAGAGAGGAGGAAAGCCTTCCTCTCTATGAGACAGGAATCTATTTTGTTGGGGGCAAAGTTCCTTCTTAGATACTCATGCAAGGGTGTCGTTACCTATAATAAAGATATATTTATATTTAATGTCCCAGAACAACTTAGTGTTCCTAGACTCTAGTAGGAGGGTAATGCTAACATCTTCCCCTATAGAGGATCAAGTAAACAATTAGATCTGTTGATTAAGGTGGTAAATTTATAGCTTGCTATGCATAAGTTGAAGTGAGAACTAAATTTCCTTTGAGACTCGTGATTTCATTCTCCCCCCCCCCCCCAAAGCACAGATTGTGGTCTAATAATTGATTTGTTTCTGGAATTTGTTGGAAATAATTCTGAATGTTATTTTTCTGTATTTCTGAGCAAAGTCTTTCTTTAATTATGTAAAACTGCTTAAATAAAAAATAAAATAATAAAAAAATAAAGGTTTGGATAAGTTCTTGGAGGAGAGAAGTCCATTACTTGCTATTAATGAAGTTGACTTAGAAAATAGCCACTGCTATTATTAGCAACTGTAGAGTGGAATAGACTTAGTTTTGGGGTATTTGCCAGGTACTTGTAGCCTGGATTGGCCACTGTTGGAAACAGGATGCTGGGCTTGATGGACTCTGGTCTGACCAGTATGGCATTTTCTTTTGTTCTTATGACTATTGTAATGCATATTGGGTGTGGGCTAGGTCTTTGGAAAGCTATGAGCTCATTATTACTACCCCCGGTCTGCTTCATTTCCCATGCATATTTCCATACCTGCCTCCACGACCCTCCGGTTCTCGGTTTTCATCACTACTCTATACTCCGCACCCCCTGTATATATTTGTACTCCCACATTTAATCTCCCCATATATTTTTGTACACTCTAATTCTGGACTCATGCACCCCTTGTATTTTTGCACCCCTACACCTTTATTTAACCATATATTTTTTTTCCACTTGAACTATATTTAACCTGTGTTACTTAGATACTTAGATGTTACCGTTCCTCTTGTTTTCTCTCCTTCTTCTACTTTGTTGGGCTTCCCGTTCCGACCCCCAGTTACTCCTAGCTCTCCACCTCCCCCCCCCCCCCCTGTTATTTGTAATTTCCACCTTTTGTTATCATGTAAACCGATATGATGTGTATTTTAATGTCGGTATAGAAAAACTGTTAAATAAATAAATGAGCAAACTAAAATACAATTACAATATAATAAACCTCCCATTCCAAAACAACACTAACTGCAGCACTCAAACAGTACCAACCCGACCTACAAAAAGTCAGTACTGCAAATATTACACCAGGCCTTAAAACACAAATATACCACTTATCAGGAAAACAGAACAAATGAAGCTGCTATAGATCCCGCCACAGAAACTACACGCTAGCAAAATACCTCACCTCACTCACACCTGCAGAAGTGACAGACCCTCACTAAATACAGAATAGAGACCATAAATAGAAGCATGCAGACAAAAAACTGAACTGAAATTGCAACAAGTATCTACAAAGTGCACCAATGGAAAAACAGAAACATCACCATTCCTCAGAAAACATCAAGCAATAAAATCAAGAAATCTAAAGCATCAATTATAATGGTAAAACCATACTAATAAAAAGAATTATTTCAAAACAACTGATGAGCAGAACATCCAATAATTAAAAATGCATATATATATTTTTGTTTTACATTTCCCAAATACCAATAAAATTTCATAATATCCCAATTAATTAAAATCAATAAGAAAAAAAAATCATTCATTCTCCATACCTGGGAACTTTTGACTTCCAGTCATCCTGAGATTATCATGGATTAGTTGGAGGGGAAGGGAGGTGCACAAACTTATTCCTCTTTCATATACGCGCACCTTCATTCTCATGCTCACACAGATATACACAAACACTCTTTCAGAACTCACACAGGCTCACAGATACACATATACATGCAGGCTCCCTCCATCTCTCAGGCACATACATGCTGGCTCCATCTCTTTTAGACACATACACACTGGATCCCTCTCTCTCAGGCATGCATATACACACATACACACTGGCTTCTTTTCTCTCAGGCACACAGACACATACTGATTGCCTCCTTCTTTTTCAAGTACACGCATACATGATGGATCCCTCTCACTCAGGCACACACATAGGCTCCTTCTCTCTCAGGCACACATACACACTGCTCCCGCTTTCTCAGGCGCATACACACACGGTTCCTGCTCTCTCAGGCGCACATACATACACACACACGGCTCCCGCTCTCTCAGGCGCACATACACACAAACACACATATATGGCTCCCGCTCTCTCAGGCACACACACCACACACGGCTTCCTTTTTCTCTGACACACACACACACAGACACACACACACACACAGAGCTTCCTTTTTCTCTGAAATATCCACACACACATGCACGGCTCCCGCTCTCTCAGGCGCACACACACACACACACACACACACGGCTCCCGCTCTCTCAGGCGCACACACACACACACACGGCTCCTGCTCTCTCAAGCGCGCACACACACACACACACGGCTCCCGCTCTCTCAGGCGCACACACACACACACACACACACGGCTCCCGCTCTGTCAGGCACGCACACCACACACGGCTTCCTTTTTCTCTGACGCACACACACACTCACACACAATACGGCTTTGTTTTTCTGTCACACAAGCACACTCAGAGCTTCCTTATTCTCTGTCGCTCACACACACACACACACACACACACACACACTGCTCCCTCTTTCTCTGAAATATCCACACACACATGCACGGCTTCTACTTCCTCAGGCACATGCATACAGCTCCCTCTCTCTGACACACACTCACAGCTCCCTCTCTCTCGGACATACACACACACCCACACACAGCTCCCTCTCTGACACACCCATACCCCCCCACACACGCTCGGCTCACTCTCTCTCCCACAGCTCTCACTCTGACACACCACAGCCACACACGGCATGGCTTTATATGTCTCATACAAGTTACTAGATGAAGACTTTTGGGCAAATGCTGTAGTTCCAAAGTTCCAGAGCAGGAACAAAAATTGCTCTCTCTCTAGTCTCATTAATGCATGCCTGCCACACCGAGGGGACATCCAGCAAACCACGCCAAGAGAAACGTAAGAAACGGATTATAAACATGTTGGATTTGCCATGGACAGCAGTAAAGCACCAAATCTTTCTGAGTGAGAAGAGAAATCTTAAATTTAACCTGCAACTGCACAGGCAACCAAAGCATAATGTATAACATAAGAGTAATGTGGTCTCATTTTTCTTCCAGAAATCAACCACGCTGCAGCGTATTGCAGTATCTGCAGGGCTTTAAGACCATAGGTGGTAGACCCATATAAATTGCATTGAACCAATCCAGTAGAAAGAGTATTATTGCCTGTACCACAATTCTAAAATCAGAGGCATCTACAAATGGTTTTAAACCTCGAAACAGCCAGGGCTTAAAAAAAAAAGAGCTCTAACAGTAGATTTAATATGTGGATGAAAAGTAAGGTTAGAGTCAATTATTATGGCTGTCATGGTTCTCTGCCTGCTACTCAGCCTCCCCACCTGCAGAGGTCATCAGTAAGCCTCGCTCACAACTATTCTAGGAACCTCCTTGCTGATCACATGACATTGCAATTCCAGCCCTATTTAATCCAGCCTGTCCATTCCCTCTTGCCTCTTCGAGCCATGCCAGCTCCTTCACTTGGCCATCCTTGCAGTGCTTTCATGCCTTGCTTTGTGGCCTATCTTGGCCTCCTGCCTTGCTCTGTGGCCTCTTGGGCTTTCCTGCCTTGTTCAGTGGCCTTGTCCTGCCTTGCAGCCTTTGGGCCTTCTAGGTTTGCCTAGCCAGTCTTGTGCCCTGTTTGGACCTTCTTGTTTATTGTTGCTTGTTCTAATCTTGTCTTT
This sequence comes from Rhinatrema bivittatum, assembly GCF_901001135.1. Lineage (NCBI taxonomy): Eukaryota > Metazoa > Chordata > Amphibia > Gymnophiona > Rhinatrematidae > Rhinatrema > Rhinatrema bivittatum. The sequence continues at coordinate 461,037,344 of NC_042618.1, read as the reverse complement.
ATAAGTACATAAGAACATATGATTTGCCATACTGGGTCAGACCAAAGGTCCATCAAGTTCAGTATCCTGTTTCCAGCACTGGCCAATTTAGGTCACAAGTACCTGGCAGGATCCCAATGGGGTAGATAGATTCCATGATGCCTAACCCAGGGATAAGAAGTGAATTTCTGCAACTCCACCTTCATAATGGTTTATGGATTGTTTCTCCAGGAACTTGTGCAAACCTTTTTTAAATGCAGCTACATTAAGAGCTTTCACCACATCATCTGGCAACGAATTACAGAACATAATTATGCATTGAGTAAAAAAATATTTTCTCTTACTAGGTGATGCATTTAAAACTAATAACTTCATTGTATGTCCACTAGTCTTTGTACTCTTTGAAAGAGTAAAAACTGATTAACTTTACTCATTTTACTGCACTCATTTTATAGACCTCTATCATTTCTCCCCTCATCCGTCTCTTCTCCAGGCTGAAGAGTCCTAATCTCTTTAGCCTTTCCTTGTAGGGGAATTGTTCTATCCCCTTTCTGTATCTTTTCTAATTCTGCTACATCTTTTTGAGGAGATGTGACCAGAACTACACATGATATTCAAGATGAGGTTGCACCATGGAGCGATAGAGGCATTATGCTATTTTCTGTTTTATTCTCCATTTCTTTCTTAATAATTCCTAGCTTTCTATTTGCTTTCTTTGTTGAAATCTTCTGCACATTAAGTAGAAGATTTCAACACATTATTAACAATGACGCCAAGATCCTTTTCCTGAGTGGTGACTCCTAATGTTAAGCCTTGCATTGTCTAGCTATAATTTGGGTTACTCTTCCCAAAGTGCCTCACTTTGCATTTGTTCACAATAAATTTAATTTGCCATTTGCATGCCCAGTCTTCCAGGGTCCTCTTGCAATTTCTCACAATCCTCTTGTGATTTAGCAATTTTGAATAATTTTATGTCATTGGCAAATTTGATCACCTCACTTGTTGTTCCCATTTCCAGGTTATTTATAAATATATTAAAAAGCAGTGGTTGCAGAACTGATCCCTGGGGCACTCCACTATTCAGCTTTCTGCATTGGGAACATTTACCATTTAGTTTTCTATTTTTTAACCAGTTCCTAATCCACAATAGGACACTGTCCTCTATCCCATGACATTTTAATTTCCTAAGAAGTTGCTCATGAGGGACTTTGTTAAATGCTTTCTGCAAATCCAGGTATAATATATCAACTGGCTCACCTTTATCCACATGCTTATATACACCCTCAAAAAATGTAGCCGAGGGAAGACTTTCTTTGGTTAAATCTATGTTGGCTTTGTCCCATTAAATTATGCTTATCTACATGTTCAGTCGTTTTGTTTATGATAGTCTCTACCATTTTGCCTGGCGCAGATATCAGACTCACTGGTCTGTAGTTTCCTGGATCACCCCTCCACTTTTCAGATACCACAGACTATTTTAATGGTAGTTTACAAATTACTAATAGCAAAGTCCGCAATTTCATTTTTCAGTTTCAGCACTCTGGGCTGTATACCAACTGGCCCAGGTGATTTGCTACTCTTTAGTTTGTCAATTTTCCCTGTTATATCTTCAAGGTACACTGAGATTTGTTTGTCCTGCTGACTCATCACCTTTAAATATAATTTCTGGCATAGGTATCTCTCTTATATCTTTCACTGTGAAGACCAAGGCAAATAATTCATTTTGTGTCTCTGCTATGGCTTTGTCATCCCTAAGTGCCTATTTTATCTCTAAATCATCTATAAATAAATAAATAAAGGTCCAAATGACTCCCTTGCAGGCTTTTTATCAAATGTACCTGAAAAAGATTTTGAGTTGTTGCCTCCATGGCAAGCTTCTTGTCTAGTCCTGCCTTATCCAGTTCTTGTCTAGTCTTGTCCTGTCCCGGTCTTCTCCTGCCCTGCCCAGTCCAGTCCTTGTCCTGCTCAGTCCAGTTCAGTTCCTTCTGTGTTTCCCAGGCTTTGCCCTTATCTTCTGGTCCAAGCCTGCACTTGATCCCATTCCTTGCCTCCAACCCTGCCTGATTCCAGCTCCCAGCCTAGGACTGGTTCCATCTTCCAGCCTGCGATGTGTTCCAGCACCAGCCAGTTAAGTCTTGCTGGCCATCAGAACCCTAGAGGTGGCTGGTATAGGCAGAAGACCATCTCCAATCCTGCCCTGCAGCCCTGAATCGCTTCTGCGGGAGTGATCTCTGATGCCAGCCTGCTAGACCATGTCAACACTCAAGCTTCTTTCCTCAGGAGTAGTTAAAATAATATCCTCAACATGGAAAGATGCAGGAACTCAATAGCAGGATGCTGCAAAACAATTAACTCAATTTTGGAAAGGATGAGTAGTAACTCATTGTGAGTTAACAATCTTCTAATGGTGGAAAGGCAAATAAATATCATCTCTGAGATTTCGGATCATGAGGGATGTATTAGAATAAAAAACTGAATGTCATCCACATTTAGTTGGTGAATCGCACAGTGTCTATCCAACAGCTTACATGTGGATGCCATATAGACAAATAGAGTGGCTGATAAGGCTGACCCTGGGGGACATAGCTTAAGATCTGAGACCAAGCTGATGTAGTATTGCTGATACTCACCTGATTTGAGCAGTTAGAAAGAAATGATGAAAGCCAGTGAAGTGCTAGTCCAAAGTTGCCATTCTCTCTCAGATGGTAGAGGAGAATTTGATTGTCCAAGGTGTCAAATGTGGCAGATATGTCCAAAAGGACAAGAACCAAAACTTTGCCCACCATTAAATCTTCTTCTTACTATGCCAAAGATGGAGAGCAATAACATCTCAGTACTCAAAACTTTTCTAAAGCCAAACTGGTATTGATCAAGGACCTGATTTTCTTCCATAGCCTTATGCCAATTTAATTATTTTAAGGATTTCATTATCTTGGCCAGAAAAGAGGGAGAGGAAGTTGGCCGTTAATTCAGTAAATCAGTAGGATGCAAACCCGGTTTCTTCAGCAGTGGATGTATAGATGCCTTCTTCAACGTAGAAGGTACAATGCAGATAGGAAAGATTTGCCATGTCCCTCGGGAATGGGTCAATATCCTCCTCCACAGATTTTAAGAGAATGACACCATAAGGGTTAAAGGGACAAAAAGCAGGGTTTAAAGAGGTTATACAGCATCAACTCAGTGTCTACTGAACCAAATTCTGCATAATGATAACACAGTAAAGCCATGACATTAGACAACAACACTCATTTTAAATTGTTGTCACTGCTGTTATCTCCTGCAGAGAGGGGAAATGAACACTGGCAGTCCGATTGGCCATTACAGATGTTTCCAGAATATATACATACTACCTCCGAATTTGGTTGATATACCCATGGTTATCAGATCTGACTAAGGCCCACTGAGTATATCTAACAATAAAGGACTAAATAGAAAGCATAGAATAGAGCCCGTGCTTTTTTTTTTCTTTAGTTGTCTCTCCACTGCGGGCAACAGTATGAGCCCAAGGGCAGGCTGTTAAGAAAATTTAAAAAAGCGCTTTCTTAAGGAGTCATTTTCTGTTGGCCTGCTAGTGGGCTGATGAAGTTCCAAAATGTAAAAAACCATTTGTCATGGCTCCCTTGTTTCCCCCTTGCAAAGCCTGGAGGACCGCCAGTGGTCTGCTTCTGCTTACAATCCATTCACACAGCTTGGGCTCCAGCTGACCTCGGTCTGGAGGCTGGCCACAACAAGACACCTCCAAGAGTAAAAGGATGGAAGAAACCGACCTCGATTGGCTTTCAGAAACATGAGAATGCTTCCGCAATTCTGTTTAAGGAATATTTTGTGTGTAAACAAATTACAGATCAGCTGAATCCCCGCAGACGGTAGTACTTGGTATTCATCAATGCTTAGCATTCAGTGCACTGATACAGACATAAATCTGTGAAGGGTCTTGATGAATACACTATTTGAAAACCCAATTTGTAATCTGATGTTACAAGTGTTATTCATTTTAAGAAACAATCCGATTATTATGCTAAGGGACAACAGACTCAATAAAATACATTAAGCTGCATAATTGGATTAGCATAAGCAGAAACATTCATCCATTTTGGCTTGAAAAGAGTAGGAACACTTTTTTTTTTGATAGAGGTCAAATTTCAAGTTACTTTTTGTTTCCGATAAATTCTTGTTTACATAGATGCATCTTTTTCTGTAAGGGAGGTGGGGAAGGCTTGCTTTAGAGCCAGGGTATTATAAATTGCAGGCCCACTGATGTGATTTAGACTTCCCCCAAATATAAGACTGTTGCTTAATTACTTAACCATTAGAAAGAAACTGAAAACTATGTGTGTGTGGTTTTTGAATATCGGGAGGAATCTTTTCTGGTCTCTGGCCTCTGCTGTAAGGGAGTGGTGTTATGGGTAGTAGACTGGTAGATGCTTGGGGATAAGTGGTGGGCGGATGTTTGCAGATGAATTTAGGATATTAGGGATGGGGTGTGTCAGTTTGTAGTCTGGCATGAGTAATGGGTTGATTGGGCGTGTGGTAGGGTTGTGGGTGGATTTGCTGGCTGCTGATTGATTATGCTTCATTGTATGTGTATATTCATGTACTTTTAAAAATGTTTACATTTTTTTGAATTTGATGTTTTGTAACTTCTGTACTGTTGCTTTTGCTGTACACCACTTCATACAGCGTGACCTGGGATGCGATTGTGGTGACCGCCTGGTCAGCCACAAGGTGGCCCTAGATCCCTGCCATAGAATTTAACAGCTTAGTAAGAGACATCAGTCCTGTACAGCCCCTCCTCTTGAGGCTGGCTGTGATTAGAGGTCTCAGTCTACTTGGGGAGTCTAGGAGTGAGTGTAGTGTGGTGATTTTGATTTAGCTTTCAAGGAATTAGGAGCTGATTTTGTGTTTGCCTGCTGGGGTGGGCCTTTTAACCCAATTTATTGTACTTGCGTTCAGAGGAGACTCCCTTTCAGTGCACCCCCTGCCTGAGAGGGTCTGCTTCATTTTTGAAAGAGAGATCTTATTAAGATTTTTAGATATTTGGTGACTGGAGTGAAACCTTGAACCCTTATGGTGAAGGTAGTCTCTGATCCAAAGGACAAGGGCTGAAGATCTGTGAAGCCATCCTTCTTCCCCATTATAGAAGGAGCAAGATCAGTGACAGCACCAGCCCAGCCAGAGAGAGATTCCCACCTTTTGTTGTGAGGAGGACTTTGGTTCACCCCTCCTCACTGAGAGGCTGGGCTGATATAGCCCATCTCCTGCTCATCAGATCTCTCCTCCAGAGAGGTCACGTCAGGAGGTTGGAAGACCGAAAAAGATTCCGAGACCCTCAACAGGTTCTCCACCCTAAGGGACCAGGACACGGGCTGTGAAAAAGAAACAGAAGTTTGGACTAAGGTAGGATTATTTCATGTTTCAGGGGATTCCCCACAATAAGATTTCCCTAACCCACTGGGACAGTTTATTCACTGAGAAGGAAGGTGATAGGCTCCATCCCAGACTTTGAGATAAGGGCACAAGCCTTATACTAAGGAATACATTGTAAATACTCCTCATTGTACAGTTTCTTTTGTGGAGGCTTTAATGGTCGTTGCTGGAAGTTCTTGAGATAATCAGTACATTTTATTTGAACACCCAGTCTGTGTCCAGCATGTTTGTCCCAGCAGTGCAGACGTCTTAAGAGAAAAGTACACACTTAAGAAAAAGCACATCATCACCTGGGCCACGAAGGACTGCCTTCACCCCCCCATAGAAAGAATCCACCCCTTGGGACCTGCAGTGAGGGGAAATATGCTCGAGAAGGCAGCCCCAGAGAATACATACTTTTATGGCCCCAGGGGGATCTAGCAAAAAGAGTTACCCGATTATAGCAAAACTTAAAATAAATACTAAGCATTCTTCCTCTCTTTCAGTTAATGTACCTGCTTTGAAATGTAGCAGCACTGTATGCAAAATGATCATGGCAGGCACCTGTGAAAGCTGTGCCTGGGCACCGTTGTACCAACAAAGAGAAGGGCAGGTGGCCATGGTGGCCATGTGGGATTTGACCACTGTAAAACTTGTTCATTTCAAGGCATTAAAAATGCAATTAGCGTCATGAGTCATGGTTTGACAACTCAATTAGAGTCTATGACCTTCCCATGTTAATTGCATCTGTTGTTCTGCCTGGTTTAATAGTGCCTTGCATCGTCTGGCTGATAAAAGCATGATTGGTATTTCCATGTAAAATGCTGACGTCATGACTTGGCAGGATTCTATGAAAGGAGCAAGACAGTAGCATATTGGTTGGTATGGCAGGTTCGCAAGTCATGAGTATGGTCTCTAATGTGGTCTGAATAATCCCCTTAACGAATCATCAGCCCTTCTCAGTGTGATCTGTGGCACTGATGCGTGCGTGTGATGAACTCGGCGGCGCCTTGAACATGAATGGCAAGCGTTGTAAAAATGTTGTGACAATAGATCATCCCTGTTTAATAAACTAGCACTTGGATTTCAGAAAACACGTCAGAAAATGTGGGACAGCTTGCATTGGGGCCTGATGCAATAAACCTTGGTTGGTTTTTTGTTTTGTTTTTTTGTTTTTGCTTTTTTCCCTTACACACAAAATAGGAGAAAAGCCTTTGTGAATCAGACGCTAAATGTATTCTTGGGCCTGATTTAAGAGGCTTTCCCCTCCCCTCTCACCCCACCCCCGACACAGAATGGGAATAAAGCCTTCGCAGATCAGGCCCAGAGTCTCCCATTTCAGTTCTGCTGACACAGTTTTGCTGCGGTATGCTCAAAAGCTTCTGTTTGAATATCGTATTTTCTCCCTGCTTTCAAATTCATTTGATATGCTTTATGTAGAAGTCTCCCTCTCCCTCGTTCTTCACAGCAGTACCTGCTTGACTTTAAAAGAAATATATATATATATATATATATATATATATATATATATACTGTGTAGGCTGCTTTTGCTAAAATATTTGTGTTTTTGGCACCCATCTCATTGATTTTGAGTGACATTCGTATGGTCTTCAATTGTCATTTTTCTTTCTTCAATCTAAATAGAATTCCATGGTAACTCAATGATCAAGCAACTGATAGAATCTGTTCTGCCATCCATCCATCTATTATGAATCTTAAATAGCTGAGAGAGAATTTTTTCTAAGCTTTTCATTTGTGTGGCAAAGAAGGGGAGCAGTATTATTAATTGGTACCTCGCATGCAATGCGTAATAAGAAGGTCTGTGAACTATATTTTCATGCGGAATTCTGTGTGCAAGGTACATCTTCATTTTGATTTGCTCTAGATCCAGTGCGCGGTCCTTGTGCCGTGGTTTCTCTATACGTTGCTTGTCAGACGTTCTCCCATGTCCTGGGGGGGTATGCCATCTTCTGGACATTGCTAGAATTGTCAGTTTTATTGTTCTCTTAGCATTGCTGTGCTCTGTTGCTGGACTTTTTGTGGGGGGTGGGTGCTTATGAACTATCTGTATATTTTGTTGTTTTTATGTTTACTTAGGATTTCCTGTTGGCATTTTGCCCATGCAGTTTTATCCAGTGTTTGACTCCTGATGATGTGATTGCCTTGTGCTGTAGAGAAGTTTGGGAGATATCTTGTGTTAAAACTCTAGACATTTTATCCGAGAGAATATTTTGGGGATGGGGAGGAGTGAAGTTCTCATTTCATGGTCAGGTTCCAGATAGCATTCATTGAGTCGCTCTTGGCTGTCCTTTCTGGTTCACTGCAGAGGGTTGGCCCTGGTTTGATGTTGCTTTTATGTGCATATTACATTACAGGGAGGGGTGAACTCACTCATATTTAAATTTGATTCTATTCCAAATTGGGGAGGAGGTTTCAGGTGAGTAGACTTGCACTAAGACAGGCCGTGACTGGTCATGGCACCACTCGAATCTCCATATTCACTTGTTTCTGTTATTTTCTGGCTGTTTTGGATGCAGCTATTCCAGGTTTGTATTTTACATTCCTAGTATTTGATGATTTGTGATTCATGCATTAATTACCAGCAGACTTGGATATTGCATCTCAGAAACGAACATGAAGCACCTTCAGCTGTGAGAGTTCTGGCCAGGGGCAAAGCCACAGATTACATTAAACAAATTGTATACCAACTATGCTGGCTCCCAGTGGAAGACAGAATTGCATTCAAAATTGTATGCCTTGTCTTCAAGTGCATGAAGAAACAAGCTCCAGAATACCTATCGCAGCTTCTTCTTTCCTACAGGAGAGCTGCGATCCTCTGTTTGCCTTTTTTCCCACACCTCCTCTGCCTTCTGCCAGATTGTCAAGTACCTGACTCTGGGCCTTCCGCTGTTACCCTCCAAATATTTGGAACAAGATTCCATTAACTTTACACCTTGAACCCAGCTAGCTCACTTTCAGGAAGAAAAGCAAAAGCCTGGCTCGTTTCCCAGAGCTTCCCAACAGAGACCCCCACTCTGCTCACCCTCGCCTCTCCATCAGAAACCACTGTTCTGCTAGACAGTCTCCCAGATTATTTAATCATGATCAAGGCCAGAACCCACAACTATCAAAAACCTGCTGTAAATTAATTCTAACTGTACAACTATCTAGAATGGTCATTATCTGTTTACTAAATTTATTGTAATCTGCCTTGAGGCCACCTGTGGGGAAAAAGAATACTAAATGTCTAAAAAAAACCCCCACACTGAAAAGTTCAAATCTGCAAATATTCACATAAATCCAAACGAATTCAGTCATAGCACCATGCAGTCCTATGCAAAGAAACCGGATCCATATCTTCTATCCATTAGGGCCGCTTGGATTTAGCATGCCTTGTAGGTGGTGCACTGTGGCTTGGGGAAGGAGGAAGGATGACTGCCACTGCTGTGGTGCCCCGCTTAGGATGTGTATTAGATGAGATGCTTCTCCAACCCTTGGGCTGGCAAGGGGCTCTCAGAGACACCTGGCATGCTATTTAGAAAGGGGATTGTTAAAGACAGAGTGCTAAAAAGACCAAAAAAAAAATCAAAATCAATCTGACCAAATCCAAATTCTTCCCAAAACAGATTTGAGTGAAATGTGTTCAAATTCAACACCAGCTTCCAGCCAGGTTAAGAGACGTGTGCCCAGCTCCAGATACAGCCTATTCCATGTGCAGCTCCCATAGGTATTTTTCTCTCTCCGACTCTTATTGGTCCTTTATTTCTATGTGGGAACGTTCATATCCCTGTAGAATAGTTTGAAGCCCCTGCTGTACATAAAATCATGTATCAGGCCTAGTCAATCTGAAAAGAATGGAGGCTTTTGCAGGGCCAGGGCAAGTCTATTTGGCCCTCTAGGCAAACCTTCAATTATTCACAGCTGCCCCCCCCCCCCAACTCATCTACTGGCGGCAGCTCCAGCATAGCGCTCCATCCTACCTAGAGTAGTGGTTTCAGGACTTTGCTTCCCTCTTTGGCAGTATTGGCCCTGTACAGCACACATCCAGACCTCACATTGGCAGGATTCTGCCAGTCCCAAAATCCTGGTGCACCATGGAAATACCGGCCCTGGGCTCTTGATGCTTTGCTTCCCACATAAAGTCTTTGTTAGTCCCACTGTATTTGGAGGCTATGATACTCCTTTGCTTTCTGTTGGTCCATTTAAAGTTATATGGTATCCTACAGGCTGCCTCAAAAGTCAATAGTAAGAACCTTTTATTTTGACTCTGAGAAAGATGAATTTTCTAGTGAAGAAGGTTCAGTGATGACATCACCCTCTAGCAGAGTCGGAGTAGTGATGAGGGCACAGAGTGGAAAAGTGGCACTTGAGGTTAGATGTAAAGGATCTGTGAACTGGATTGCTGTTATGGATGGGCACACCTTTTTCCTGCTATTTATTTGTTGTATATTTATTTGTTGAGTTTTATATACCGTCATTCGGAAGAGCCATCATATGAGTTCAGGCTTGGATTAGGCTGCCTCAACACAGCTTTTTTTTGTTTTAATCTGATTTTCTGAGCTAGTCTAAATTAAATTGAAATTTGAATGTTTATGGCCAGTGAATTTTATCATCAAAATTCTCTCATTCCCCCCTTCTTTCCTCTTCTCTCTGTCTTGTCTGTCTCTCTTCCCTTCCTTCATTAGCTGTTTATACTTTGTTCCATTTCTTTTTCTCTTTAATTCTCAGACTTTGGAATGACCCGATGAGCAATGGGCACTTCTTTATATAAGTTGCTTAGAACTTCTCCTTACTCCTGATGTAAGTAGCTTCTAATTTCAGCAGTTACTAGGAAGTAATTGTGCAGCTTCTGAGTTTCCATGATTTTGGCTTGCTGAGTCAACTCAGAAATGGAAATGGGAGCCTGCGCAGAATTGGTTTAGCTTAACCAATTTAGATAAACGAATAGCACTCATCACTAAACTTTAATTTTCTCTGGAAATATCCACACAACAATTCAAGCCAAGAAAAAATTCTTGAAATACAAAATATTTATATAATGTGGGAAGACTTTTCATAACACTCGTGCTATTACTTAGTTTGTATGCCTCGGGTCAGTTGTAATCATTACAGTCCTGCCCGCACTACTGCTCCTTATTTTTTAAAATTTTGAAGAAATGCAAGTAAAATAAAGAGAGCCTTACTCCCCATCTATTCTTATCTTTAGTTGGCAATGTTCATGGTGACTTTGCTTCATGGAAAGAAGAGACCAGACCAACATAGTGCCATGTTTTGCTCATTGCTACTTCAATTTTTAGCGCTTTCAGCTGCAAGTTAAATATGCACATATGAGAGAACATAAATGAAAAATGTAACCCACAGTCCGCACTCATCCATATGAACACCACTTTCCCCACTTGTGGTAGCGCTGTTCTATAAGGTTTCTCCTTTTTAGTGTGGGTGCGCATGATGTCACAAACATTCCGTCAATGCGACTGAGCAAGATATCAAAACCAATATCTTATTAAATATCTTATTGAAACAAGTTCCATTCGGTTTCAGAATTTAACCCAGCAGGGTGAAATGTATTGAGCCGAAAAATCCATGATTGTTCCTTTTGGCTCAGTATTTTCACCCTCCCCAGTAATCTGCATGTACATGGTTTGGTATGGATCACTTGAGTTCCTCAAAGCTATTTTGATTCTCCAAACAGTGTGGAACAGTTGGAGTCGTGATTTTAAGCAGCTTCTATGTTCAATCAATTGAGTTCAAATTTTTCTTTTTATTTTGCCAATGCACCACAAGTTGCAAGGACAGATGATCAAATAAATAACATGGCTTGACATGACCAATTGTGCAGACGTTTAAACTGATGACCTGTTGATGATGTCACATAAACGAAGGCCCATTTTTGCGGATAAATTTGGCATTGTTCCTCACATTCAGGAAGTTGTGTCATATTACCGTTGGTAATAGAATCCAGAGAGGATCGAATAACTCTCTTTTTGATGTTACATCCTCTTGAGAAGGCAAACAGACCTTGTCCTAATGATGAATGATTCTGCAATATGGGCCAGTGTTTTTTGATGATGGAGCATATCTAGAAAGCTAGAGTAGAATGCCTCACAACATAAATCTACCAATCCAGATCACCTCTTTGTACAGGTAACATCAGTAGCTCTTGATTGCTATATAGAGCCCGACAATGTGCCTGATATAGATAACCCCATTCCAGAAACTGCTGAGCCATCATTTTTGCTTGGCTTTTAAAATCCTGAGTGTCAGAGCATACTCTTCTTAAATGAAAAAAATTGGCCAACAGGTAAATATCTTTTTAAATGGCTCAGATGGAAACTTGAGAACAAAAGCTGGTTATTTCTTTCATTGGGCTTCCTATAAAGAGATGTTGATAAATGTTGGTTCTTCTGGATCCATATGTCCACAAATAAAATGCCCTCCAGATAAAAGAAAATCAAGGTGAACCTTAATGGTATATCCAGTTGGTTTAACTATTGATAAAATTCTTTCAATGATGATTCAGATTCCCTCCATAGTAGGAGGGGATCTGAATCTCTTCCAGCACTGTATTGATTCCCACTATTTGCTTGGATGTAGGAGTCTGATGCCATAGCTGCTCCCATAGCAGTATCTTATACCTATAAGAAAAATTCATTTTGAAATGCAAAATAATTCTGATTCAAATCCAATTTAGCAAGATCTAAAATAAATGATGTGGGTACCTGATGTGGATGCATAATAAGAACATTTTGTATGGTTTCCAGAGCTGCTTGTTGAGGTTTTACAGTATATAGTGAGGTATATAGTGACTTGATATTCATACTCACTAGAATGAAACTTGTACATGGCTTAAAGTCTTCAACATGTGCATTATATCTTTTACATATGAAATTGCTAATGATACAAAGGGTTTCAAAATGTGATCCAAAAAATGGCAATTGGTTTTGTGGAATTAGAATAGAAAAGACCCTCTGGGTGTCTTAGGGTCTTCATACCTAGACCAGTTCTGCAAAGAGTAATGCTGTGGAACAGAAAGCAGAGTTAAGCAATTTGTTTTGCATGTGTCTACAGACTTATGATCTGATTAAGAAATGAACGATTAATCAAGAATTATTTTAAGTCCACACCTGGAGTGAAAAAAATCATAAATAAAACTATTATTGTTCCCCCATTTTGTAGGAGATAAACATGTTTTTCATTCTTTCAACTGGAAAACATCACATGATGCTCCAGCTAAGATGGAGGACAAAAGGACATCTTGTCTTTGGATCTAAATTGATGGATAAGATCTAAGATGGAAGAAAGGGGCATATAATAGTTTACATCAAACTAATTACTAATCAGTATAACTTTGGATGAACCAAGAAAACAAACCGGTAGCCAATCCAAGATGGCTGTCAGCAAAGGAAACACGTAGATGGATCGGTGTAAAACAAGGTTTTATTGAAGCTTGCGCAAGCTTCAATAAAACCTTGTTTTACACCGATCCATCTACGTGTTTCCTTTGCTAACTTTGGATGAAGGAATAAACCCCATCCATGATTGGTTCTATGAGATGATGATGTCATGAGAATATGAAGAAAGGAAGAGGATAATCAAAGAATAATATATTGATTGGCTGTGTATGTGTGCAATATAACGAGCTGCCTGTGTATGATGTGGGGAGCAAACTGAATTTGTAGATTTTACTGTTAGAGCTGTACGTTTTGCAATAAACCACATAAACGAGGATGTTTTGCTTTCATGTCAGATTTTCTTGGTCAAGGCACTCTGCCACTTTAAGAGTTTGCTCCTGGAGACTAAAAGGGAGTGAGCAGTTTTATTCTGATATCAGGGATTTTGGAAAATAAATGTGGGCCATTTTCCTGATTTCTGCAGTTCCAAAACTGATTTCTTTGCTGAAATGATTGGCCATACTGGAGGGGAAATCACAGATTTCTGATTTTTGGGCACCAGATACAGAATCGGCATCTTAGACATTCTCAAATCAGAAAATGTTTTTCTCTTTCTTTCAAAAAGCCTTGCTCAGATCCCACTGTTACCACTTGTTTAACCTCCTCTCATATTTCCATAGTTGTATCACTCTGCAAAGTAAATTTGAGGGTGGATTGTAGAGTTGTCTATGTGCCTCCCTGATGAATTATTGCCAACTCAAAATTATTACCCCCGCTCTTCTCTATGGGCTTAATAATAATAATGTCTTCTCTTATTGAAAGGTCTTTAGTGGCTTCCATTTCTTCCTTCATAGTGTTAAAACACTTACGTTTTGGAGTCCTTTCTACATTTTCAATATCTTTTATGACCATTTGTTGATATGTATAAATGAATGAGTCTATAGGACCTGGAAAATACCAGTTGGTCTTGTTTCTAACCAAGGAAATGTCAATTGTTGTAGATGGATTGTTGCTAAACAAACAAACTGTATGTTGCAATTTGCGAATGAATTTTAAAATATTTCACCAAAACTGAAAAGGATCATGAACTTGTGTAGGAATACATGATAATCCTTTATTCAAAACAGCTTCCTGTGCAGCAGTTAATTTAATGCCAGATATGTTAAACATGGCTGTTTATGTTTGGGAGTGTTCATTGATTGACTCACAGTTGAATTCCATTGGAGTATTATTCTAGATATAACTCTGTCCTGTATTTTACTGTCAGAGGAGATTCAACAATTGGAGTGATTAGATTGTTTGAGCCAGGATGAGGCTGAGATGTAATTTGAGCTGTCCTGGAAGCAACATGACTGTGATAACAAAATTTGATGCATATTAGATTCCTTTGAACAACTTCTTTGCCTCTAAAGTCAGATGGGCTCTAAATCTTCTGCAAACTGACTTGTATCTCTCGAACTGCGACTGTAGATCAGGAACTTAAGTGTACAGATCCCTGGTGGAACCAATCACAGAGAGGGTGGTGGACACCTGGAATGCCTTTCGGAGAAGGTGGTAAAGACAACAGCGGTGAAAGATTTCATAAGGGCATGGGATAAACACTGTGGATCCCTAAAGGCAAGGGGGAGGGGAATGAAGTAAGAGACATGGGGTAACTTGCTGGTGTGGTGGATACTACCCTTAACAAATAAGCCTTCATACTGTTGATACAACTCCATCATTGCTCGCTGTTTCAACGGCAGGGTGAAAAGAGGAATTGGATTCAGATAACAACCAAGAAGGACATTGAACTGTACAGTCTGGGAAACAACTAAGCATGAGGGTAATTTGCAGTTACTACCCTTGACCAAAAAGCCTGATGATGCACTTTTGATGCAACTCCAATATTGCTGTCTGCTTCAACTACGAGGGGGGTGGGGGGCGGAATGGAAACTGAACTCAAACAGTAACCAATAAGTGCATGGGGGTAATTTGCTTGATGCAGCGGTTACTACCCTTAACCAAAACGTCTGACACTAGACTTCTGATGCAACTCCAACATTGCTTTCTATTTCAACGGCAGGGGAGAAAAGAAATTGGACTCAAACAGTGACCAACAAGAGCCCTGACCTTGGCAGTCTGAGTAACTGATGGGAAACTGATAACTATGGGAGCTTGCTGGGCAGACTGGATGGGCCATTAGGTCCTTTTCTGCCATCACTTCTATGTTTCTGTATGTTTCCATGAACAATAAGAGGTGACCTGGTAATCTCTCATTGTCTGAGGTTTTGTTGAGACTTCACAGATTGGCGATCTGTAAGGTGCAATTTTGATAGGATTATTTGAATTTTGCTTTCTTACTTCTTCAATATATTTGCCCCTTAGAGCTCTTGAGTATCAGGCAGAGAGCATCTGCCCTGCTTTGCCTAGTCACTGTGCTTTTCATCACCAGTACCTGCTTCTTGGCTGTAGTAGGACGAGGGAGGCAGCACCTTAAATGGACTTGGAAAAGCTGTCATCCTCTGGTACCCAGAATCACAAGGATGCTAAGGTGATTTAAGTGAAACAAAAGGAAGTCTTGAATTTGTTGCAAATTCTCAGCTTTTTTCCCTATGGGGAAAAAGTATCTGTTCACAACATCACAGAAATGTTTTGCTTTAATAAATGAAATCGGTCTCGATATGCAAAGGGTCTCAGATAGTAGCACTTTCACTGTATTTAGTTTGGTTTTTCTTTTGCACTGTGTTTATTTTGTTATTCATAATGTAGCTTTATGCAATTTTTTTTTGTCATCTTTCTGTTTTCCACCTGAATTTAATACGATTTCAGAATCTAAAAGAGCCCTTTGATTGTCTTCATATATTACATGCAAAGCTGAAAGATAATTGCCAGTTGATCTGTGTAATCAGGTTGAATTAGTCTCGAGAGTGGAATTCTCTAGCTTCCTAAGCCAAGTGATGATAAAGTTTGCATTTTGATGTGGAAGAGCAGACATTTTCCCTTCCTCGCCCTTTGACTGTTACATTGAACAAGATCTCAGTTTTTGGTTAGTTTTAAATGACTTTTCTGTTGGGTTTTAGTCCAAATAAGTGTTTCTGTGTCATTTATGCCATAAAATAACCAGCAAAGCCTCTATTTGGACCTTGCCTTGAATAATCTCCCCTTGAGTGTCTAGTTCTTATTTGCTAATGCAAAAATGTGGGATATTCCTGTATTCTCTTACTAAAGACATTCTTGCTGATAAGATGAAAAACATCAGCTTTTTTATACACAAGCGCAGGGACCCCTTAGATTCCCTACTACATAAATATGCCCTTTTAGGCAGGACCTGTTTTTGTGAAGTACAGAGTTTGAACGATCCATTTGCAAGAGCGCCTGTTTGGGAGGTTGTCAGCGTGGAGTGCGCTGTGAACCTGTAGAGTTTTCTAGAAGGAGTTCTGTGAAGTAGTGGTTCAGAAAGCAATCTTTTTCTCTTTCTGCAGTCTGAAGCAGGAAAGCACACAGGCAGCAGTGACTGTCGTGTGCGGGGGAGTGACTGCAGACCCAAGTCATGGATCTGTGGGCTCCTTATTTCTTTTGAAGAGCTGAGAGGGAGGATAGTCTGAAGCTTTCCACGCTTATATTTATTTTTCTTTTCAAAAGTCCTAAGGTCGTGGACATGAGAACAAATGAGTTTCCCATGTTTGGGTAAAGCTGATGTCACTGCTGGGCAAAATGTTAGATTATATCATAAAAAACAAAATTACTGAACATATAGATAAGCATGGTTTAATGGGACAAAGCCAACATGGATTTGGCCAAGGGAAGTCTTGCCTCATCAATTTGCTACATTTATTTGAGGGTGTAAATAAACATGTGGATCAAAGTGAGTCAGTTGATACAGTGTATCTGGATTTCCAGAAAGCATTTGATAAAGTCCCTCATGAGAGACTTCTTAGGAAGCTAAAATGTCATGGGATAGGGGGCAGTGTCCTGTTGTGGATTACCAACTGGTTAAAAGATAGAAAACAGAGAGTAGGGCTAAATGGTAAATTTTCCCAATGGAGAAAGGTGAATAGTAGAGTGCCCCAGGGAGCTGTTCTGGGATCACTGGTTTTTAATATATTTATAAATGACCTGAAAATAGGAACAACAAGCAAGGTGGTCAAATCTGCAGATAATACAAAAGTATTCAAAGTTGTTAAATCACAAGAGGACCCTGCAAGATTGGAAGATTATCAAATTTCAAAATACCATCAACATAAATACTTGCTGTAGCCTGAATTTTAATGAACAGTGAGACCTCATACAATGTGGCAGGGTCACCACGTGAGTGCCCGGAACGCCACTTTCAAAGGTTGTGCGGTGATAACATTTCAGAATGCACCGTCATCGAAATTCAAATCATCGGTCTCTTTGTTCAGATTGGACAGATTGGAAGATTAGGCATCCAAATGGCAGATGAAATTTAATGTGGACAAGTGCGAAGTGATGCACTTTGGGAAGAGTAACTCAAATTCTACACTGTGCAAGATTCCATATTAGGAGTCACTATTCAGGAAAAGGATCTAGGAGTCATCATTGATAATATGTTGAAATCTTCTGCTCAGAGTGCAGCAGCAGCCAAGAAAGGAAACAGTGTGCTAGGACTTATTAGGAAAGGAATGGAAAATAAAACAGAGAATATCATAATGCCTCTGTATTGCTCCATGGTGTGAGTGCATCTCAAGTATTGTGTGCAGTTCTGGTCACCGCATCTCAAAAAAGATATTAGCAGAATTAGAAATGTTACAGAGGAAGGGTGACCAAATTGATAAAAAGATGGAATGATTTCCCTATGAGGAAAGGTTGAAGAGGTTAGCGCTCTTCGGCATGGAGAAGAGACAGCTGAGGGGGGGGGGGAGATATGATAGAAATCTATAAAATGATGTACAGAATGGAATGGGTAAACACAAATTGATTATTTCCTCCTCCAGAATGTACAAAGACTAGGGGACTTGCCATGAAGTTAAGTAGTACATTTTAAAACAAATAGGAGAAATATTTTTTTTTTCAGTGCTTAATTAAGCTCTAGAATTTGTTGCCAGAGGATGTAGTGGAAGCTGTTAATGTAGTTGGGTTTAAAAAAGGTCTGGACAAGTTCCTGGAGGAAAAGTTAATAAACCATTATTAAGATAGACTAAGGGGAGGTCCACTGCATATGCCTGGGATAAGCAGCACGGAGTCTGTTTACCTTTTGGGATCCTGCCAGGTACTTGGGATCTGGATTAGCCACTGTTGGAAACAGGATACTGAGCTTTGATGGTCCTTTTGTTTGACCCAGTCTGGCAAATCTAATGTTCTTATGTCCTTTAAGCTCTTGCTGTTACGGCTTTTCTAGGGAGGGAAAAATCCTAGCCTAGAGTAAGAGTAGTCTAGCTGGTTTGCTAGAAGAGATTTGGAAACTACACAGCAATAGGTTTGTAATTTTAATAAGATTCAGTTATTTTCAGTCATTGACTCTTTCATTCATTGTGACTCAGTGACAAAAAGGTGCTACAGATTTGGGAGAAGAGGAATCCGTACTCACACCGTTCTCAAGCTTAAGGAAAAGGCGAGGAGACTGTTCTGCAGATCAGAGCCATTGGAATCGAGATTCTCCTAGAAGACAAAGCCCACTCTGGGCGCAGGGCTGGAGGTAGCAAATAGCCCGGGATTGGTAAAGGTTCAGATCAGGAAAGAAGTTCCCCTCTCAAAAAGTTATGTCAAAATCTCACTTCAGTCATTGGGGATCAGTGGGGAAAAAACCCTCGGGTAAGTAAAACATCAAACACTTGTGTAGAAACTGGAAAGAAGGCAAATCTGGAAAACTATGTATACTAATGCCCTTAGTAAGGGAAATAAAGTCCTGGACCTAGAGACAGTCATGGAAGAGGTTGATTTTGTCGAGGTGGCTGTCACAGAGATGTGGAAAACCATGACTAGGATATAGTTATTTTATGCTACAATCTATTCGGGAAGGACAAGGTAGGAAGTCAGAGGAGGAGGAGGAGGAGTGTCACTATATATATATTAAAAAAATATATATTAAAGCAACAGAACTTACTGTTGCTACTCTTAAAGATATATATCAGCATGTGAAAAGGGTGTGTTTGAAACTGGACATAATTTGGCAACAAATGGTGCTCCTGCCTAAACCAGGTAAAGACCCAAAATATCCTGAAGCGTATTGCCCGATCTCACTATTGAATCAAGTCCTTAAAATATTAGTGGCGGTTCTCGCTCATAGGCTGAATAAAGTCATTCAGAATTTAGTTTCCCAGGATCAGTCAGGATTTGTTAAAGGTCAATTATCAAATAACAATATTCTTAAAGCCATTTTGGCTCTTCAAGATGCACAGGATACAAACAGATGATCTCTTGGTCAGCTTAGATGCCGAAAAGGCATTTGACTGTGTAGAGTGGCCATATCTTGTTTGTGTCTTAGAGAAATTTGGGCTGGGGGAATACTTTATAAAGTGGGTCAGATAATTATATAATAAATCAATGGTTCATCTTATGGTTAGTGGATTATTGTCTAATCCATTTATCTTGGGTAGGGGCACTAGGCAGGGATGCCCATTGTCACCCTTGCTCTTTGTGTTGTCATTGGAAACCCTGGCCATTAAATTGCATAGTTTATCATCTTTTGAAGTCATATCTATTAGGAATTCTGTAATTAAGCTGAATTTATTTGCAGATGATATGCTGTTATTTGTAGGTAATCCTGCAAGTTGTTTGTGGGACATAATATGGGTTATTGAAATTTTTGGACAATTTGCAGGACTCAAGATTAATTATACCAAATCTGAAGCTTTCCCTTTGGACAGGTCTTTGAAAGTGAGATGGCAAGGGCCATTTCCTCTATCATGGGCCATGGATTGTATGTGATATTTAGATATTCAACCGGCTCGCACTGTGGCTGATCTCTATGAATATAATTTTAGAGTAGTGTTAGGGTCAAAAGGTTATTACAGAAATGGAAGTCCCCACCTTTGTCGTTTTTGGGAAGATGTACATTGGTGAAAATGGTGGTTTTTCCCAAATTCTTATACTGTCTGCAAATGATCCCAATTTGGATTAAAAATAGAGATATCTCAGTGTTTTGCTCCATCATAACTGCTTTCATATGGGACCATAGAAGATCACGGATAGCACTGGACACCTTACGGTCGGGGAAGAAACAAGGAGATCTGAATGTGCTTGACTTGAGGATGTACAATTTTGCCTGCCTCTTGTGTCATATTCAGGATTGGGTCATCGATAATGCTAAATTTGATGTAGAAAGGTAAATGTGGCCGTGGACAGCTCCTTACAATCTATGCAATTTACTCCATCTCTCAGGTGGTTCTTTCCAGACACTCTCATACTCCTCTTTTGGTTGACAGCTATACAGAGGGTGTGGGCATGGTGGAGAAAGCTATTGGGGCGCAACCCAACGGTATCTCCTTTTTTAACTGTATTGGGCAATAGTGATTTTTATGGGATTTTGAGAGCAAGGTATTTCGAGATTGGACTAGTAAGTGGTTAAGGGATTTGGGTCAATGGGGTGACACTAGTATTTTTTTCTTTTCGCCAAATGCAGGAAACATGGGATCTCCCTAGTTCTCAATTTTTTGCCTATGTTCAGGGGTGTCATTTTAGTCTAACGGTGTGCAAGGGGGACCTAACGGCGATCACTCCCATAGATGTTTTAAAGAAACCATCCCTAAATTCAATAAAATCGCAATATTTATTTATTTAATTTATTTATTTAGTGATTTTTTATATACCGCGGCACGTTAATAACATCACCTCGGTTTACAATAAACAAAAATTAGCAACAAGCTTTACAGACAATATGGAATAAGTTGAACAAATTATATATCAATTAAGAACAAAATTAAGAACAAAATTAATACAAAGAACGATTAAACTAATGATAATAATATTCCAATATGGGTAACTTATTTGAAAGCTCAATTTCCAGAGCCACAAAGCTGTGGAGCGACAATCTTGGTGTGGAGGATAAGGACATTTTTTTTCCTTGTTATATAAACATTTGCTATCTGACTCCATGAGGGGAAGTACAATTGAAACTATTACATTGGGTTTATATCACTAGGGGACAAAAATGCACCTATGGGATTCAGGGGTTTGTGTGTAAAAATGTAATTTGCATAATGGGAGTTTATGCCATATGCTTATAGGTTGCCATAAAATGCAAGCATATTGGAAGAAAGCTTGTGATTACATAGATCATCTAATGGGATAGTTGGTACCTTGGTTAGGGATGCTGATTACTTACATGTAATGGATCAGGGGGTGAGATTACCATGTGGGGGGGAGCATTTTTTATCAGTTACATTGCTACTCGTAAGAAGGAGGTGTTGCTGAATTGGAAGAGTGAAGAACTTTCCTCATTTCACTCATGGAGAGACTCCATGCTTCATACTGCCAAAATGGAGTTGTTCCATAAAAGAGAAGTGCGGCAATCTAAGCAACTGGCTTCTCAGTTGGGGTATTTTCCGTTATGGGAAAAGGTAATAGAATTTGGTTGAGGGATTCCTTTCCTACTATCTATACAGGAAGCGTTCTGGCAAGCCAGCGTGTTGCTGATGGAATGAATGAATGTGTAGGAGGGGAGAATGGCGGGGGGGGGGAGAGATAAACGAGAGATAAAATAAAAAATGAAAAAACTCAGTCATTGTAATACAACGTGGAGCACTAGAAATAACCTGGACACAATCTAGTTGGACTTATTTTCATTTTTTTATTCATTGTTGTTACTGGACTTATGTTTATTGCCCTCTGAGGGCTGGTGGTTGTAAATTCTGGAAGCTTCTGATAAAATGATATATATAAAATGGTTTTTTCTAGTGCTCCACGTTGTATTACATTGACTGAGTTTTTTTCATTTTTATATATATAAAAGCAAGAGAACTGCAGAGTTTACAAGATAAGGAAATGGCTCTGTGGGTTAGTCTGGAAAGGGGGAGTGGAACATCCCTTTTATATTGGTATGATATATAGACCTCAATCCAGGGCCAGTGCAAGGGTATTAGGCACCCTAGGCAAACCTTCAGTCTTACGACCTCAACCCTCTGGCCCGGCCCTGACCTCCATCCCAGCTCACCCCACACACAATTAAAAATTATGGGGCGGATTTTCAGAGCCCTGCTCGCGTAAATCCGCCCAAAACCGGGCGGATTTACGCGAGCAGGGCCCTGCGCGCCGGGAAGCCTATTTTACATAGGCCTCCCGGCGCGCGCAGAGCCCCGGGACTCGCGTAAGTCCCGGGGTTCTCCGAGGGGGGCGTGTCGGGGGCGGGCCTGGTCGTCGCGGCGTTTTACGCCGCGACGACCAGGGATTTACGCCTCCCTCTGGGAGGCGTAAATCCCCCAACAAAGGTAAGGGGGGGGTTTAGATAGGAGGTAAGGGGGGGTAAGGGGGGATTTACGCCTCCCTCTGGGAGGCGTAAATCCCCCAACAAAGGTAAGGGGGGGGTTTAGATAGGGGGTAAGGGGGGGTAAGGGGGGATTTACGCCTCCCTCTGGGAGGCATAAATCCCCCAACAAAGGTAAGGGGGGGGGGTTTAGATAGGGCCGGGCGGGTGGGTTAGGTAGGGGAAGGGAGGGGAAGGTGAGGGGAGGGCAAAGGAAAGTTCCCTCCGAGGCCGCTCCGATTTTGGAGCGGCCTTGGAGGGAACGGGGGTAGGCTGCGCGGCTCGGCGTGCGCCGGCTATACAAAATCTATAGCCTTGCGCGCGCCGATCCAGGTTTTTAGCAGATACGTGCCTGGAGCGCAAACAAAAGTATGCTATTCTCGCGCCGTTTAAAATCCGCCCCTATGCATTTAAAATAGATTTCATATGAAAATGGATATTCAAAGCACAGTTTTCTGAGTTAAAAAATATCACTTACAATATTTGTATTATATTTACATGCACTGTTGTAGGCCAAGCAGAAAACCCTGCTAAAAGGCATAAAAGACGCTTAGAATCCATATAGTATTAGTCCTATTGTAACACATGTTGGGTGTGGGTCTGGCACTCAGAAGCCATGAGTAAACAAAATTGCAATTATAATATAATAAACCTCCCATACTAAAACAGAACTAACTGTCAACACTCAATCAGTAAGAACCCTACCTATGAGAAAAACAACACTGCAAATATTACACCAGGCCAGGCCTGGATTTAGACAGAGGCAATCCACACTGCTTTTACTTCATTTCAGGTGCTGCAATAGAGGTGAAGAGGGATGGGGGAAGGGAATTTTAGCGGAAGGGATTCTCCTCAACTTGCCCTACCACCTGCAGGGAGGAGGGGGAGGATAGCACACCTCCCTGCACTGTTTATGGGTGCATGTTGCCTTAATCCAGCCTTCTACCAGGCTCTATTATACCAATAGACCTCCTATTAGGAAAAAAGAACAAGCTGGGCTGCTATTGATCCCTATACAGAAACGACACACTAGCAAAATACCTCGCCTCAGCCACACATGCAGAACACAGACAGATCCTTAACAAGTATGGAATAAAGGGACCATCAAGTAAAAATTAAAATTGTGCAGTCAAAAACTGAACTGGAAACTGCAACAAATTAGACTCTGTGGGGCAGATTTTAAAAAGTTGCGTGAGCGCGTACTTTTGTTCGCGCAGCAGGCGCGAACAAAAGTACGCCTGATTTTATAAGATACACGCGTAGCAGCGCGTATCTTATAAAATCTGGGGTCGGCGCGCGCAAGGCTGCGCAGCCTGCCTCCGTTCCCTCCAAGGCCGCTCTGATTTCGGAGTGGCCTCGGAGGGAACTTTTCTTCACCCTCCCCGCACCTTCCCCTCCCTTCCCCTACCTAACTAACCCCCCCCCTTACCTTTGCGCGCGTCGGCCGGCAGCCCCGCTCCGTCCTCCAGTCCCGGGGGCTGGTCCGGAGGCCTTGACCATGCCCCCGGGCCCGCCCCCGAAACGCCACGGCCTGCCCCCAAAACGCCGCGTTAGTAGGCCCCACCCCCGACACGCCCCGACACGCCCCTTACAAAAGCCCCGGGACGTACGCGCGTCCCGGGGCTTTATGCGCGCCGGTGGCCTATGCAAAATAGGTGCGCTGGCGCGCGCAGGCCTTTGAAAATCCGCCCCTGTATGTAGCACAACAATGGAAAACAGAAACATTGCCATTCCTCATAAAATATCAAGCAGTAAAATCAAGAAATATAAATCAATAATAGTAAAATCAATATTTTAAAAAAGAATATTTAAAAATAGCTAAAAAATAGATTAACATCCAATTATTAAAATATATTAAAAACAAATATTCCAAACACCCCAAAAAATTACAAAACAGCAGACACATCAAATATCACCCAATGATTCAAATTAACAAGGATATAAATCAATCCGCTCTCCATTCCTGAGAACTTTGATTTCCAGGTGGCCTGTGATTGTCATGGATTAACTGGTGAGATGGGGAGGGGTGGGGGTTGTTGTGTGCAAACCTTATCCTCTTTCTTTCACACACTCAGTTCCTCTCACATAACACACACTGATTTCCTCACACAGGCTCCCTCTCTCTCATACACACACCCTCACACACATACTAACCTCCTTCTCACAGGCTCCCCCTCTCTCTCACGCCCACAAGCTTTCTCTCACACACACAGGCTCAGGTTCCTCCTCTCCCTCAAACACACACCCTCACGCAGGGTCTCTCTCTCACACACAGCCTCGCTCCCTCTCTTTCTCACACATATGGTCAAGTTCCTCCTCTCACTCATATACACATCCTCACACAGGGTCTTTCACTCACACACACCCTCAGTGCTCAAACCCCGCTGCCTGGGTATGTCTCCCTTGCTTCTTTGGCCATGGATGGGATGGGCTCTGTCTGTGGCTCTGCTGCCTGGGCCTTTCTCCTCATCTTCAGCCATGGGCCAGGAGCTTCCCTGTGACTTCGGCCATAGGGCCAGGAGCTTGTGCTGGCCATTTTAGCGCCCCTTGAGGGTTGGTGCTCTAGGCAACTGCTTAGTTCGCCTAATGGATGTGCCAGCCCTGCCTCCATTACAGGCAGAAGAAATGGATAGAGATTTAATGGCAGATATTCACAAAGTTGCTATAACAAGGGAGGTGCTATTGCTAGATATTATCAGTCTATAATACAAAAACAAAAGTGACATCCATATCATTCATGTCCTGATTTAACATAAGAAAATACATAAATTGCACTTACTGAACCAAAGCTTCTCTTAGCTGGACAAGTGGCTGAACACCTACTCAGAGCTGAAAAAAAAAGGGCACAAAACCGCCACAAAGTACTAAGGTATTTAAATGTTAGTGAACCATTCTGTTCAAAGTAGCCAATAGGATAAGAGTATATTTAACCAATTATAAGTTCTCATTTAAAATCCACTTTAATAGTAAGCATGATGGCACAAAAAAGAGCCACACTTAAAATGTCCTATCAGTTTTTCTGCTTATAGGGTCCGTTGTATCTTAGAGGGACTTAACATATTCCTACAGATTTTTTTTTTAATCCCAGGAGTTAAGATCCTGTGCTTTGAAAAGATGAACGACCATTTTATTTTTACGAGCTTAGCAATTTTTTTGGACAAAGAAGAACAAAGAATATAGGTCAGCACGTTCTCTTCCAAAATCTTTACAGACAATGTACAAAGTAATAGTTCCCGATTGCTGTGAAGCTCATTTATTTGCCTACGAAAACAATAGAGTGGATAACCTTTCTGGTTCAGCTTGCTACAAAAAAATGTTGATGTGTGCTAAAATCACCATATTTTATGTGGACCCTTTTGTGTTTTTTTGCATACTTTCAAACTGCAGCACTTACAGGCCAGGATCAGGGTGCATGCATACTAACTCTGGATGGAGCAACTGTCCATGAGCATTGGCCGAAAGTGATCACCACGATGGTGGCCTAGATGGGAGAGGAGTTTTGAAATGGGGTAAACTCCAGCCCCGATGTGACTGAAAGATCACAATATTCTAGTTCGGGGGGGGGGGGGGAGAACACAAGATCCATTTGACCTGAAATCCCAAAGGAGCAGGAGGAAGCTGCCAGGGGGTGAATGCAAAAAACTAGATTGATAAACTTCAATAGCTTTCCCATACAAAAGCCATGGAATAACTTTCCATTAAAAAAAGGATTAAAATTCAGTAAAGAGAAGAGTATTATTTAGTGACATAAATTCTAGAAGTGTCCAGAAAGCATTTTTAAGTAAAGTCGCTTATTAATGATTTTGAAAGTGAAATTAAATTTTTTGCTGTTATTTTTTGGTTCGTTAATCTCAGGGATGAATCATTAAGCAAATGGGTGCATGTAGTCTGCACATCCCAGGGTTGCTGATGTGCTCCTTTCCATTTCATTCTGAGCAATTTTCTTTCGCTGCACGGTATTGTCTCTCTTTTTTTTTCTTTTTTTGCTTTTGCTGAGAATGACAGTTCAGTCCTTATTAGTCTTATTAGTGCTGGAGCCCTGCACAGCCTCTCTGGTTTCCTTCTTTGTTCCAGGGGAAAATGAACTTATTACTACAAAAATTTGGCAGGTCAGGCAAATAAATTCGCCAAAGAGAGCCACAGGCAGAGCAAAACTTAGTTTGGATTGTGCACACTGAGCAAAAGAGAATCAAACTTGCAATAACTCCTGTCTTTTCAGCCTCCTGGTGTTGTTTTTAAATATCCATCTCTTCAGCAGCATGTCACAAGTGATTATATAATCTATTCCTCATACAGAAACTCACAGATCAACCGAGCAGCCTGTAAGTGGGTCCTAATTTAGACAGTGGCTGAGGGGTAGGCAGTAGGAGAGTGGTAGTAAGTGGAGTTCACGCCAAGGAAGGTGGAGCTGGTATCATTATGGGAAATGATTTGGAGGAGGCATTGTCAGGGAGGTGATTGCTTTAGTGAGTGCCAGGCAGGCAGACTTGTGTGTGTATGGGATAAGGAAGGATGTGTGAGCACTACAGTTTCGGCAGCTCATATGCAAACTCTCTAAAGCAGGGTTTCCCAACCTTTTTAGAGAGCATAGGTCCCTTTCAGCCTCGAAATCTTTTGCAGACCCCCATGCACTTCTCTTTAATTTTTGCATGACATAAAAGAACACCAACAACTGGAAATACCCAGTAGATAAATTTTTTTGATTATAATTTTTAAGAAAAGTTTTTGAATAGCACGATAATTAAAAAAGAAAAAAAATGCTCAGTGTGAACAATGAAACTCCGGGACTCACCTTTTGAATAAGTAAAAGATAATTAATGAAACCTAATTTTTAATAATAAGAAAATATTTTTTAATAAGGAGGAAAAAGACTTCAGATGCCAGTTCTGGGGCCTAAACTCCTTATGAACTGGTTTGAAGGGCAAAATCATTATTTTATTTAATTTATTTATATATTTTTATATACAGACATTCGATCGAGATATCACATCGGTTTACAATTGAACAATAACCAATAAGGCAGAGTCTGCTTATTTTTACATTGTAACATGTTAACATGGAAGAAGAATTAAGGTGATTCTTTTAAGCATAGGATTATGACATAGGATATTTATAACATAGGATATTTATACATTTATAACACAGGATTATTACAAAGGATTATAATATAGGAAAATAGCATTCTGACATTATAAAAGGAATAAAAATAGGGAAACGATCTGCAAGGAGCACTATGGTACAATGTGATATTTTAGGAGGAGAGGGGAAGGATATCAATATTAATCAAAGAAAGCAAACCGGTAACCGATCCAATGTAGCGGACAGCAGAAAGATGAAAAGATGGAATCGGTTAAAAATGGACTTTATTGAAACATTGCCCGACTCTGGCCGAGTTTCGCTCTGTCGAGCTGCCTCAGGGGCTTATTGAACCATTAACTTGGCTCTATATAATTCCAATGTTTTTCAAGGATGAAGGAACATGAGTCAACACACCGAATCTTGACGTGTCATTTGTGATTCATAAGTCACTTGTGTAAGCAGTATTGATGCGATTCTTTGATAGAATGGCACCCGGTCATATACCCGGTCATATACCGCTCTGACAAACGCTGCAGCATTTGTCAGAGCGGTATATGACCGGGTGCCATTCTATCAAAGAATCGCATCAATACTGCTTACACAAGTGACTTATGAATCACAAATGACACGTCAAGATTCGATTCTTTGATAGAATGGCACCCGGTCATATACCCGGTCATATACCGCTCTGACAAACGCTGCAGCGTTTGTCAGAGCGGTATATGACCGGGTGCCATTCTATCAAAGAATCGCATCAATACTGCTTACACAAGTGACTTATGAATCACAAATGACATGTCAAGATTCGGTGGGTTGACTCATGTTCCTTCATCCTTGAAAAACATTGGAATTATATAGAGCCAAGTTAATGGTTCAATAAGCCCCTGAGGCAGCTCGACAGAGCGAAACTCGGCCAGAGTCGGGCAATGTTTCAATAAAGTCCATTTTTAACCGATTCCATCTTTTCATCTTTCTGCTATCAATATTAATCTACAAAGGGGCATGAAATGGAACAAAGGAAGAGAGTCATTTGTGGTTAGAAAATTAGCCGGAAGAGTGGGGGAGGAGTGGGGGGGGGGGGGGAGAAATGAGTGAGGTGGGGGGGGGGAAGGCGGGAGGAGCCAAGTGGTGGGGGAGGGCCCGGGCAGAAGGCAGGGTTATGTGTCTGGCGGGAAGGCTTTTCTGAAGAGCCAGGTTTTGAGTTGTTTTTTGAAGATTTGCATGGAAGGTTTATTTCTGAGGAAGGGTGGGAGGGAGTTCCATAAGGTGGGGCCAGCTACAGAAATGGCTCGCTTTCTGGTTGAGGAGTCTAGTGCTTGTAGCCTCACGAAAGCCTTCCACACAAAAATCTTATCGTTCAAAGTGGAATAGGTTTACCATATAGTGCATGCAAAAAGGTATCGACCTCTTTTTCCTGCCCTACTCCGTCTCTATTAGGCTATCTCTGGCACCTTCCAGACTCTGGTCTCCAGACTTCTTTGGTGAGGATATACCTAAGTGCTATCTCAGCATACCACAAGGGAGTTGGGAATGCCCCGGTAACAGCACAACCCCTTGTGAGTAGGTTTATGAGGGGCCTACTACAACTCAAGCCTCCTCTACGGCCACCAGTCGCTGAGTGGGACCTGAATATATAGAAATAGAAACGTAGAAATGACGGCAGAAGAAGACCAAACGGCCCATCCAGTCTGCCCAGCAAGCCTTCGCACTTTTTTTTTTTTCTCCTCCTCTCTCATACTTATGTTACTCTTGGCCCTTAGTAACCTTTTGGTTCTGTATCCCTTCCACCCCTGCCATAATGCAGAGAGCAGTGTTGGAACTGCATTTAAGTGAATATCTGGCTTAATTAGTTAGGGATAGTAACCACCGCAATAAGCAAGCTACACCCATGCTTGTTTACCCAGTCTATGTAATTCAATCCTTGTTGGTTGTTGTCTGTATATAGATCCACTTTTCTTCATCCCCCCTGCCATTGAAGCAGAGAGCTAACTTGTATTGAAAGTGAAGTATCAGACATTCTCCCCTGCCATTGAAGCAGAGAGCTGTGCTGGATATGCGTGAAGTATCAGACTTTCTCCCTTGCCACTGAAGCAGAGAGCTATGCTGATAGGCATTGAAAGTGAAGTATCAGGCTTATTTGGTTAGGAGTAGTAACCGCTGTAACCAGCAAGCTACTCCCCCGCATTTTTTGTGAATGGAAATCCTTTTTTTTTTTCCACATTACCTCTTGCCGTTGAAGCTTAGAGCAATGTTGGAGTCGCATTAACTGTGTGTATGTTTATTGAATAAGGGTATTATCTCCAGTTAGTAGCCGTCATTGGTATTATCTCCAGGTAGTAGCCATCATTCCCGCGAGCCACCCACTCTTCATATACATCCTCTAGACTTTATAGATCCACAGTGTTTATCCCACGCCCCTTTGAAGTCCTTCACAGTTCTGGTCTTCACCACTTCCTCCGGAAGGGCATTCCAGGCATCCACTACCCGCTCCGTGAAGAAATACTTCCTGATATTGGTTCTGAATCTTCCTCCCTGGAGCTTTAAATCGTGACCCCTGGTTCTGCTGATTTTTTTCCGATGGAAAAGGTTTGTCGTTATCTTTGGGTCATTAAAACCTTTCAAGTATATGTATCATATCACCTATGCTCCTCCTTTCCTCCAGGGTGTACATATTTAGGTTCTTCAATCTCTCCTCATAAGACATTTGATGATGACCCTCCACCTTTTTGGTCGCCCTTCTCTGTACCGCCTCCATCCTGTCTCTGTCCCTTTGTAGATACGGTCTCCAGAACTGAGCACAGTACTCTCATGAGCTCCCTGTTTAAGCCTTTGCACTCCTGCGATGTTAAATTTCTTACATGGAAAGTCCTCTTCCTAGTAGCCATTACATCTGCTCGAAGGGTTAGTGAGTTACAAGCACTTGTCACATACTCTCCCTATACAAGGTTCCTGCATGACCGCATGGTCCTCCGTACTCACCCCAAATTCCTTCCCAAGGTGGTTACTGACTTCCACTTGAATCAGTTTATAGTTTTGCCCACTTTTTTCCCCAAGGCCCCACTCTCACCAGGGCGAGAGGGTTTTACACACTTTGGACTGTAAACGGGCACTTGCATTTTACCTAGACCGCAGTGCAGTCCATAGGAAATCCACCCAACTCTTTGTTTCTTTCAATAAAAATAAACCAGGAGTTGCAGTGGGCAAACAAACCCTCTCTAACCTGCTAGCAGACTGTATCAAATTCTGCTATGAAAAAACAGGCCTTCCTCTCTAGGGACGAGTGAGGGCGCACTCATTGAGAGCCATGGCAACCTCAGTAGCACACTATCGTTCAGTACCGATTGCTGAGATCTGTAAAGCTGCAACATGGAGCTCTCTTCACACATTTGTAGCACATTACTGCCTGGACAAGGAAGGACGCCAAGACTCTGCCTTTGGCCAATCCGTCTTGAAAAACGTATTTCCAGTATAATCCCAACTCCTTCCACATCGTCTGCTGTGATTTTCAGGCTGCCTCATTTTTACCAACAGTACACCAGTTGTGCCTGTTGCACAAGTTGTACATTGTTGGTCCAAGTTAAATATGAGTCAGCCTGCATCTTGCTAATCACCCACATGTGAGGACTATCATCCTGCTTGTCCTGGGAGAAAGCAGAGCTGCTTACCTGTAACAGGTGTTCTCCCAGGACAGCAGGATGTAGTCCTCACGAAACCCACCCGCCACCCCATGGAGTTGGGTCCGAAACATTTTATTTTATTTTTTCGCTCGCACCTTTTGCTACAGACGAGACTGAAGGGAGACCCCTGTGGCTACAGGGATTATGGCATGCTGGGCATGTTCAGTGTGCCAGTCAAAAGTTCTAGAAACTTTGACAGAAAAGTTTTCCGTGATAGGACTCCGTCCAGTGACATCACCCACATGTGAGGACTTCATCCTGATGTCCTGGGATAACATCTGTTACAGGTAAGCAACTCTGCTTTTCTTAACCTCTTTCCTATTCTTATATGCTAACCATGTTCTTAATAGCAACCCCAAATTCTTATCACAGTAGTGAATGGAGTGCCTCAAGATCATCCCTGGGTCCAGTTCTGTTAAATATTTTCATAAGTAGTAATAGAGGGGTTGGTTGATGCAAATGCTACTCGTGAGTAGTGGTATGACCCAGCTGACCCCAGTGGCTTAACAGGACAACCATCAACAGATTCCAGTAAATAACTTAGCTTATGGGACCCTTCTGAGTGTAACCTACATTCTGAATGACAACCTCAAGTCTGTGACCAGTTAGAGAATAGAGTATTGTCACCCCAGTTTCAAGAATCTGGGAGTGAAGTGAAACCCCATGAGGACAAGAATGGACATTCAGCAGAAGGAGACAGGGAATCTGCCTATAGCTGAATTGGCCCTAAATCTGTCATAGTGTCCTATGAAGGTTAGGATATCTCTTTTAAATGTCAGCTTTCTGCATCATAGTTCAATTGTTATCCGGGGTTTAAAACTATATCAACTGACTGTTTAGTCAATCATGCCCTTGAGACTGAGGCGTGATTGATGCAGCCTAGCAGGCGAACCCACTAGGCCCACGCTGTCAGTAGGCTTGTAAAAAGCCCTTGAGAACTTGGTCTGTCTGTTGTGTTTGTCTATTGGTTTTGGGGTGATAAGCTGAGGTGAAGTCCAGGGAGATATTGAACTTGCTGCATAGACTTTTCCAAAATTATGAAGTGAATTATTTCTCGGTCAGATAGGATTCTCTGCAGTAGACCATGCAGTCGGAAGACATGTAGTAGGAAGAGTTGCGCCATTTCTTGTGCTGTAGAATGAAGTGGGCCATCTTGGAGAAGCAGTCTACCACTACCCAGATATTGGTGCAGCCATCGAACAATGGGAGGTCTGTCATGAAATCAATGACTGTCTGGGTCTATGGTTCGTCTGGAACCAATAATGGTTGCAACAAACCCCAGGGTGGGCATGTGAAGGTTTATGGGCCGCACCGGTGGGGCAAAATAGTAAATATTTCCATACATCACACTTCATTTGCAGCCACCAATAATGGTGTGATAATTCCAAAATTCTTTGAACCCCTGGATGGCCAGCCAGTTGAAAATCATGTGTCTATTGTAGTACCTTTTCCTGAAGGTATTTAGAAACAATAGTTTTTCCTGGAGCTATGAGGATTTTTGCCAGATCTATGATGTGACATGGTGGATCCTGGCTGTCTTGAGCTTCAAATGAGCGAGAGAAGGTGTCAGCGTGTTGGTTCTTTTCTGCCGGCCAATACCTAATCTCAAACTCAAAGCAGTTAAAGAATAATGATCAGTAGGCTTGGTGGGGGTTCAGACATTGAGCCTGTTGTAGGTACTGTAAATTCGTATGGTCTGTGTAGATGGTTATAGGGTGTGTGGCTCTTTCAAGCAAGTGGTGCCATTCCCCTAATGCCAGTTTTAATGCCATTAATTCTCTATCACCGATAGTTTAATTTTTCTCAGCTGGCAAGAACAAGAAGCAAGGCATCAAGATGACCTTGTCATTGTGCTGGGAGAGAATAGCCCCTACCCTGAAGGTGGAGGCCTCTGTCTCTATGACAAAGGGTCTAGAGTTATCCAGGTGCTGGAGCCATGATGCATTGAGGAAGGCCCTTTTCAGCTTCTTCAGGCCAGTCTCTGGTATAGGCTCCCTTCTTGGTGAGAGCTGCAAGTGGTTCTGCTAATGAAGAATACTGATGGATAACTTGGTGGTAATTGCAGAAGCCTAGGAACCGCTGGTATATTATACCCTTGGTATAATATGATATAACCGAGAAAGGGTAGCTGGGTCTGTTCAAATGTGCACTTCTCAAGCATAGTGTACAGTTGATTCTCTAAGTCTTAGAAATACTTGCGTGACTTGTTCCCGATGTTGATAAAGGGATCGAGAAAAGATTAAAATATCATCAAGTTAAACTAGCACGCAGGACTGAAGAAGGTCTTTAGATTTCATTCACCATATGTTGGAACACAGCAAGAGCATTGCAGAGACCAGATGGCATCACAAGGTATTCGTAGTGCCATCACATGTTTTAAATGCTGTTTTCTGCTTGTCTCCCTCTGATGTCTAGTTTGGTAAATATGCGGGCTCCCTGCAGCCAATCGAAATGTTCAGAGATCAGGATTAGAGTGTAGTGATTCTTTTGATTACTGTTATTCTTCAACGAACTCTTTCCTTGGAACAACACATTGTTGTGAAGAGTCTTCTTTTATTGACTGTGTGTAATCTCCTTGGGCCTATGAGCAATGAACAGTCTCCCAATGGAAGAATTCTGATCTAGGTCTATTGCCAGTTTTTCTCTATTCTGCAGTACTCAAAAGTGGCCCCCTTGCCTTCTGCAGAGAATGCTTTGAGAAAGGGAGTTACAAATGCAATGTAAAGACTTGTCCATAATCTTACCAGGGAAGATTTAGGGGTTGTTCCCACTTACCCAATTGTTGATCTCCCCCCAGTAGTAGTAGTAGAGGATGGGAACAGCTCGCTTTTTTATATAGGCCTATCATGCCAAATGTTTTATGTAGGCCTATCATGCCAAATGTTTGTGTAGGCCTAGGGCCTCACTGTGGTCCCCATAAAGCAGTAAGGACTAGTAGTTAGGCCAGGGCAGTGTAAAGCAGAGGATTGTACCACTTTTGTTGCAGTAACTCCACTAAAGGCTACAATATTGGTGTGTTCCTGCTTGCATAAGAGTAAGTGACCCCTAATGAATGTGTGGATTTTTAGTTTGGCTTAAGAGAGAAGAGGAGTGATTCCTTTTAGTTCTGTTAATATTTTGGATGAGGAGTTTGAAGTTATTCTGTGTGATTTTTATTCTGGAGGAAGCTTTTATCCGTTCTTCTTACACCCAGAGAGAGTAGGAAGAGAAGATTCTTTGGTGAACCTTGGTGTCCCTTAGTCTAAGAGATTCCCTTGCCAATCTGGCAAAAGAGTGGAGGAGGCAGAGTGGATACATTAACCCCTTCATTTTTTTGAAGGGGTTAATAAACATGTGGATAAAGGTGAACCGGTAGATGTAGTGTATTTGGATTTTCAGAAGGCGTTTGACAAAGTCCCTCATGAGAGGCTTCTACGAAAACTAAAAAGTCATGGGATAGGAGGCGATGTCCTTTCGTGGATTACAAACTGGTTAAAAGACAGGAAGCAGAGAGTAGGATTAAATGGTCAATTTTCTCAGTGGAAAAGGGTAAACAGTGGAGTGCCTCAGAGATCTGTTCTTGGACCGGTGCTTTTCAATATATTTATAAATGATCTGGAAAGGAATACGACGAGTGAGGTTATCAAATTTGCAGATGATACAAAATTATTCAGAGTAGTTAAATCACAAGCGGACTGTGATACATTACAGGAGGACCTTGCAAGACTGGAAGATTGGGCATCCAAATGGCAGATGAAATTTAATGTGGGCAAGTGCAAGGTGTTGCATATAGGGAAAAATAACCCAAGCTGTAGTTACACGATGTTAGGTTCCATATTAGGAGCTACCACCCAGGAAAGAGATCTAGGCATCATAGTGGATAATACTTTAAAATCGTCGGCTCAGTGTGCTGCAGCAGTCAAAAAAGCAAATAGAATGTTAGGAATTATTAGGAAGGGAATGGTTAATAGAACGGAAAATGTCATAATGCCTCTGTATCGCTCCATGGTGAGACCCCACCTTGAATACTGTGTACAATTCTGGTCGCTGCATCTCAAAAAAGATATAGTTGCAATGGAGAAGGTACAGAGAAGAGAAACCAAAATGATAAAGGGGATAGAACAGCTCCCCTATGAGGAAAGGCTGAAGAGGTTAGGGCTGTTCAGCTTGGAGAAGAGATGGCTGAGGGGGGATATGATAGAGGTCTTTAAGATCATGAGAGGTCTTGAACAAGTAGATGTGACTCGCTTATTTACACTTTCGAATAATAGAAGGACTAGGGGGCATTCCATGAAGTTAGCAAGTAGCACATTTAAGACTAATTGGAGAAAATTCTTTTTCACTCAATACACAATAAAGCTCTGGAATTTGTTGCCAGAGTATGTGGATAGTGCAGTTAGTGTAGCTGGGTTCAAAAAAGGTTTGGATAAGTTCTTGGAGGAGAAGTCCATTAATGGCTATTAATCAAGTTTACTTAGGGAATAGAGACTGCTATAAATTGCATCAGTAGCATGGGATCTTCTTCGTGTTTGGGTAATTGCCAGGTTCCTGTGGCCTGGTTTGGCCTCTGTTGGAAACAGGATGCTGGGCTTGATGGACCCTTGGTCTGACCCAGCATGGCAATTTCTTATGTTCTTATAGGTCTATATCATTGCAGGGAGGAAAGAGGAGAATCTGAGCTATCAGTTTGGATGCTCAGCCACAGCAAACAGCTAAGGAGGTAGCTACAAGGAGTTCAAGGGAAGAAGAGAAGTTTGAGCATTCAAGATCAAACATGTGTATCCCAGGTACTAAATTGGGAAGAGGAATCCTTGTTTCAAGGTTTACCCAGGGAGACTTTTACATTCTATACAGGATAAGGAAGGGGATCCTGAGGAATAGATCAAGGGATCACAGATACACAAATGTGAATATTGGATATTATCTGAGAGAGACTTAGAATTAATTTCTACTGTACATTTGTGTTGGAATATCAGCTTTGTGTACAACTTGTTTATTGGCCCTCATTAAAGAGACAGACAGTTAAGATCCAGAGCGTAGAAGGCTTATCCTCCCTCCCCTCCCCACGGAGAATCATACAACCAGGGATTTGAATGAGAGAGAAGAGAGTGTGTGTTACCAGAGACTTAGCCCTAGTATTGAGCATATCCTGTCACTGGCCGAGGAGAGACCCGAGAAACACTCTACTTACAAACTGCCATATCACTTTGTGACAGTTGAAATGTAATATTATGGAGAAATTATCATACTTATTTGAACTGGTCTGCAAAGGCAAAGTAATTTAGATTGCCTTCAGATGTAGTCCCGAAACTGGTTTAAAAATCGTTAAGTGACTATCGTGCCATTTTCATGGTAGCTTTTTCTTCAGCAGGATGTGGTGCTGAGTTGCAGCAATGATACTGTGTTTAATTTGACATAAAACCACAGCCTGTTGCTTTGCTTTTGAAGATAAAGGGAGTAGCTGGTGCTGTGGGGACTGAAGACCATCCTTCTGGTGGTAGTTCTCTCATTAAAGCTTTCTTCCTCCCAAGACTCTGGTTCAGGTTTTAATGTGATTCTGCAGCCATCTTTTCCAATGCAAAAGTCTGCAAAGAGAAAGCATATGCTATGTTGCATTTGTTTTTGATTACTGCTGAAGGATTAATTTTTTTGCTGCTGCCTTGCTTTGATTGTAGATCGCTTCATGGAAACAGGGATAAATAAACTGACAACTCCCCCCCTGGTGTCTGCTAGGCATTTCCTGTTTTAGTACTATTACGGGGGTCGTAGAACTCTTTGAAGAAGGTCCAGACTGTTATATGCTTAATTTTATTAGGAGAGCTAAGATTTAACTAATTAGCAAAGTGAAGCAGATATTGTGCCATGTATTTTTAAAGCAATTGACAGGACTTTTCCTTCAGCTATAAAAGCAGGAATGCTTACCTGTGTGTGATGTGGAATGTAGTCTCAGGGTGTCCGTGGAGCGGATTTCTACTATTAGAGCGAGCAAGTTTAAGTTCTGGGTCTTAGGATTTTAAGGAGGTGCAGTGCCCTCTTTACATAAGTGGGTTTTCTGTGGCCAGAATCTCCCCCCTCACAATAAGGCAAAGGAGTTCTTATCCCTAGCGTGTGGCTAATCCTTAGTTTTATGAGTCTAACACCAGTCTCAATTAGCAAGCAAGGCTATGGGCAGAAGACTGACTTCTAATAGTCCAGCTTCACTGTGTCTTTCACAACCATGTGGGGGATCTCCTTTTTTATTCAAAACAAAACCTGGAACTGGCCTTTCATCTCCTTTTGGCAACTCTTGTAATGTTCCTCATGTTTCCCAAAACCCTTGCACCATTCCAGTCCTTAGTAAGGACTCCAAAGCAAGCCACAATCCAGTTCCCCAAATTCTTTTTATTCAGTAATAGCTAGCACGCAAGCACAGCAATAACTATTTGAAACGGGTATGTAGCAAGTCTTAAGACAACTCTATTTTTGTTTCCAAGCAGATTCAAGCTTTAGGAGAAGAGTTCTGCTCATAGTCCTACTACTCTGGACTGATTGGCACAGACTAAAAGGAGTTCCCAAGTGATTGACTATAGTAACCCTTTCAGCCTGCAGTTTTAGTTTATATACCTTGCAGCACAAGTCACGGGCAATTAAGGGCAGCGTACCTTTCAAACTTAAATGTATGGGATTTTCTGAACACCACAGTTTTCCCAAAAGCATACAGAGCTGGTCAAGCATGGTTCCAAAGAACTGAACTTTCACTAGCTGGCTTCGGCATTTCCAACATTAGGGTTGGAAAGCACAAATTAACACACATGCAAACTGCTCCAGCACCGGTTAAGATAAGCTTAGCCTAATGTGTCTGGGCGTATACAGCTCAGCCTTTCTAGCTTGTCTCGCTCGCTGTCTCTCTGTGTTCTAGCCAATAACTTTAAACTTAAAGTAGAGCAAAAGCTCCTCTCCTTGAAATTGGCTACAAGCGTGATTAGTGTTCCCTGGGGTTTGGATAAGCCCTTTTCCTCTCCCGGAGTTTCGCCTTACTTCTTTCAGAGCTGTCCCTCCCTGGGTTTCTTATGAGTTGTGCTCTGTCAGGCCTCGCCTGCAGCAGTGGTTTCAAAGTCTAAACATCTGCTGCTTCCGAAACAAGTTCCTCAGATCCCCAGGAGCACAGCCAGAATTTCCCTGCTGTTCCTAGGCAAGAGACTTCCCTTAGAAATGGGAATGTCCAGCTGATGCTGTCTCCTCCTCATCACACGGTACTCAATTCTGGCTCCTTTTAGGGGAACTGACAGCCGCCTGTTGGGAGGCTGAGGAAGCCTCCCTCTGACTCAGCCCCTTTTCCTGCACCACCTTTCTCAAACTAGGTGACTGGAATCCTGGGATTTTTAGTCCTGTTGGAGTACCTACTTAACCCCAGCTTCAAACTGTTGCTGCCTTTTCCTTAAAGATTGCCTTTTCATGCAGAGACCACTGCCAACGCAGCGAAATCATCACACCGTGTATTGAAATGTTGACGCATAACACCACTTTAATAAGGTAAGTGTAATTTTAATCTCTGCTTAGTCCCTAAGTATTGAGCCTTATTAACATATTTTTTAATTTACGTTAAATCCTCCTGTTTAGGCAGTTGTTGTAATGTCATGCCCTCAGTGGGCTTGGGTGGCAGTGCAAAAACCTTCACATACTGCATAGGTTCTTTATGTCACCCAAAAGGTAGAGAAGTGATTATGACTGTTTTTAATTCTGTTTGTGGTTATTTGATTATGTGTTACTCTTGTTGAACTTTGTTTCCTCTGTTTTGTGTATTTTATATTTATTGTCCTTGTTAGAGGAGTTTTATATGGTACCTGTGTTTTTATGGTTTATACTGCGTTTCAATGATTGTTTCATGTTATGTAATCTACCTTGAGCTTTCCTTTTTGAAAGGCAGAAGAAATTGAAATAAATAAATATACTCTAGTTACAACAGCATACTGTAGGAAGTGTCCCAGCTTCTACTGTTCTTCTTAGTCTTGTGTTAATCCAGTTGAGTAGACTGAGAAAGCCTACCCATGCTTGTAAGTGGGGGTAGGCTCACATAGTTCTGGCAAAGCCA
The DNA here is from genome assembly GCF_901001135.1 of Rhinatrema bivittatum. Taxonomy (NCBI): domain Eukaryota; kingdom Metazoa; phylum Chordata; class Amphibia; order Gymnophiona; family Rhinatrematidae; genus Rhinatrema; species Rhinatrema bivittatum. The sequence continues at coordinate 460,998,362 of NC_042618.1, read as the reverse complement.
ATGCTTGTAGAGTCCATGGTGTTTCAACTAAGCACTTAAGTTCCAGCCCTGAGCTTCTGCCATGTTCACTAGTTGTTGTTTTTTTTAAATTATGATGAGATTGATGGTGAAGCAGGACTTAAAATCCTAGTGGGCCATTTTCATATCGTATTGTCTTTATGCTGCCCTGTGCTACCTGTTCACATTTCAGAAGAAATGGAGGAGCAAGGATTATTTGATAAATGATTCTGAGTTTGGCTGAGAAAAGTTAACTATGAGCCCAGATAATTAGCGAAGGAATAAAACAGTGAGTAATCCTTGACAGAATTAAAACACCCATTTTTGCATGTCTGTCTGGTTTATCCTCTGTCTCTGCTTGTTCCTCGGCATCTTCCACTTCAGTATTCTGTTTTTTTCTACTTTTTTCTCTTTTTAAATTTAGCATTTTTCCAGCTATCCTTTCATTTTATTTTTTCTTCCTTTCCTCTGTGTAATCTCCTGTTTAATTCTTTTCTTCTTCATAAGAACATAAGAATTTGCCATAATGGGTCAGACTAAAGGTCCATTAAGCCCAATATCCTGTTTCCAACAGTGTCCAATCCAGGTCAGAAGTACCTGGCAGGATCCCAAGGGGTAGACAGATTCCATGCTGCTTATTCCAGGGAGAAGCAGTGGATTTCTGCAACTCCACCCTAATAATGGGTATGGACTTTTCCTCCTGAAACTTGTCCAAACATTTTTAAGCACAGCTATACTAATAGCTTTCACCCCGTCCATACTTACTTTTTTTTATTCAATTCATAATTATTTTCTCTTATTAGTTTTAAATGTATCACCCAGTAACTTCATTGTGTGTCCCCTGGTCTTAGTACTTTTCAAAACAGTAAACAACTGATTAATGTTTACTGGTTCCATTCCACTCATTGTTTTATAGAGCTCTATCATATCTCCCCTCAGCTATCTCTTCTCCAAGCTAAAGAGTCCTAATATCTTTAGCCTTTCCTCATAGGGGAATTGTTTCATCCCCTTTATAATTTTGGTTGCCATTCTCTGCACCTTTTCTAATTCTGCTAATATCTTTTTGAGATGTGGTGACATGAACTACACATAATACTCAAGATGAGGTCACATCATCGAGCGATTACAGAGGCATTATGCTATTCTCTGTTTATTCTCCATTCCTTTCCTAATAATTCCTAGCATTCTATTTGCTTTCTTGGCTGCTGCTGCTGCTCACTGAGCAGAAGATTTCAATGTATCAACGATGACCCCTAGATCCTTTTCCTGAGTGGTGACTCCTAATGTGGAACTTGCATTGTGTAACCATAATTTGGGTTACTCTTCTCTAAGTGTATCCCTTTGCACTTGTCCACATTAAATTATATTTGCCATTTGAATGCCCAGTCTCCCAGTTTTGCAGTATCCTCTTGCACTTTCTCACTAACAGCTTTGAATAATTTTGTGTCATTGGTAAATTTGTTCTCCTAGGACAAGCAGGATGGTAGTAGTCCTCACATGTGGGTGACATCATCAGATGAAACCCGTCATTGAAAACTTCTGTCAAAGTTTACAAATTTCCAATAGCAGGTCAGCAGTTTCATTTCTCAGTTCTTTCAGCACTCTGAGATGTATACCATCTGGTCCAGGTGATTTGCTACTCTTTAGTTTGTCAGTTTGCCTTAGTAACAGGTCGATACAGTAAAGTGTGCTCCGTCGGAGCACACTGTCAGCCTGCTCTGGACGCGTGTTTTCCCTTACCCCTTATTCAGTAAGGGGAGGAAAACACGCGGCCCACCCGCGGCACCTAATAGCGCCCTCAACATGCAAATGCATGTTGATGGCCCTATTAGGTATGCGCGCGGGATCCAGTAAGTAAAATGTGCAGCCAAGCCGCACATTTTACTCTAAGAAATTAGCGCCGACCCAAAGGTCGGCGCTAATTTCTTCCGGCGCCAGGAAAGTGCACAGAAAAGCAGTAAAAACTGCTTTTCTGTGCACCCTCCGACTTAATATCATAGCGATATTAAGTCGGAGGTCCCCAAAAGTAAAAAAAAGTAAAAAAAAAAAAAAAATTTGAATTCGGCCCGCGGCTGTCGGGCCGAAAACCGGACACTCAATTTTGCCGGCGTCCGGTTTCCGAGCCCGTGGCTGTCAGCGGGCTCGAGAACAGACGCCGGCAAAATTGAGCGTCGGCTGTCAAACCCGCTGACAGCCGCCGCTCCTGACAAAAAGGAGGCGCTAGGGACGCGCTAGTGTCCCTAGCGCCTCCTTTTCCCCGTTTTTTCCCGCTTCACCTCATTTAAATACTGAATCGCCCGCACCGGCGAAGGGCTGGTGCGCGCGCCGGGAGAGCGGGCGTTCGTCCGCTATCCCGCAGTCTTACAGTATCGACCTGTAAGTCTTTCAGGTTGACTGAGATTTGTTTCAGTTCCTCTGAATCATCACCTTTGAATATAATTTCTGATACTGTATGTATAACCTCCGTATCTGGGGAGGTCTTACACTTACACCTGGCTTGCTGACACCCTACCTTACAAATTAAAATCATTCTCTTATGAACATTATCTTTCCTTGATCACCTATAATAATTAGGTAATACTGTGCCTCGCTTGGTTGTTGCATTTAATTTGGGGACAGTTTTGTTGCGGGTCTTTTTGATCTTGATGTCTATACCTCTTACATCTTCCTCCCTGAAAACCAAAGCAAAGAATTTATTCAGTCTCTCTGCTATGGCTTTGTCATTCCTAAGAGCTCCTTTTACCCCTTGATCATCTAATGGTCCAACAGACTTCCTCGCAGGCTTTTTACTTCAAATGTACCTGAAAAAGTTTTTGAGTTTTTGCTTGCAGGGGAAGCTTCTTTTCAAATTCTCTTTGCCTTTCTTATCAGTGCTTTGCATCTGACTTGCCAGTGCTTATGCTGTTTCCTGTTTTTTTTCATCCGGATCCCTTTTCCATTTCCCTCTGTCCTGGTTTAACTTTTCCCTCTCTCACCTGTGTGCCCTCTCTTTTACTCTTCCATTTATCACCTGACCCTGGGTTTTTTCCTCCTTCCTTAGTCCAGCCTGTCTCTCCTCCTTTTCTAACCCTTACCACTAAGGCCAGTCTGTTTCCATGCATAGTCTTCCACCTTACCCTCATAGAGGGGTCTCCAAACATGGTCCTCGAGTGCCACAACCCTGTTGCAGTTTCATTGTTTCCATGACGACTATGTGTGGAAGCTTTTAGCATACACTGGAGGCAAAGCCTGCAGATATAACTCATGCATATTTATTGGGGAAATCCTGAAAAGAGAAAGAAAATGAACACAGTTTTGTTTTTCATTTTTAAGTTTCAGCTGCACTGCTGTCTAATTTAATTTAAAAAAATAATAAATAAATAAAGACCTCTGTGTTCCAATCTCTGTCCTATCCACTGAACCTGTTTAATAAAAGCCCTCCCCTGAAGTCACTCCTGCCCTGCAGCTTCAGCTTTTCAAAATGGCCGCTGATCAACCCGAGGCTGGCGCCATTGTGTTGAACAGCAGACGGGTTATAGCATAATGGTACCAACCTTAGGTTGGCTGGCAGCCTTTTTGAAAAGATGGAAATACGGGACAAGAGCTCTATCACTTTTGCCCCTGGAAAACTCATAGTGGGGTACGAGCTGGAGTGGGGGGGGGGGGGGGGGGGGAGATCTGGGGAGCCAGGGGGATGTTTACCTAGGTAAGCTTCGGGTGGACAGGGATAGGTGTGACTTTTCAAGTCATTTTGTGGGTTTTTTTTTTGTTTGTTTTTTAAATTTCATTTTGGTTAAACAAAACAAAATGAAAAAGAGAAAAATGAAATAAAACAATTATGATGTGCATATCCTTACAAAGTAGAATACGTTTCAGAAAACAAAGCAAAGAATATTTTTGCAAGTTGCTGCTTTAACAAGGATTTTGTTGTGTTTGGAATGTAAAATTGTAATTGTTTAGATGGATTTTACCTGCATTATGTTCCACTTAAAATATAAACCAACTTCAAAGGTACCCACAATAAGCCAATTTAATCCTATCAAAACTTAAATGAGTGCTCGGGGGGTCACATCGTCGACTATATGCACTCTCGTCTAGTCAGCTACCATGAAAAGTAAGTATGCTCACTCGAGTTACTTTAAATGTCTATATCTGTCCTCGTTCAATTGTACTGTACTTTTTTTTTTTTTAACTTGCTGATAAAATGTTTAAAAATACAGAAAAATCGTGCATCCACTTCAAATGGAGCCTGCTGAATTTCTGTGGTTAATTTCAGCAACAGCCAGTACATAGGGGGACTTATGTATTCCACTTAATGACCTTGAGCCCTTCTGCCTGGTATAGGAAATGGCAATGTGCAGCATTTAGAAAACAACAATCTGAGGCAATCTGTATGGCGTGTTATCCCGTGCTGGTAGCCCTGGTAGAATGTGCAGTTGAAGGAGCATGTTAAAAAAAAATTATATAATATTCTAAATCCTTTGAAAATTATATTTTTTAAAAGTATTAGTCCCCGTAGTAGAGATATCTGCTGTAAAGTCCCTTGTCACCTACTTGATGCTTTTGCCATGGTCAAGGTCCATCTATTTGGCAGCAGAGCCTGCTACCACTGGGAGTAGCATTTGAACAGCAGGGTCTGGCATTTTCTGCTTAAGTAGATAACGCCAGATGCAAGCATATTCCTTACTGTTCATCTGTTGCTTAACTTAAATATTGTATTTGCACAGTGTCTCAAGTCTTCTGGTTTTGTTTTTGCTCCTGTCCAAGACCTGGGAGGGAGGCCTGGGTGTTGGATTAGCCTGCCAGTGGCGATGAGGGAGGTCAGCCAGCTGAGGAAAGTATAGAAATAGACTTGAGAGGTCGGGTTAGACATTGTTGGGAGCGGGGAGAAAGCTGGGGTTGGTTTAAGCATGTGAATTTCTATGCCCATTTATCTAAAGTGGTAGAGGACCAGAAAGGAAGATGACTGGATAGATAACATAAGAAATTGCCATGCTGGGTCAGACCAAGGGTCCATCAAGCCCAGCATCCTGTTTCCAACAGAGGCCAAACAAGGCCACAAGAACTGGCAATTACCCAAACACCAAGAAGATCCCATGCTACTGATGCAATTAATAGCAGTGGCTATTCCCTAAGTAAACTTGATTAATAGCAGTTAATGGACTTCTCCTCCAAGAACTTATCCAAACCTTTTTTGAACCCAGCTACACTAACTGCACTAACCAAATCCTCTGTCAACAAATTCCAGAGCTTAATTGTGCATTGAGTGAAAAAGAATTTTCTCCGATTAGTCTTAAATGTGCTACTTGCTAACTTCATGGAATGCCCCCTAGTCCTTCTATTATCCAAAAGTGTAAATAACCGATTCACATCTACTCGTTCAAGACCTCTCATGATCTTAAAGACCTCTATCATATCCCCCCCTCAGCTATCTCTTCTCCAAGCTGAACAGGCCTAACCTCTTCCGCCTTTCCTCATAGGGGAGCTATTCCATCCCCTTTATCATTTTGGTTGCCCTTCTCCATCACAACTATATCTTTTTGAGATGCGGTGACCAGAATTGTATACAGTATTCAAGGTGCGGTCTTCACCATGGAGTGATACAGAGGCATTATGACATTTTCCGTTTTATTAACCATTCCTTTCCTAATAATTCCTAACATTGTTTGCTTTTTTGACTGCTGCAGCACACTGAGCCGACGATTTTAAAGTATTATCCACTATGATGCCTAGATCTTTTTCTTGGGTGGTAGTTACTAATATAGAACGTAACATCATGTAACTACAGCAAGGGTTATTTTTCCCTATATGCAAGAGCTTGCACTTGTCCACATTAAATTTCATCTGCCATTTGGATGCCCAATTTTCCAGTCTTGCAAGGTCCTCCTGTAATGTATCACAATCCGCTTGTGATTTAACTACTCTGAATAATTTTGTATCGTCTGCAAATTTGATAACATCACTCATTGATTTCCTTTCCAGATCGTTTATATATATATATATATATATATATATATTGAAAAGCATCGGTCTAAGTACAGATCCCTGAGGCACTGTACTGTTTACCCTTTTCCACTGAGAAAATTGACCATTTAATCCTATGCTCTGTTTCCTGTATTTTAACCAGTTTGTAATCCACGAAAGGACATCACCTCCTAGCCCATGACTTTTTAGTTTTCTTAGAAGCCTCTCATGAGGGACTTTGTCAAACGCCTTCTGAAAATCCAAATATACTACATCTACCTGTTCACCTTTATCCACATGTTTATTAACCCCTTCAAAAAAATGAAGCAGATTTGTTAGGCAAGACTTCCCTTGGGTAAATCCATGTTGATGTGTTCCATTAAACCATGTCTTTCTATATGCTCTACGATTTTGATCTTTAGAATAGTTTCCACTATTTTTCCCGGCACTGGAGTCAGGCTCACTAGTCTGTAGTGTTATGTTTTGAGGTGTGGGTCCTTAGTCGCTGCAAGAGATGGCACCTCCCACAGGGCAGAGCCCTGCAGGGACTTGCAGTGATAGGGTAGCTCCAAGCAGAGATGGACACAGAGAAAGGTAGTCTTTATTATTCTGCAACATAGATGGTAACCCGAGGAACGGGCAATGATCCCTGCCAGAAGAGGAGATCTCTGATGGCAATGTTCCGTCTGAAAGCTGCAGAGTGGCAAGGCAGTCTCACCATCTCACCAGGTCCCAAGAGGGAGATGGGTCCGGCAGTGGTCCGCGAAGCGGGGTTGGCCGAGAACCCAGGCCTAGATGGAAGGCCAGTGAGAGTATATCCGGTAGTGGTCTGTGGTGTGGGGTAGGCCCAGGATCTAGGTAGAGAGAGATGAGACAGTGCAGAGACAGAACTGGAGCGATAGTACTCACTCTGATGCTGTCAGTTGTAGTAGGAGAGAACCCCCGAGGAGCAGAGGTCCGAGACAAACTAAGGCCCTCGAGGAGCAGGTGTACCTTAGGCATCATTGAAGGTGGTAGGCAACCCCAGAGGGTAGACAGGAGCAAGGCAAGGCCCCTGAGGAGCGGGTACCTTAGGTGTTCTTGTTGGTAGCAGGTAACCCCGGAGGGTGTAGAGGAGCGAGGCAAGGTCCCCGAGGAGCAGGTCCCTAAGTCGTCCTGGAATGAGAGAACACAGAGCGGCAGCGTCTGGTAACGTAGAAAGATCAGCATGGAGGATTCCTTGCTCATTAGGAATCATGAATGGAGTTTAAATACCCAAGCTCGTGACATCATGCGGTGGGGACGCCCCCGAGGTTCCCACCATGAAGCATGTAAAGGACGGGGCTCCGCGCGCGCACCCTAGGTGACTCCGGGAGAAAGATGGTGAACGCAATCGCCCATGCCGGACTGGGAACGCCGGAGGGGTCAGCATGGAGAAGCGGAGGTAGCCATCTTCCCAAAAGGAACCAAGTCAGGCAGGAAAAATGTGAGTAATAGAGGGCGCAGCTGTCTGTGACCGGGCACAACATATAGTTACCCGGATCGCCCCTGGAGCCCTTTTTAAATATTGGGGTTACATTGGCCACCCTCCAGTCTTCAGGTACAATGGATGATTTTAATGATAGGTTACAAATTTTAACTAATAGATCAGAAATTTCATTTTTGAGTTCCTTCAGTACCTTAGGATGCATACCATCCGGTCCAGGTGATTTGCTACTCCTTAGTTTGTCAATCTGGCCTACTACATCTTCCAGGTTCACAGTGATTTTGTTCAGTTCGTCTGACTCATCACCCCTGAAAACCATCTCCAGAACTGGTATCTTCCTAACATCCTCATTAGTAAACATGGAGGCAAAGAATTAATTTAGTCTTTCTGCAATGGCCTTATCTTCCCTAAGAGCCCTTTTAACCCCTCGGTCTTCTAATGGTCCAACCAACTCCCTCACAGGTTTCTTGCTTTGGATATATTTTTAAAAGTTTTTGTTATGAATTTTTGCTTCTATGGCCAACTTCATTTCAAATTCTCTCTTCGCCTGTCTTATCGATGTTTTACACTTAACTTGACAATGCTTATGTTTTATCCTATTTTCTTCAGATGGATCCTTCTTCCAATTTTTGAAGGATGTTTTTTTGGCTAAAATAGCCTCTTTCACCTCACCTTTTAACCATGACTGTAATCATGTTGCTTTCCTTCCACCTTTCTTAATGCATGGAATACATCTGGACTGCACCTCGAGGATTGTATTTTTAAACAACGTCCATGCCTGTTAAACACTTTTAACCTTTGCAGCTGCACCTTTCAATTTTTTTCTATTTCCTCATTTTATCAAAGATGGTATGCGTCAATGAGTTCTTATTTGCTGTCGTCTGTGTTACTCTGTGACGCATGTGGATGGCAGATTCTAAAGCCATTTACATGGGTGAAAAGGTTTTTAACCAGGTAAATAAGCCATTTTAAAACCGCCCTCCCTCAATGCGGTTGAAAGCGTGTGCGCTGTTCCATATTAAGAGCACGTGTTCCCAGGAGACAGTGACTGCAGGAAAGTTGACAAACATAGACGGATTTTTTTTTCCAACTGTATGTGCATTATTTTCAAGGAAAAATTACCTGTAGAAAAAGCAGGTACAGACCTCCGTGGGTACTCTGTTCCTGTGGCAAAACATACGTGTGCTAAAAATTGCCACCAAACTGGAAATGAAGTGAAAGATCATAGAAGCAGATATAGATGGTGACAGTGCTTCCCCCTTACTTAGCTTGTACTGTGCTACAAAGTTCTGACTTAAATTTCATGTGAACGTTTTGCCTCTTATTGCCTAGACCAATTGTAGAATTCTGGTTAATTATAACCACTTGCTACTACCGTTTTCTTTCATCTTTTATGCAGTAGGATTCCATGTCTCTCATATCTACATCTTTTCCAATTATTTCAAGTCATTACTTAGACAGTTGCACTGAGGCAGTCAGTACCAGTTCATCCTGTAAGTGCAGATCTGAATTGACATGGAACTGGATTGTTAATGAAGGAGAGTCCCTGGGGAAAAGAGGGGGAGCAGTATCTGTTCTTGGGAATGTGTATTTCTCGCCTTATTCTGGTGCAGCTTATTGCAACAATAGTGGAAGGGAAGCCCCAGAGCAAGAGTTCATGATATGAGGTAGAAATGTGCATGGAAACAAAATTAGCTACATTTTTTTTCATTTCAGGGTGTTTAAAATTCAGATTTCAGTTTTTTTTCAACATTTTTGAACCCAACATAACATTAAATTAAAATGTCCGCAAAACAAAAAAAAAGAAAAAGAAAAAGAAATGGTCCCTGCCCCCAGACCACACTTACCCCTTCTGTTGGAGTCTCCATAGAAACATAGAAATGATGACAGAAAAGAAACAAATGAGTTGAGATATAAATGCTGCTAAATAAAGTAAATGATCTCCTTTATGAGTAAAATATTTTACGTTTCTTATAAATATTCTTGTTAAAATCCTCCCATTATGGGGACTAGGAATTTTGATTATTAAGAGTGATAAATTTGCTTTATGTTTTCTTGACATGCAAAACTCTGTGCATGTGCTTATTGATTTTTTGCAATTGTAATTTTGTTTAAAATCTCAATAAATTATAAAAAAAAAAAAAGAAAAAGAAAAGGAACAAATGATCCAAACCAGTCTGCCCAGGAAGCTTATGCCAGTATCTGCTGGACTCTGCAGGTTACTCCCATGCTTATCTGTTTACCAGACCGTAAACGTCAGGGCCTCGGATGCTGTTTGAGTCAAGTTTCCCTTAACCGTTGCCGTGAAAGCAGAGCGCAATGTTGGAGTTGCATCAAAAGTATCAGACTTAGGGCCTCATTTTCCAAGGAGTTACCGCGTGTGATAATTCCGCAAATTGCGCTAACAGCAGTTAATGCGATTTGCGAACGCAAATTTTAAATTTTGTATTCAGGGGGCGGAGTTGGGGCGGAGCAAATGTAAAGTAGGGAGGATTTATCATGTGCCGCGAAACAGCCGCACTGTTAGCGCGGCTCCTAACGCGGCCAATAACTACACTTTCATTTGCGTTACAGCCGGTAAAGGTTTATCGCAGTTCACGATGTCTCCTAACAGGCCTGTTTCAGTATGCTGCAGGCTTTTGAGAGAGAGAGAGAGAGAGAGAGAGAAAGAGAGAGAGAGAACGCCTTGCTATAGTGCCTCCTCCCTAGACAGGTATTTGTATCCCTATGGGAGGCCCACTTAGTAACTCGAGGTGAGGGTTAAGTATTAGTGTAGGGGGTTAGGGGCCACTTTCACATTCAACATGAGATGTACGAACAGAACAGTGGTCTCTTCTGAAGATTTGCTGGCCTTCGGAGTGAGGAAACTCACTCCAAGATGAGATTTGTTCAATGTTCTCTCCACCTAGCTTGTTGTTACCCAGGTAGAGAGTCCATACTGCACCCATTCAGGCTCCCCAATTCATACCACATGCAACCCAATATCCCGCCATGATTTTCATTAGACAGTACCAAAGCCAAAGGAAGATAAAATAAAAATGCAGATGAAAGCATTAATTCATTCTCAGAACAGCTTCTTGTAACCCAAAGTAACCCTGTCAGTTCCACAAGGATTTTCTTGCCTACAATGTCCTTACGCTGCAATAGTTTCAAAGAGGCATGGCGCATCATCGCCGTTATCCATGCTCCAGAGGACGAGAGATTTTCGTTGTGCCACAAGTCAGTACCTCTGTTTTTGCCAGTATAAGTGAAGTGGCTAAAAACGTTTGACCTCCCTTCTGGAGCATAATGTCATTACCAAATAAAGGTGCAAGATCTTGCCAGTCCACTGGATTACACCCCCCAGATATTTTTCTATTAAAGTACGAACATTTTTCCAAAAGGTTTGCAGTTCTGGAATTTCAGTAAGCGTGTGACACAAATCCCCAGATAAAGATTAGCATTTAAGACGGTTATCAGACTCCAGCACGTGCATTTGAACACCTCTGATCCTGAAAATATAAATACAGTGCGGTAATTTAAATTGGATTTCCCTCAGGTTGCAAGTACTGGTAAACTCCTGACAAAGCCAATAAAAGGTACCCCTCCTCAAGCTGGCACCCCAGCTCTGCCCTCCATTGTACAACCAGTGTACACGCAATTTCAAGGACTCATCTACCAGGATGCATTGAAACTACTTTTGGCTACCCTGAAAGGAGTACTTGGCTGTAGTGTTTTTCAGCGCAGTCCTGGATGCCCACCTAACCACTCTGGTTTTCTGGATAGTGACAATGAATATGCATGCGTTAGACTGCAGGATCATTGCTGGGCTGATAATGTTGTCCTGAGTGGTCCAAGAGATAGTCTCCCTCCATTGGCGCTCCTTTTGAAGATTGGACCACACTGAGGAATCTACTTCTGCCAGCACTACAGTAATGGTAGTGGTGTGGTGCCTTTCTGGTCTGGCACCTTGGATGGCTGCCTGTATCGCCCCCCACCCTTTCCGATGGCCCTGGCCCAGCATATGCAAATGTATTTCATGGCATATTTGGTATAGATATGCAGAAAACCAGACCAGTTAGGAACCATTGCCTTAATATAGGGATGTGGTATGAACTCCTTACCTAGGGGCTGTGCTGTATTCAGTGACTTGCTCTTCGTTTTCATAAAATAGTTGAACAAGGGACTCCTAGGCGCTCCAGTTTCCTCCAGCACCGCACTACACCAGTAGAGTCCAACAGTGGGTCAGAGCTAGAAGGGAAGGAACAGAGTGGCTCTTAGATGCACTAACCAAAAAGATTGTAAAGCATTATATTATCTAGGAATAAAAGAGCTTTTCAGCACATACTTTGAAAAGCAGATCACATGTATAATTAATTTGATTTAATTGACTTCTAAAAATTATATTCTTCTTTTCCAAAAGGTGCTCAGTGTGGAATACAGTGGGGAAAAAAATGGTTTTCAATCTTTGTCATTTTAAGACACCGTAAAAAACTATGCCTAACAAACTACATATGATATCATAACTGTAAATCAAATGTATGCAGAAACAGGAGTAAAACAACAAAGGCCTAAAAAATCAATACAGTATTCAAACTACTGATGCTCCCAATGCTTGCTTAAAAAGCCAGGCCTTCTCTAAATGACAGCAAAACTGCAGCTGTCTTGTTTCTAAATGTATCTGATTAGAGGCTGTATACCAAAGGTGAGCCGAAGCACAGGAAAAAGTACAATTCCTGATCCTATCCAGCTTCATCTCATAGAGTACAGGACTTCAGAGCAGGGCCTTGCTGGTTGGGACACGACGGGAAAAAAACATTCCGTAACACAATAAAGCCCCATCCCATTTAATGCCCTAAAAAATGAAAACTTGTCTAAAGCTCATTGGTTTACACATTTTTTAGAATCGATATAAAGAAGAGATGTTGGGTTTTATAACAGCTTGTCAAAGGTTGTATGGAAAATTGTTCAGGGGTTCAGATGTGTCTGAGCAGGTGGACGAACTGGGCTGATTTCTTTAAGACAGAGTTTCCTAACTGTCTCCTGGAGGCACACCTCACCAGTCAGGTTTTTAGGATACATCTAATGAACATGCATGAGATAGATTTGCATACATTGGAGACCCAGTGCATGTAAATCTATCTCATGTCTATTCATTGTGGAAATCCTGATGAGCTCCTGCCCCAACTGCTGCTTGGCGCAGGGGCTCATTTGGGAGGTCATGGTCTATTGCAGCTCCAGTGCTCCAAGCTGAACAGTCCTAACCTCTTTAGTCTTTCCTCACAGGGGAGCTGTTCCATCCCCTTTATCATTTTGTTTGCCTTCTCTGTACCTTCTCCATCACAGCTATATCTTTTTTGAGATGAGGTCACCAGAATTGCACACAGTAATCAAGGTGTGGTCTCACCATGGAGCGATTATAGGCATTATGACATTTTCTGTTTTATTCGCCATTCTCTTCCTAATAATTCCTAACATTCTGTTAGCTTTTTTGACTGCCGCAGCACACTGAGCTGATGATTTCCATGTATTCTCCAAAGACAAGCAGGATGGTAGTCCACACACATGGGTAACATCTGATGGAGCCCGGCATAGAAAATTTTTGTCAGTTTCTAGAAACTTTGACACACTGAACATGCCCAGCATGCCATGCATTCATGAGGGGTCCTCTTCGGTCTCTTTTTCCGTGAAGTTGAAGCCTTGTAGCTGTAGAGCTTGTGCTTTTTTGCTGTGGAAAACTTTTCTTTTTTCTCTTCTTTCACAAGTTCTGTCTGGTCCCCCTGCGTGTTTTTATGGTTTTTCTTTCTCGGTATTGGTAAGTTGCCTTGGTAGTTTGTGGTCGATTATCAACGCTGTTACCTTCTGGTGGCTGCCGGACATGGACTGCATGCCATTCTTTTTTCCATGGCATTATCTGTCTTCTGCTGTTGCCCCCATTACCCCGGACTATGTCCATCATAGACCCCCACGAGGTCTGCGTCCTGTGCCTAGGGACATTGCATGATGTCTGTGGCTGTGATCTTTGTACCCAAATGACCCCCAAGAGTTGTTGGGCACACCTGGACAAAATGGAGAATCTGTTCGGTGCTAAGAAATTGGAATCATCGGCATCTGGGACTTTGACTCCATATGAGGGAGTCTCGTTGACAACTCCCTCGGTGTCCCCTCCGCTACTGAGTCCCAGTCCAGAAGTAGGAGCGGGGCACTGAGCGAGGTCTATATCCTAGCGGTGCAGATCCAGTTCCTCTCTATCTCCCGCGGCTCCGGGTAAGGACTGGGGTGAGCACCAGGAGAAGTCCAGGAAGCACCAGCATTGGTCTTTATCCTTGAAGACGTCGGACCACGTTAAGGCACCGATGTCGTACATGCCTCCTCTGAAGCGGTCCCGTCCGGAGGAAGATGTACCCTCATGACAGCCTCATGGATCCCTACCCTCCCACGGTTCCAGGGGCGATTCGATTCCACTGCTGCTGCCTCCTCAAGCTGTTCTGTCCTCAGCAGCCTTTGAAGAAGAGTTAGAGAGGTGTGTGCGGCTGGCAGTCGGCCGGGCCCTGCAGGGCATCGAGCCTCCGGTTCCACCAGGACTGCCAAAGCTGCAGGAGCCGATTACATTGGTGCTTGCACCTCTGTTGGAGTAGCTGGACCTGCTGCGTGCTGTCTTACTGACAGAGCCAGCCCCAATGCCTCGAGCCCCTTCTCCATCGAAGGGTGCATCGCTGCTGCCTCCACCAGTTCCAATTCTGGTGAGTGATTCCCCAGACGAGGAAGGTCCATCAGGGGTCGACGGCGCCCAGGCTGCACATGACGGCTCGACTGGCGCTGGCCCTGCCAGGGCCCTGGGGGCCAATACCCTTGATTTTTTTCCCTGGTGCTCCCAATGCCCATGGGACCATCGGTGCTGATCCGCCCCCAGATTCCACTGGTGCCTTCGGGGCCAACTTCGGTCCCACCGATGTTTCCGAGGCCTTCGGGGTCTCGGCTTAAGACTCCGGTGGAGGCTCCACCTCAAGTGGCTCCGGGCTTCCAAAGTGAGGAGGATGCCCCCTACAATTCCTGGGAGGCAGAGGAATCAGTTTCCTCCACAGATGAATCTGAGGTCTTGCCTTCTGACCCCTCTCCACCAGAGGAGAGGCATAAGTCCCCACCAGAGGATCTGATGTTTGGATTTGTAAAAGCCATGGCGGGGTCAGTGCCTTTCCAGCTCTTAACAGAGCAAGATTCTAGGCATAAAATGTTAGAGATCCTACAATTTATTGATGCTTCTAAAGAAGTGGTGGCTGTGTCAGTAAATGTCACTTTTAAGGAGCTTGTTGTCCGGCTCTGGGAACATCCCATTTCCATCCTACCAGTGAACTGGAAGACTGCTGTCTATCTCATCCAGCCCACCACGGGTTTTTGATTGCAGACAACTCCCACACTGTTGGCAGTGGAGGAATTGGCCTTGAAAAAGACAAAGATGCTCCAGACTCATGCTTCTGCTGCCCCAGGTCGTGAGCACAGGGCTCTGGATGCTCTTGGATGGCGGGTATTCCAGGGCTCAATGTTGGCAGCCAGGATTTCCTGCTAGCAATTTTATATGGGCTAATACTCCAGAAACCTCTGAAAACAGATCCAAGATATGATGGCACACCTTCTGAAACAGTTACAGCACGATTTCCAGAAGGTAGTCCAACAGGGTCTGGTGTGTGACAAACACGATGTCCGTGTTTGAAATCGCAATGAGGGTTGCGGTGCTGGCACTGGGGCTTGTCGCATGGCCTGTTTTGCGCTTCAGACCTCCATCCTGAAGTTCAGGATCATCTGGCGGACCTCCTCTGTACAGGGGAGAACCTCTTCGGGGAAAAGATTAAGGAGGCGGTAGCACAGCTGAAGGATTATCACGAAACCCTTCAGTTATCAGCCAGCACCTCTGACACCCAGCCCTCGGGCAAGAAGCCTCCCAGGCAATTCACAAGGCGCCCTTTCTACCGGCCATGAAAGTATTATCCACGCACCAGCTAGACCAAGGGCACGACAGCCACTTGCTCCTCGACTGGCCCCTGCCCCACCTCAGAACCTCGCCATGGGGTTTTGACTGGTGGTGAGGGGGTTTGAGCCAGCACACCCCTACCCCAGGACACCGACACCCCCCCCCCCCCCCCCCCAGTGGGGGCTTGCCTGCAGCTCTTCGCTGATCGGTTGATTTCAGTCACCTCAGACCAATGGGTCTGCTCTATCGTGCAGCAGGGTAGAGGTTGCATTTCCAACAAACTCCTCCTCATTCTCCTCCATCTCCTCGGTGGAGATGTTTAGAGAACCAGCAACTACTTAGAGTAGAGCTCTCCGCCCTCTTAATGGCTAGAGCAGTTTAACCAGTACCGCCAGGCCAGCAGGTTGATGGGTTCTACTCTAGGTATTTCCCGATTCCCAAGAAAACCAGAGGACCTAGTCCCAGTCTAGATCTGAGGGCATTAAACCTTTTTCTTGTCAGAGAAAAATTCAAGATGGTCTCGTTGGGAACTCTGATCCTTCTCCTCGGAGCTGGGGACTGGTTCTGCTCCCTTGATCTCAAAGACGCATAAGCCCATATTCTCATTTCTCCCTCAGATCGGAGGTATTTATTTAATTTATTTATTTATTTAAAGTTTTTTATATACCGCCGCTCATCAAAGATATCACGTCGGTGTACAATGAACAGGAACTTACGCCGGAGCGTTATACATTTAACAGGGTTAAATAAACATTATACATATAACAAAAGTAAGAATATATATATTTAAACATAAAACAAGTAGAATCTTTTAAAACCGAATCTTTTCGGTTAAAAGGTATCTTTTATTCATGGTAGAAAGGGAGCACTTTGAGTATCGGGTACTGCCTTTCGACCTGGTGTTGGTGTCCTGCATCTTTACAAAATGCCTGGCGGTAGTGGGGGCTTACCTCAAAAGGCAAGGGGTACACTTCTTCCCCTATCTCGACGATTGGCTCATCAAGAGCAACTCCAGGAAGAGGCTTTGTGTTCCCTACATGCCACCATACGTGTTCTGAAGGACTTGGGATTTCTAATCAACTACCATAAATCCCATCTCCAGCTGACATTGCAGTTGGCCTTCATCGGAGCCTGGTTTGATACAGTCCAGAGGAAGGCCTTCCTGCCCCGGGATTGAGCAATAACCTGTTGTGGTCCGGAAGTGGATCCTTGGGCCGACCGGCGAAGAGAGATGGTCGGGAGGCAGACACGCACAGCCGAAGACAGATCTTCACCTGGAAACCTGTGACCCCCCCAGAGGAGCTGTTGGAGCCCGGGTCGCTAGGACTTAGGTGGCTTCGCCCTGGAAGCCCGAGGTCCCCCCAGGAGGAGCCCGTAGGGACCTGGACCGCTGGGACTTAGGCGAGAGGCTGGTGTGGGTGAAGACCCGAAGCGGACCAGGAACTGGACAGGCCAGGAGGCAGAAGCGAGGAATGGACCGAGGTCAAGACAGGCAACAGAAATCAGAAGCGTGGAGACGGGCCGAGGTCAAAGCAGGCAGCAGAAGTCAGAAGCGTGGAGGCGGCCGAGGTCAGGATACCAAGTCAGGCAAGCAAGCAGGGAAACACAGGAACAGGCAAACGGAAGCAGGGAGGCAGGAACAGGCAGGCAGGATCAGCAACTAGTACTCAAGGAGCGACCGCGTTGCAAGGTGAAGCAGGAAGGGCTGCTGCAGGTTTAAATCCCCCGCCGGCGTCTGACGTCAGGGAGAGGGCGGTTCAGCACTTCCGGGTGCTGGACCTTCAAAGAGCTGGCCCTCGCGCGCGCGCGTTCCCCTGCAGGGGGAGGAGTCATCGTCGGGCCTCGGCAGCGTCTCCCTCGTGAAGACGCCGCTGCCATGCGGCCAGGCCGGCCCCGGATCCTGCGGCTCGCGACACAGCAGGAGGGCCTGAGGAAGAGGTAAGGACCCGGTCGCTAAGCTAGCGACCGGGGCTGCAACAATAACCCTCGCTTCCCTGCAAAGGTAATTTTCTGCTGTCCTCATGTTTCAGCACACTAGTTTCTGCGCCTTTTGGGGCACAGGGCAGCGACTGTTCACATCATACTATTCGCTCGGCTACACATACACAGGGCGCAGTGGACATTGCGCTCACAGTGGCACCAAGCCATTCAGGATCTTCGGGCTTACATCTTAATCACCATTCCATTTCGGTGATCTCTCATGTGGTGGGAGACCCTACCCAACCTGTAAAAAGGGATGCCTTTCTGGGTACCTCAGCTCCAGATTGTCCTTACCACAGATGCGTCTCAAACGGGTTGGGGGAGCCCATGTTGCAGACCTCAGTACCCAAGGCCATTGGTCCGTGCAGGAGCAGCAT
Organism: Rhinatrema bivittatum; assembly: GCF_901001135.1. Taxonomy (NCBI): domain Eukaryota; kingdom Metazoa; phylum Chordata; class Amphibia; order Gymnophiona; family Rhinatrematidae; genus Rhinatrema; species Rhinatrema bivittatum. Next base: position 460,980,652 of record NC_042618.1, on the reverse strand, counting down.
TTCCAGACAAACTTCCTGGAGCTGCGGGCGATCCATTACTCCCTATGGGCATTCCAGGAGCTCTTAACCAACAAAAGTAGTCCTAGTTCAAACAATCAAGTGGCGATGTGGTATCTGAACAACCAAGGGGGATGGGATCATGCCTCCTTTGCCAAGAGGCAGTGCAGACTTGCTCCTGGGCTCTCGCGAGAGGCATCTTTCTCCAAGCCGTGTACCTCCTGAGGGCAGACAACATCCTGGCAGACTCGTTGTGTTGGGCCTTCCGACCCCACAAATGGTCCTTGGATCAGGAGGTCACGAACCGCATCTTCTGCCTGTGGGGGACCCCGGACATAGATCTTTTTGCCTCCCCAGAGAACACGAAAGTGGATCGTTTCTGCTCCCTGGTCCGAGTGGGCAGGGATCGGTGTCTGATGCCTTTTCACAGCACTGGGGTACTGGCCTCCTGTATGCTTATCCTCCCCTGCCACTGGTCTTGAGAACACTTCAAAAACTCCAACAGGACCGAGGTACCATGATCCTGATTGCTCCTTTTTGCCATGCCAGATTTGGTTCCTGCTTCTGTGGGAACTGGCCTTCTGCCCTACGATCCAGCTGGGGACTGCCCTAGATCTGATCATGCAGGACCAGGGCAGGCTGGGCCACCCCAACCTTCGAGCCTTATTCCTCATGGCTTGGATGTTGACCAGGTGACTGTACAAACCCTTGACCTTTTGGACAGCATGTCTCGGGTTCTGTTAGAGTCCAGGTAACCTTCCACGAGGAGGTCTTACAATCTCAAGTGGAAGAGGTTCTCGGTTTGTTGTGAAGGGCACGGTTTGAACCCGTTTTCATTCCCACACCAAATCTTTTGGATTAACTAGTGCACCTCTCCGAGGCTGGTTTGAAGACCACTTCGGTGAGGGTTCATCTCAGTTTCTTTGGGGCATACCATCAGGGGATGGATGGTGCTTCTATTTCTATCCTTCCACTTGTAGGGGGTTTCACGTGGGTTTATTGCAGCTTAAGCCTCCGACATGACCCCCAGCGGTCTCCTGGGACCTGAATGTGGTCTTGGCCCATTTCATGAGGGCACCGTTTGAGCCCTTGAGATCTTGCAATCTGAAGTACCTATCCTGGAAGGTCATCTTCTTGGTGGCGGTCACCTTAGTGCGCAGGGTCAGTGAGCTTCAGGCTTTGGTGTTGTATCCCCATTATACAAAATTTTGTCATAAGGTGGTTTTGCTTACACATCTGAAGCACCTTCCAAAGGTGGTCTTCGAATTCCATCTTAATCAATCCATTGTCATGCCCACCTTTTTTCCAAGATTGCACTGTCACCAGGGTGAGTGTGCCCTGGCTTTTTACCTGGAACGAATAGCACCTCACGCTAATCCACTCAACTCTGTCTCCTTTGACAGGAACAGGTTGGGAGTCGCAGTGTCCAAACAGACCTTATCCCGTTGCCTAGCAGACTGTATTTCTTTCTGCTATGCACAAGTAGGACTACAGCTTGAGGGTCACATCAAGGCTCATTCGGTTCAGGCCATGTCAGTTTCGGTGGCTTACTTGTGTGTGGTACCCATACACGAGATCTGCAGGGCGGTGACTTGGAGTTCACGCTACATATTCACCTCTCATTATTGTCTGGACAAGGATGGATGATGTGACAGTCATTTCAATCAGTCCGTCCTCAGTAATCTATTTCAGCCATGAAAACCCAACTCTTCCTACCTTGGACCCTTTCTTTGGGTGTAGGTTTGCTCCCCATGTTCTAGCAGCTCTAGTTGTTGTGCACGTTTGCACCTGTTAAATATTGAATATGTTGGGAGGCCGCCTATTGCCTCATATTCACCCATGTGTGAGGACTACCATCCTGCTTGTCCTTGGAGAAAGCATAGATACTTACCTGTAACAGGTGTTCTCCAAGGACAGTAGGATGTTAGTCCTCACAAAACCCGTCCGCCACCCCACAACGTTGTTTCTTTAAGTTTATTTTATTTTTTGCAAATTCTGCGCCAAACAAGTCAACTTTATAATTATCAGTTACTCAGACCGTCGAAGTCAGGGCCCTTGTTGGTTGTTGAATGAGACGAATTCCCCATTACCTCTTGCCATTGAAGCTACGAGTGCCACTGTTGGCTTCTTCAGTGGACCTTCCTACTCTCAAGCCGGCTCAAGGGTCCACGTCTCCAACAGCTTGCCAAGGCCATGGACCCGGCGGATATCTCTGGCCTCCAGGCCATTCCAGTCATGGCCCAATGGCTGCAGCAACAGCAGTACTGCTTGGATCTTTTGGTGGACATGGTCGAAAGTTTGGTCATTCGCCTGGATGCTGCTCCCCAAGCTGCAGCTCTACCTCCGGCTCCTGTCCCGGCTCCTGGGCCCGCCGCAACTCTACATTTGCCGGCGCCACCCCGTTATGCCGGGGACCCCAAGCAGTGACGGGGATTTATTAACCACTGTTTTATGCGCTTCAGCCTATGCAGTTTCCGTCTGATCAGGTTAAGACAACTTATATACTTTCCTTATTGGACAGCTGAGCCCTGGCATGGGCCTCTCCCTTATGGGAGTGGGGTGATTCCCTCCTTGGGGATCTCCAACAGTTCATCCATGTTTTCAAGCAAGTGTTTGATGAATCCGCTTGGCAATCCACAGCAGCTACTGAGCTCCTTCACCTACGCCAGCCCCAGCCTCTAGTTGACTACGTAGTCGAGTTTCGCACCTTGGCATCCGAACTGGGTTGGCGGGAGGACAGCCTGAGAAGCATATACCTGGAGGGCCTATCGTCCAGGATCTCCCGGAGGATCTGGAAGCCCTGATTGATCTCACCGGGCAAATAGACCCCTGTCTTCAGCAACGGGCCCGAGAGTTGAAACTGGCTTGGAGGTCGGTCCTACTGGTCCCGTCCTTCTCTCATCCACTGGCTCCTCCACCTGAACACCAAGCTGCCCGAGAGGAGGAACCCATGCAGCTGGGCCGCAGTCCTCTCACTCCAGAGGAGAGGCAGCGTTGTTGGTATCTGGGTCTGTGTCTCTATTGCGGTGGCAAGGGACATTTACTAGCCCAATGCAAGGAGCGTCCAGAAAACTCCCAGGCCTAGGCATCACTGGGGAGCTGATCCTAGGCTGTATGAATCCTGCTCCCCAATGCACGATTCCAGTATCCCTTTCATACCCAGGAGGTTCCTTCTCCACACTGGCCTTTATTGATTCAGTGACTGGGGGCAATTTCATTCTAGCAGATGTGGTAGAACAGCTACAACTTCCCGTACTGCCACGTACCCCACTGTTGAGGATAACCTCTATTCACAGCACTCCTCTTCCAGGCCGAGTTTCTGCCACCACCGCTCCAGTGTCCATCCGCACCGGAGTGCTCCGCGAGGAGGAGATGTCCTTCTATATCCTCGAGAAGGCGATACATCCTATTGTCTTGGGTCTACCCTGGCTCCAGAAGCACTCTCCACTCATTGACTGGGGATCCCTCCAAATCATGGCGTGGAGTCCTAATTGCTTCTCAGACTGCTTGCACAAGTTACCATGCGCCAAAGTCCTCCTGGCAGCCACCACCCCGGCGCTGCCTCCGCAGTATGCAGAATTTGTGGATGTCTTCTCTAAAGAACAGGCCGAGATTCTCCCGGAGCACCGGCTCTTTGATTGTGCCATAGATTTACTCCCTGGCTTGACACCTTCTCGGGGTCGGGTTTACCCCCTATCTCTACCGGAGACGCAGGCCATGGCACAGTATATCCAGGAAAACTTGGACCGAGGATTCATTCTTCCCTCAAACTCCCCAGCGGGGGCTGGGTTCTTCTTCGTCGCCAAGAAGGATGGTACCCTCAGACCATATATAGACTATCGAGGTCTCAACACCATTACTCGCCGAGATAGATATCCTCTACCTCTCATCCTGGAGCTCTTGGACCGTCTGCAGGGGGCCAAAGTCTTTTACCAAGCTCGACCTCTGAGGGGCATACATCCTAGTGCAGATCCGACCAGACGACGAATGGAAAACCACCTTCAACACTTGTTGTGAGCATTACGAGTATCTAGTAAAGCCATTCGGGTTATGTAATGCCCCAGCAGTTTTCCAAAACCTCATGAATGAGGTCTTCCGAGACATGCTCCAGTCCTCTGTAATAGTATACCTTGACGACATGCTTATATACTCTAAGGCAGTGGTTCTGAACCTTTTTCCCATCGTGACACACCTGACAGGCTACGCTCACATGTGTGACACACTGCTCATTTCAGTTCACGGCGGAAATAAAAAGTAAAGGTTCGGTAATTATTTTTGTTTAAAATGACACAAGGAAAAGATACGTATTCTGTCTGAACAGAAATTGCATAAATAGTAAACATCCCACACTAAAACAGCACCAATTTCCAGTACTTACCTAAGAAAAGGCAACACTGAAAATATTACACCAGGCCTTAAGACACCAATGCATCTCCTATTAGGAAAACGGACCAAGTCAGGCTGCTATAGAGCCCTACACAGAAACTGCACGCCAGCAGAAAACCTCACCTGAATCACATGTGCTGACCCTCACCTAACAAAGAATAGAGAGACCAAAACGCATAACTAGAAGCATGCAGAAAAAACTGCAACAAGCCAGAGTCTCTGTATGCAGTGTAATAAAGGAAAAAAGAAACATCACCCATCCTTATAAAACAAATCAATAAATATAAAATCAGTAGCAGTAAAACCATACTAACAAAAAGAACAGATTATTTCAAAACAGCTGATGAGTGGAATATCCAATAATTAAAAACTCATATAAAAAATTTCTAGATAACAATAAAATATTTCAAAATAGCAGACACAAAGACCAAGTAATGAAAAATAAGGATACAAAACTTTTTTTGCTCTGCATACCTGGGAATGTTTGATATCCAGGTCTCCTGAGATTGTTTTGAATTAATAGGAGGAGGGGCGGTTTGCTTGGAACTTTCTCCTCTCAGTCACATACGAGCGCTCTCACACTGGTTCTCAATTACACACCTATACACACATGCTCTCAGTTACTCACATATACACATGCTTTTTCTCTCACTTATATAGGCTCTTAATTACACATTTACACACATGCTATCTTTTCACGCTTACACACACAGGCTTTCAATCACACACATACATGTTGTCTTTTTTTCTCTCACACACTGACTCTCATTCACATGCTTACAAACATGCTCTCTCTCTTTCTCTCATTTACACACAGGCTCTCAATCACATACTCAGATGCTCCCTCACCTAAACCAGCTCTCAATCACACACATCTCTCTCTTTCTCTCATTTACACACAGGCTCTCAATCACATACTCACATGCTCTCTCACCTAAACCAGCTCTTAATCACACACAGACACACATGCTCTCTCTCTTACTTATACACACAGGCTCTTAATCATACATACACATTATCTCTCACACACAAAGGATCTCAATCATACAGACATACTCTTTCACACAAACAGGTTTTCAATCACAAATTTACACATACAGGTTCCCAATCGTAAACTTACATTCATGCTCTCTCTCACACAGGCAGGCTCTCAATCACAGACATACTCTTTCACATATACAGGCTCTCAATCATTCACATACATGCTATCTCACTCACACACAGGATCTCAAACACATGCTTGCTCATTCACTCTCTCTCCTTCCCTCCCCTCCCTTCCTCCCTCCCCGGAACTAGCGGCAGCAGCAGCCTCCTCCCAACCCTAACCTCCTTTATTTTCAGCCCTCACGCGGAGCAAGGAGTCCCATCGGCCGCGGGGGTTGACGTTCTTCTTCATTTTCCTCCGAGCCGCGCTGCTCATTCCTCTGTCCGCACCTCTCTTCTTTACTTCGGGCCGATGCCGAGCATACTAGCATGGTCTCTTCTTCCCACACACGCACCCGATGCTCACCACTTCCTCTTCCGGGCTGCGGGGGGGGGGGGTGGGAAGAAGAGACCATGCTGGTGCCGCTGAGTCCAGCTGTCCTGCCGCGTTCTGCCCAGGCTGACAGCATTTTAAGCCCAGGCGGAGGAGGACCGGGGAGCAGCGGGGGACCGGGAAGTGTGGGTCAGCGGGGGACCGGGAAGTGTGGCGACACACTGGTTGAGAACCACTGCTCTAAGGATCTCTCTACACATCGACATGAAGTACGTTGGGTTCTGCAACAACTTCGAGAGAACCGCCTTTTCGCCAAACTAGAAAAGTGTTTATTCGAACAAGAATCCTTGCCCTTCTTGGGTTACATTGTATCGACTACCGGATGCCACATGGACCCTGAGAAGGTCTCTGCTATCAAAGACTGGCCGCGACCAGTAGGAGTTAACGCTCTTCAGCGCTTCCTTGGCTTTGCAAACTTCTACCGCCATTTCATCCTGCACTATTGCCAACTGACTTAAGACAGGAACTCTGCCCCAAAAAATGTAAACAAAAACTCAAGACATGGTTATTCAAGCAGGCATATACATAACTCACCACTCTTGCCCCATTAAGCCCCCCCCCTTGCCTTTCCAACCTCCTTTCTTACTCATCAACTTACTTCACCTTCCCCTGCGAAACCATGACCTACAGCCCAATTCTTCTCCTTCCACCCTGAATTCACCTATCCACAGTTCATTGAACTCTCAAAGCTTGTTTCTCTTAGAATCTGCAACAACACAACTATTGTTTAGCATAGTATATTAAAACTCAGTCAATGTATTTCGATGTTAACATCTCTGACAATCCATTCAACTGTTACACTTCTTTATACAATTTCTCTGGTCTAATTTAACTATAACATATTATATTATAAAAGTCAGCCAATGTAATACAATGTCAAGTTTGCCGATAATCCACTCTCTGTTACAATTCATTATACAATGTCACTGGTTAAACTTAATTATAACTTCATTTAAATTCTGTACGTTATCATGCTTTTGTAACCTCACTACTCTATAACATAGGCAATTTTCCTTATATTATTATCTAACATTACTGTTACGTCATTATACTATAACCTAATTTTATTATCTAATTACTGTTACATTGTTACCTTAAATCATAAGCATTATCTTATTCTACTGTTCCAAATTATTATATGGTTTAACTGTTTCTTGTAAAGCTATGTTAAGCTACATTAATGTTCAATGTAAACCGATATGATGATCCCAACGAATGCTAGTCTATAAAAATGCTAAAAAAATAAAATAAACTATTCGCAAAAGGTAGCCCCTCTCACCGCTCTAATCAAAAAGGGGTCTAACGCCAAGGAATGGCCACTAGAAGCTCTCCAAGCTTTTGATGACCTATAACAAGCCTTCCTCCTTGACGCCTGCTTGTGCTATCCGGATCCCACACGACCCTTCATTGTAGAGGTGGATTCCTCCGATTTAGCAGTGGGTGCGGTTCTCAGCCAAGTTTCCAGCAAGGGCACGTTACTTCCCTGCTCTTACTTCTCTACGAAAGTTCTCCCCTGTGGAGAAAAACTATGGCATAGGAGATAAGGAACTCCTAGCCATAAAGATGGCCTTCGAGGAATGGCAGAAGCGGCTTGAGGGGGCCCAGCATCCCATCGTGGTTTACACCGACCACAAAAACTTGGAATTTCTGTGCTTGGCTCAACAGCTGAACCCTCAATTAGCTCACTGGTCTTTGTTTTTCAGCCGGTTTAACTTCTTGCTACTTTACCGGCCAGCATCTAAGAACATCCGAGCTAATGCTCTCTCCCGCACCTCGTAGCTCGAGGACGCACCAGTAACGCCGCAGTATATCCTAGACCCAGCTAAGGTCCTTCTGACAGCTACGGATTTAATCCTGGCAGGCAAGATGGTGGTACCCATTCGCTTGCGAAAGAAAGTTCTCTCTTGGGCACATAATTCCCTGACTGCCAGCCATCCCGGCAAGGCCAGGACATTGGAACTCTTAACCCACCATTATTGGTGGCCCCAAGTCTCTCAAGATGTCCAGGCATATGTCAGTTCCTGCCCAACCTGCGCCCGGCAGAAGCAGTTACCTGGTCATCCCTGGGGGCTATTACAGCCACTGCTCGTACCAGCAGAACCCTGGACCCATATTTCTACGGACTTTGTAGTTGATTTACCTCCTTCGGAGGGGAAAAAAATAATTTGGGTCACTGTAGATAGGTTCTCCCCAAGCTCCCTACGGCGCCAGAGCTCGCCCAAGTCTTCACACAGCACATCTTCCACCTGCACGGGCTACCACAGCATATCGCCTCGGATCGAGGCTCACAATTCACGGCAAGATACTGGAGGGCACTTTGCAAGAAGTTTGGAGTCCAGCTAGACTTCATGTCAGCCTTCCATCCCAAGGCAACGGCCAAGCAGAGCGAACCAGCCGCTCTTTGAAGACATTCCTCCATATGTTTGTGGGAGACAAACAAGATGATTGGGTGGCTCTGCTTCCTTGGGCGGAGTTCTCCTACAATCATCACACACATTCTGCAACCAAAGCCTCTTTGTTCCAGGTGGTGTTTGGTAAACAACCAAAACCACCTTTACTAATTCCTCTGTCTGTGCCCTCACCTGCTGTCCAACTCACAGCCCTGCAACTTCACTCTTTGGACGTCCACTCAAGCTAATTTGCTACAAGTGGCGGAGGCCGCTAAGAAGATAGAGATAGACACTGCCGCAAGGCTCTACTCTTCCATCCTGGAGATCGAGTCTGGCTAAGCTTCCACCACATCAGCCTATGGATCCCTTCCATGCAGTTGGCTCCTAAATATATTGGCCCCTTCCCAGTCATTGAATGCTTGGGGCCAGTCTCCTACCGCTTAAGCTTGCCATTGAGCTTAAGGATACACAATGTATTTCATGTCTTGCTGCTTAAACCACTGGTTCTCTCGCTTCCACTGTAATCCACCAAAGCCTCTAGATGCAATGGCAGATGAGGATCCCGTTTACCAGGTGCAGGAGATCTTAGACGTCCGTTCCATCACCAGTGCTGGGAATACCTGATCTCGTGGGAGGGCTTCGGCCCGGAGGAGAACATGTAGGAGCCTGCCTCCAATATCCTGGACAAATTTCTCCTCTTCAAATTCTATCAAGAGCAGCCGAACAAGCCAAAACCCCCGGGGAGGGGGCGTAGGAGGGGGGTACTGTTGGGAAACCCGGCCAAGGACAGCCGCGGCCAGGCCCCCTTGGCCCCCCTTCCCTTACCCGAAGGCTCAAAGGCTCCCCGCTGACTTCCCCGTACCGGGCCGACCCATGGGGGGGCCTTCCTTTGGCGTTCTCCCCATGAAGGAGATGCCGCCGAACGCTGCTAGTACGCTGCCCCTTAGGCGCACGTGCAGAAGCCCAGAATTTAAAGGGGCCTCGGCAGGAAACCTCGGCTCAGCCCCCAACCTGACGTCACCCTCAGAGGCCTATATATAGGCCACTTCAAATACTTCTACCTTGCCTTGGCAACAGGTCGATTCTCCGAGTAAGCTAGTTGCTGTTCCTGTTCCTGCTTAAGCGTTCCTGTGTTCCTGCTTAAGCGTTCCTGTGTTCCTGGCTCCACTCCTGTCTTCGCTTGATTCTCCGATTCTGACCTCTGCCTGGTTCCTGGATTCTGCTGTCTGCTGCCCGCACTGACCCTCGGCGTGCTCTCTGCCTTCGGCTTGTCTTCTGCCTGCCCCAACCTCTGGCCTGGTTCCTCATGCTGCTCCTTGCTGCCTGCCTCGACCCCTGGACCGTCTTAGTCTCGCCAGTCATCTGCCTGCCCTCACTCAGGCTGCCCACCGGACCGCCTTCTCTAAGAGACCTGTGCCTAAGACCTGCCGGCCCCGGCACCCAAGGGCTCAACCTGCGGGGAACGAGGGCTGGTATAGGTGAAGTTACTATCAAATCTCCTAGTCCAGTTCCGCCTCCCAGCTATGAGTGCCACTGTTGGCCTCTTCAGTGGACCTTCCTACTCTCAAGCCGGCTCAAAGGGTCCACGTCTCCAACAACCAGAGAACAATGTTGGAGTTGCATAAAAAATATCAGGCTTATTGGTTAAGGGTAGTAACTGCCACTCTACTGCATCAGCAAGTTACCCCCATGCTTATTTGTTTTCCCAGACTGTACAATTCAATGTCCTTGTTGGTTGCTGTCTGATTCCCCCTTTCCTCTTTTCCCTCTACCATTGAAGCAGAGAGCAATGATGGAGTTGCATCATCAGCATAAAGGTTTATTGGTTAAGGGTAGTAACCACCACACCAGCGGTTACCCTCATCTACTTTTTTTTTTTTTTCCTTCATTCCCATCCTCTAGCCTTAAGGGATCCCCACAATGTTTACCCTATGCCCCTTTGAAATCTTTTACTGTTTTTGTCTCCACAATGTTTACCCTATGCCCCTTTGAATGTTTACCCTATGCCCCTTTGAAATCTTTTACTGTTTTTGTCTCCACCTCCACCTCCTCCTCCGGAAGGGTCTTCACCTCCTCCTCCGGAAGGAGGAGGAGGTGAAGACCCTCTCCATGAAGAAATATTTCCTCTCTCCATGAAGAAATATTTCCTGACATTGGTTTTTATTTATTTATTTATTTATTTATTTATTTATTTATTTATTTATTTAGCAGTTTTCTATACCGACCTTCATAGTAGATAACCATATCGGATCGGTTTACATTTTAACAAAGGGTAAAACTGAGGTAACAATTCTGGTAAATAATAGATAACAAAGGAAAAGGAATAAGTCAAAGTTACAATCAACAAGGTATGGAAAACTTGGAGGCTTAAAGACAAGCTGGAAGGAAGATAGAGGCAGGTAGAATAAATATAACATGATACGAATAATTTAACGGGTTAGAGCATATGCTTTAACCAGGAAATGCCAGTGTCCATTGTTCAGGAGGAAGTGTGTCAAGGTCCTTGTAAGAAGTGAGGCTCAAACTAGTGATTATCCGGTGGATCCGGGAAGGCTTGGTGAAAGAGCCACGTCTTTAGTCTTTTTCTGAAGGTTAAGAGGCAGGGTTCCAATCTGAGATTTGCTGGGATATTGTTCCAGATAGCTGGGCCTGCAATTGAAAAAGCTCTGTCTTTGGTCGTAGAGAGGCGAGTGGCTTTAGTAGGGGAAATTTCAGAGTGCCTTTGTGGATATCTCTCGTTGGTCTGTTAGAGGAGTGGAGTTTGAAAGGGATATCCAGGTCGAGTTGGAGTTGCTGATGGATGGTTTTGTGTATTAGGGTAATAGATTTGTACAGGATTCTGAAATTTACTGGTAACCAATGTAGGTTTCTGAGGACGGGGGAGATGTGTTCACCGCGGCTGGTGTTGGTCAGCAGTCTCGCTGCCGCATTTTGTAACATCTGCAGTGGTTTGGTGGTAGATTTAGGGAGGCCTAGAAAGAGGGCACTGCAGTAATCTATTTTGGCGAACAGAAGAGCCTGGAGGACTGTCCTGAAGTCTTGGAAAAATAAGAGTGGTCTCAGTCGTTTCAAAACCTGTAGTCTGAAGAAACTGTCTTTGGTAGTTGTGTTGACCATTTTTTTAAGGTTTAGACGATTGTCTATTATTACCCCAAGGTCTCTAACGTGCGTACAGGTGATGTGAGCATTGTGCGGTGAAGGTGGAGGAAGATTGTTTTCATTTGAAGAGATGAAGAGAAGTTCCGTCTTTGAGGCATTGAGGACCAAGTTTAAGCTGTTGAGTAGATTAGTAATGGATAGAAGACAGTTATTCCAGTAGGTGAGAGCTTTTGAGATGGATTCTGATATTGGGATTAGAATCTGTACATCATCTGCGTACAGATAGTGAATTAGGTTGAGGTCTGTCAGTAGTTGGCAGAGGGGGAGGAGGTATATATTAAAGAGGGTTGGAGATAAGGAGGATCCTTGTGGTACGCCAAGGGAAGATTTTGTTAGAGGTGACTCCTTGTTATTGATTTTGACTTTAAAAGTCCTATTGCTGAGAAAGGACCTGAACCAGTTGTGGGCTGATCCGGAGATGCCGATATCCTCAAGGCGATCCAGGAGGATGGTGTGGTTGACTGTGTCAAATGCCGCCGAAATGTCTAACAGAACTAATAAGAAGGAATGTCCTTTGTCTAATCCCATTATAATATGGTCTGTAAGCGAAATGAGGAGGGTCTCCGTGTTGCGTGATTTCCGGAAGCCATATTGCGAGGGGTATAGGATCTTATGGTCCTCTAGATATTCTGAAAGCTGGGTGTTTACCAGTTTCTCTGTAAGTTTGGCAACGAATGGTAGATTGGAGATGGGTCTAAAGTTGGCTAGTACATTAGGGTCTAGATTGTGTTTCTTGAGGAGGGGCTTAAGAGAAGCAGTTTTTAGGCTGTCTGGGTAGCTTCCTTGAGTTAGAAGGCTGTTAATAATATTTGTTAGAGGTCCTGAGATCGTGTCTGGAATAAGCAGCAGGAGTCTTGATGGGATATTATCAGCAGGATGACTGTCTTTTTAGAATGGATTCAATCTCTTTGGTGGAGATTAATTCGAAGCTGTCCAACCTAGGTTTAGCGAACAAATTGAAATTCTCATCTGATTTGAGAGGTGTTGTATTAGGAGGAAGGAGGGCGAGAGTATTTAGGATCTTCAGTTGAAAAAATGAGGCGAGTTCATTAGCCTTGGATAGAGCTTGTTCGTCTGGAATAGGTGGCGGGGTTGATTTAGTTATTTGTGTTACGTAAGCAAATAGGGCCTGGGCGTCATACTGGTAGTGGTGTATTTTGTTGGCAGTTCGCAGATCGCGGTATAGCGTCTGTATGGAGGTTGAAATCACCCATAATCATAGTTGGTAGGTCTAAGTTAATATGTTTTGCTATGGATTCTATGAGGGGTGAAGGGTCGGTTTCTAAAACTCCAGGAGGAGCGTAGACTAACAAAATTTGTAGAAGTTTTGACTTGACTAATCCTAGTTCCAATTTGGATTCAGTCTTGATGGTGTGAGCGGTCAGTCTGAGTTCTTTCTTGGAGGCTAGAAGAAGTCCGCCTCCTCTTTTTTTGTGTCTATGGAAGGTGAAGATGTCATATAACTGGATAGGTAGTTGGTTGGTTAAGGCAATGTCCGAGTTTTTTAACCAGGTTTCTGTGATGGCACAGATGTCTGGGTTGGAGTCCAGGAGGTAATCATTGAGGATGTGTGTCTTTTTAGTTAAAGATTGTGCATTGAGGAGTGTTACTGAGAGTAGCGTGAGGCCTAGAAGTTGGTTCAAAGGAGACGTCATGATTGGAATAATTCTTTTTTGTAAGACGTTTGTGGAGTTAGGTAAGGAGATTCTCCTCTGGTTGTAGATGATTGGGATGTTGTGTGTGAACATGATGAATGAGGTTCCGGAAGAGGTTTAGTCTGAGCAATATTTTGATTGTGACTGGATACAACTGGTGAGAAGTCTGTATGAAGAAGAGATGTCTGTGGATGGATGAAAGAAGGTGTTTGTCTGAATGAAGGGCGGTTTGGATGATTGTTGAAAGGAAGTCTATAAGCTTGTTGGATTGATTGGAGGAGTGCTCAGTCCTCCTTAGGTGTGGGTGGTTGTTTGATCAAGTGGTGGTAGAGCTCCACTTCTGGAGGTCACTAAGTTTGAGTGCTGAAGTTGAGTGCTGGGGTGAAATGCTGGGGCGAATCTTGGTTGAGAGCTGATGTTGAGTGCTGAGATTGGTATGAATGTTTAAAGCTTGCTGGAGAGGCTGGATGAATGCTGGACGCTTGAAAGAGGGGCTGGGTGAATGCTGGACGCTTGTTGAAGAGGCTGGGTGAATGCTGGACGCTTGTTGAAGAGGCTGGGTGAATGCTGGACGCTTGTTGGAGAGCTTGCTGGGGAGGTGGACTTTTATTCTATACGTCTGAAACGGTTAATCTGAATCTTTGCTGGCTGTTGCCTTTGTTGAAGATATCGGTTGTTCCATGGGTAAGGCTCTGGGCCTCCTGGGGGCTCTACGAAGGGGTGAGACAAAGGGGCAGGCCCCTTTGTCGCGCTCCTTCGGCGCGCGACGCCTAGCAGGGTATGATTTAAATCCCTGCCGGGCTCTCTCTGGTTGGCTGCCTTCTGTTTTGGGGCGGGCCTAGGCGCGTTTTTTTTGTTTTCTTCTTTTTTTTTCAGGTTTTCCTTCGCCGGAAACGGCCTCGGCGATCGCGGCTGGCGTCGGGGTCCCCCGGGTGGGGAGGCCGAACACTGACCTGACCTTCCCCCGGTGGGGCTCCGGCGCCGGTCGCGCAGGTCTTCAGTCGCCGCGTGGAGGAGAGAGAAGGGAGAGAAGGCGCCTAGCAGGGTAGGATTTAAATCCCTGCCGGGCTCTCTCTGGTTGGCTGCCTTCTGTTTTGGGGCGGGCCTAGGCGCGTTTTTTTGTTTTCTTCTTTTTTTTCAGGTTTTCCTTCGCCGGAAACGGCCTCGGCGATCGCGGCTGGCGATCGCCGAGGCTGCGAGTAGGTTTTGAGTCATCCTCTCTGGAATGTCATTTCGTGACCCCTAGTTCTTCTGATTTCTTTTATTTTTATTTCTTTCTTTTATTTATTGAGTTTTATATACCGTTGTTCGGTTTTGCCACCCAACAGTTTACAAGTTTCAATCTAGTTAACATTCTTAAAAACATGGTGCAAATTGAAAAGGTTTGTCATTGATCGCGCATCATTAAAACCTTTCAGGTATCTGAAGGTCTGTATCATATCTCCCCTGCACCTCCTGTCCTCCAGGGTATACATATTTAGGTCTTTCAACCTATCCTCATAAGTCATTTGATGGACCCCCCCATGATTTTGGTTGCCCTTCTCTGGACCACCTCCATTCTGTCTGTCCCTTTTGAGTTACGGTCTCCAGAACTGAACCCAGTACTTCAGGTGGGGACTCACCAAGGACCTGTACAGGGGGATCATCATCTCCTTTTTCTTACTGGTTATTCCTCTCTCTATGCAGCCCAGCATTTTTCTGGCTTTTGCTATCTCCTTGTCACATTGCTTCGCCATCTTCAGATCGCTAGATACTATCACCCCAAGGTCCCTCTCTTGCCCCATGCACAACAGCCCTTCACCCCCCCCCCCCCCCATCACATACAGCTCTTTTGGATTACCACTGCCCAGATGCATGACTCTGCACTTCTTGACACTGAATCCCAGTTGCCATATCTTTGACCGCTGTTCAAGCTTCCTTAAATCATAGAGGCAAAAACTCATAATAAAAACTTTTTTAAATATATCCAAAGCAAGAAACCTGTGAGGGAGTCGGTTGGACCATTAGATGACCGAGGGGTTAAAGGGGCTCTTAGGGAAGATAAGGCCATTGCAGAAAGACTAAATGAATTCTTTGCTTCCGTGTTTACTAGTGAGGATGTTGGGGAGATACCAGTTCCGGAGTTGGTTTTCAGGGGTGATGAGTCAGACGAACTGAACGAAATCACTGTCAACCTGGAAGATGTAGTAGGCCAGATTGACAAACTAAAGAGTAGCAAGTCACCTGGACCGGATGGTATGCATCCCAGGGTACTAAAGGAACTCAAAAATGAAATTTCTGACCTATTAGTTAAAATTTGTAACCTATCATTAAAATCATCCATTGTACCTGAAGACTGGAGGGTGGCCAATGTAACCCCAATATTTAAAAAAGGCTCCAGGGGTGATCCGGGTAACTATAGACCAGTGAGCCTAACTTCAGTGCCGGGAAAAATAGTGGAAACTATCCTCAAGATCAAAATTGTAGAGCATATAGAAAGACATGATTTAATGGGACACAGTCAACATGGATTTACCCAAGGGAAGTCTTGCCTAACAAACCTGCTTCATTTTTTTGAAGGGGTTAATAAACATGTGGATAAAGGTGAACCGGTAGATGTAGTGTATTTGGATTTTCAGAAGGCGTTTGACAAAGTCCCTCATGAGAGGCTTCTACGAAAACTAAAAAGTCATGGGATAGGAGGCGATGTCCTTTCGTGGATTACAAACTGGTTAAAAGACAGGAAACAGAGAGTAGGACTAAATGGTCAATTTTCTCAGTGGAAAAGGGTAAACAGTGGAGTGCCTCAGGGATCTGTACTTGGACCGGTGCTTTTCAATATATATATCAATGATCTGGAAAGGAATACAATGAGTGACGTTATCAAATTTGCAGATGATACAAAATTATTCAGAGTAGTTAAATCACAAGCAGACTGTGATACATTACAGGAGGACCTTGCAAGACTGGAAGATTGGGCATCCAAATGGCAGATGAAATTTAATGTGGACAAGTGCAAGGTGATGCATATAGGGAAAAATAACCCTAGCTGTAATTACACGATGTTAGGTTCCATATTAGGAGCTACCACCCAAGAAAGAGATCTAGGCGTCATAGTAGATAATACATTGAAATCGTCAGCTCAGTGTGCTGCAGCAGTCAAAAAAGCAAATAAAATGTTAGGAATTATTAGGAAGGGAATGGTTAATAAAACGGAAAATGTCATAATGCCTCTATATCGCTCCATGGTGAGACCACACCTTGAATACTGTGTACAATTCTGGTCGCCGTATCTCAAAAAAGATATAGTTGCAATGGAGAAGGTACAGAGAAGGGCAACCAAAATGATAAAGGGGATGGAACAGCTCCCCTATGAGGAAAGGCTGAAGAGGTTAGGGCTGTTCAGCTTGGAGAAGAGACGGCTGAGGGGGGATATCATAGAGGTCTTTAAGATCATGAGAGGTCTTGAACGAGTAGATGTGACTCGGTTATTTACACTTTCGAATAATAGAAGGACTAGGGGGCATTCCATGAAGTTAGCAAGTAGCACATTTAAGACTAATCGGAAAAAATTCTTTTTCACTCAACGCACAATAAATCTCTGGAATTTGTTGCCAGAGGATGTGGTTAGTGCAGTTAGTGTAGCTGGGTTCAAAAAAGGTTTGGATAAGTTCTTGGAAGAGAAGTCCATTAACTGCTATTAATCAAGTTTACTTAGGGAATAGTCACTGCTATTAATTGCATCAGTAGCATGGGATCTTCTAGGTGTTTGGGTAATTGCCAGGTTCTTGTGGCCTGGTTTGGCCTCTGTTGGAAACAGGATGCTGGGCTTGATGGACCCTTGGTCTGACCCAGCATGGCAATTTCTTATGTTCTTATGTTCTTATGTTCTCTACTCCTTCCGGCGTGTCCACTCTCTTGCAGATCTTAGTATCATCCGCAAATAGACAAACTTTACCTTTTATTCCTTCCGCAATGTAGCTCACAATGATATTGAACAGAACCGGTCCCACCACCAATCTCTGTGGCACTCCACTTAACACCATTTTCTCTTCAGAACAGGAGTTCTCTCCCAGGGATGCTGGGAACAGTATGAAGATGAGCCTTATGGTCCTCTTCTACTGCCTGGACATGTCCCCTGGTACTACCTGCAAGTCTGGAATCAGATCCTGGACTCTAGTGGATTGAAACTAGATCTCCTCTTTAGACAAAAACAAGTGACCCTCTGTTGATGCTTCCTCAGACAACTCTACAGTGGCTATTTCCCAAGCTTGGCAATCCTCTTTATGACTCCAGTTATGAAATTCCCTTCTTTACTCTCCCTGGACAGCTGAGAAATAAGGAAATTCCACTTTCTTTGAAACCAACTGGGATCCTTCAATACGTCTCAGGGGTTCCCTTGAACCCCAACACGGTCTTCCTAATCTTGATGGGCATCTCGACCTTGAGCCTCAGACACCTTCCTAGTAGACCTCTCCCCTTGGAGTGACCATCACCAAGGAACCTTTCTCTCTCCAAAAGAGAGACCCCAAAGAAGAACCCTGAACCACAGGGCACAGGATTTTGTAAAATTACTGACCCCTCATACTGGGAAGCGCCAAACACTTCTTCATTCCTTCGCCAATCACATGCTCAAATTCTACTGGTAAGGGTCAGGTTTGTGATCCACCTTACATTGAAGAAACTAACTGCATAGGTGTGACTCTGGAAGAGAGTTGTGGAATGCTGCTTTTAGCCAAAGGATTCAGATGTTTCACAGAAAAGTGGCCTGGGCTGATTTCTTTTAACAAGGACACCCCTGGAAGAATACTAGCACTGAGAGATACACAGCAAGTGTTACATTTTAAATTTGATTGTGAGATACATCTTAGGCAATAGTGTTGCCTGTAGCTGAAGCTATGCTCCGTCTCTGGGGAAGGGTTGTATGGCCTTTACAAGACTTGGCTCATGACTGTAACCAAACACCATGAAGACCTCTCTTTGTGGGGATTCTGCTTGCTTGTACTTGAACTGTGAAAAGGCTTAATTCTGATAATCTTTTGCCCTACTCTGGTATAAATACGCTGTCAAATCTTTAATTTGTAATTTGACATCTGAATAAAGCAGCCGTATGAGCTGCAAAAAATATTCAAAGTAGGTAATCGATTAGTTTCTATTTACCAAGCCTGCTTATAGGCTTGTTTGACTTCCTTGCCACATGGTTTTCACTGAAAGGCATGCTTATTGTCAGTGATACATTGGGGCCAATGCGATAAATCTGTGTAGAAAACGGGCGCTCACTATTGAGTGCCTGCTTTCCAAATGCCACCCAGCCACCTCTCCTGGGCGCATGATTGAATATTTAAATGAGGGGGTCACGCTGCCAAGGAGGCGCTAAAGGGAATTGTGTGCCGCCTCAGCAGCAGATGCCCAGGAGAGGTCAGCTGTCAGAGGGTTAGGAAAATGGATGCTCAGTTTTACTAGTGTCTGTTTTCTTAACCTGACAGCCAGGACACTTAAAAAAAAAAAAAATTGTGTTTTTTTAAAACCTTTTGGTCCTTTCAACTTAAAATCACCATAATATTAAGTTGGAGGAAGTATAGAAAAGCAGTATTTTCTGCTTTTCTGTACATTTTTTTGGCTGTTCAGAAAATAACGCCTGCTCTGGGCAGGCGTTAATTTCCGAGGGTAAAAATGTGTATGGCGGGCACATGTTGTTGTTTTTCCAATCGGGGTGAGTAGCTAATAGCCTCATCAACATGCATTGCATGTGCAGAGCCACTATTAGCTTTTTTTTTGGGGGGGGGGTGGGGGGGGGGGGGGGGGGGGGGGGGGGTTGGATGCGCGTTTTCAATGCGCCAGTCCCCGTATAGATAAGGGGTTGTGGATGCACGTCCAGCCACAGGTTAAACTGTGCGCTCAGCTGAGTGGCACTGTATTGCATCGGCCTCATTGTAATTTGCTGCCTAACAAGGTTTTTGCTTGGAAAAAGTCGTCTTGGATGTCCTAGCCTCCAACTACCATTTATTGTATTTACTCAGTGACTGACAGCTGGGGCAAACTGTACAGAATTTTCCAGTTTCAGCATCTACTGATCTGCCCTGGTCACTTTATCACTGTGTGCAGTCTGAGACCGCCCTGTGCAAAAAAAAAAGAAAAATCTCCGACAGGAAGATACAACAGAAATGCGTCACCTGCAGAACTTCCTCAGAAGGATGTCACTTTTTGATTATGGCTAATTTATACTCTGTTTCTAAAAAAGTAATTCCAACTAAGAAAAGCAAAGGAGGTTTCCAGTGACGATCTGCACTTATTTGTTGCTAACATTTTGTATAATCCTGCTTGTCATTCTCTCTGTTCAGCAAACGGTTACTAAAAGGCTGAACATACCTTGAACGGAGAATGACATGAAGTGAAAACTCTGGATCAAGAGAGACTGCAGAAATGGTTAAGGAAACGCCCCTGGGTTTAAATTTAGTGGGTGGCAGGTTGAGCAGGAGACTGTAGTAATGAACTTTCATCAGGGCTGTTCCTTCCTCCTGCGCACATGGGGTTTCATGCAAGTAATCGCGAGAGATCATTTTACCTGTTAGAGAAATTCATTTGGATAACAGTAATTTATTCCACGATGACATCATTCAAATGGTTTTGAGTAAATACAGGCAATCCACTTTCACTTGGATAATATCAGTGCTTTTGGAGGCCTGAAAAGCTATGCATTGCTTGAAAGACAAAAGAGTATCTTATCCGAAAGTATCAAATGTCTCCTGTCTTGTGTGTGTGTTTTTTTCCCCTTTCCTTTGGCGTCTGGCGTTAAGAGTGGGTGTCGGCTTTCTCTGTCATTTTGATTTGTTTATCCAGCAGTTTAGATTGCCTGGGCAGTCTTTATGTGAGTTGTGGTCACTGGTTGCTTTCCATGAAAGGCTTTTTTTTTTTGAGGCTATCTTACTATTGTATTTGTTTATTTATTTATTTTACTATTGGCAAGCCCACAACCAGCACATCAATTACTTGGACTTTTTGTTCCTAATTTAAACTTGGCATTGACTTTCCTTTTCAGTGTAAAACATGAAACAAGTTACATTCTGATGAAGCTGAGATGTGCCTGCTTTCCCGCCAGCATGCTCTTCTGTGCCTGCAGTTATGCAGTGTGCGACTGTAGTAATTCTCAGGCACACCCAATGGGTCTGCTTTTCAGAAAATAAATAATGAATAGGCACAAGAAAGATTTGCATACACTGGGTTTCCACTGTATGCAAATCTATCTCATGCCTATTCATTATGGCTAAACGTAACTTTGTGAGGCTGCTTTCAAATGCCAACCGCTTTGCCACAATGAATACACTTTCCATGGGCTCTTGTTCATCAAGAATGTTTGTTTGTCTTTAGCTTGTAAGCTTCATGGAGCAGGGACTGGCTTACATTTGTCTGTACAGCACTGCATGTGTCTGATAGTGCTTTAGAAATGCTAAATAGTAGTAGTAGTAGTACATCCTGAAAACCAGACCAGTTAGGTCTGCCTCCAGCACAGGGTTGAGAACCACTGACAAGGCCTAGTAGATGATGGCAGCTAAATATCAATAAGCTCATCCAGTATGCCTGGCTTTTCTGGTTCGCAATGCTAAGGATATATCTCAGCTGCCAGCTGTAAAGGCTTGATCTCTTATAGAATATTG
The DNA here is from genome assembly GCF_901001135.1 of Rhinatrema bivittatum. NCBI lineage: Eukaryota > Metazoa > Chordata > Amphibia > Gymnophiona > Rhinatrematidae > Rhinatrema > Rhinatrema bivittatum. Next base: position 460,959,894 of record NC_042618.1, on the reverse strand, counting down.
TTTCTTATCCAAGTTGGTGTGTTTTTAGGTGATACTGGAATCCAGCTTTACAGATAGTCTTCTTCTTCATTGATATTAGACGTGTGGGTGAGGAGGAGCTCCATTGTTATTTAAGTGATGCAATCCGGGCTGGATTTAGAATTTTGGCAGCCCTGGCAGAACTGGAGGAGTCCCAGGGCCCTTCTAAGAATGGAGAGTTTGGGGTTGAGGGGAGGGGGACCTGGTATTTGGGCGTCTAGGCTACGGGCTGAGTTGTCCTAAGCCTAAGTTCAGTCCTGGATGCAAAACAGTGTTTTTTATGGCAGGGTAGTTCCCTTCTGTTCCTGCCCACTCAGAACTATCTGCACTTTCCTCACTGCTGTGAGGATGGATTGAGATGAAGCACCTGATACTGCTGTTGGGATGTTTGCTGCTTTTACTCAACTCTAGTTCTCCAGCTATAGGTCCATGTCACATGACCTCGATATCGATTTTTCTCTGACAGAGTTCTTGCTGAATGAATCCTTTTTTTTTTTGGAACGCCAACAAAACACTGGAATTTTTGGATGACCAAGAGCCAGTTAAATTAAGAACTCTTCAGTTAAAATCCAGTTGAGGTCTTAATAATCATTTATTTCATGCGGACAAGCTGTAAATTAGAATTATACAGTAGTTGACATAACACGTCAGCTGCAGGGTCTGCAGAGGATTTGAGTGAAACGCTTCAAGCTGTGATGATGGCAGCCTCTTGGAGTTGGCAGGGCTTATTAGAATGGCTCCCAAAGTGATAACAGCATCTGGGACACTTAAAGAATATAAAGGTTCCTGCTGATTAAACCACATAGTAATTAATAGCAGTAACAACACAAACATGTTTTTTTTCTTGCAAAGACTCAGAGAGGCATGCAAATACTGGGTTCTTGAAGCTGCCCTAACAGCTGCTGTAGCAGCTAGCATGGAAACATAGAAGATGTTGACTTATAAGGACCACCCAGGCTGCCCATTTGTACTCGCTTTCGGTGTTGTCATAGATCTTACTCAATCTGTGGTCTTCTCCATCCTGCCATCTCTCTGCCACAAAGGTCCCTGCATTTCTATTCCATGCAGGCTTGAATTCTGTCCCTATTTTGGCCTCTACCATTCCTGCTGGAAGTATGTTTCAGATGTCCACCATCCTTCTCCATGAAAAAATATTTTCTCACATTCTTTTTGAGCCTCCTTCCCTTTTAGTTTCATATTATAGCACTTGTGTGCTTGTCTGCCAAGGGGTTTTTGTTTCATTTAATTGGATTATGCCTTGACACCTTGGTATCATTGCCCAAAGAATGAATCTCTGTAATCTGCAAAGCTTGCATCTTGACATTATAAAAGTATCATGGCTATACAAATATTTCATTGATTTAGTTTTGACTTCAGATATCCCCCTTTTTAGCTTTCTGAACTGTTCTCCTAGAGACTCCTATATTCCCAGACTCTAAGATTTCCTCCAGTGTAACTCGGATGCAGGACTGGCTGTCAGCATTTTGAGAATTTGGTCCTGTTAAAGAGTTCTCTCTCTGGATCTTAACCTCCTTTGATTGCTTTTAAAGCAGCCGCCAAACCTAGACTAAAATTTAGTACTTCCCTTAATTTGATCCTCAAATTCTGGAGCCCTTCTTTCTATCCTTCAACTCATTTTCTCTTTTCTGTCTGCTTCGTTTGCTGGGTAGCAATTTTATAAGCTGTAATAGAGGTGAAAGGCTGCTTTACCCTGCATATGTCGTTATAATTTTTCATAAGGATAAGGGGGCCGATACTTAGCCACAGAGCAGCTAGTTAAATTAGCCGGATATCCATCTAACTTAATGGGGATGTTCAGCAGTGTGGGCGCACCACTGAATATACCCGGCTATCTTAAAGTTAGCCGGATAAGTATGACTGGCTAAGTTTAGGACAGTTCTACAGTATGAGCAAAGTTAGTCACATTGGTTAAGCGGCTAACTCCGAATATTGGAATTAGCTGCATAATTTTTGGATGACTAAGAGCCAGTTAAATTAATAACTCTTCAGTTAAAATCCAGTTGAGGTCTTAATAATCATTTATTTCATGCGGACAAGCTGTAAATTAGAATATATAGTAGTTGACATAACACGTCAGCTGCAGGGGCTGCAGTGCCTCCCACAAGCTGCCGGACCGCCCCCGACTTAGGTGGCTAGAATTTAGCTGCATACAGCTTTAAATGTAGCCGGCTACCCATTTAGAAGGATAACTTTTCAGTTATCTGTCTAAATGGCTTTTGAATATCGACTTCAAAATTTAAGTTTAGTTTCTATTCCATCTTTTGTCTCTGGCCAGCCACTTCAAAGCAAATTACAATTCAGATACCTTAGTTATTTCTCTGCCCCAGAGAGCTTATAATCTAAGGGCCTGATCTACTAAGGCTTTTCTACCATTCTGTGTCTATTGGAAAAATGCTAAGTAAATGAGGCCCTAAGTTTGTACCCAAGGCAGTGGAGTGTAGAGTGATTTGCCCAAGTTCACAAGGAGCATCAGAGGGATTTGATTCCTGGCTTCATTGATTTTTCAGTATGTTCTAACCACGTCTCCAAGTTTTATGCTTGTTCATCCTTCATTCCTAAAATGCTTTCTGTCTTCTCACCTCAATGACACCTCTTCCTTTTTTCTGTCCATCTCCTGAATCTTGGAAGAACACACTTGCACATTTTGGACATTAGGAAATTCTGTTTGGATGAGAGATGAATTGTGACGTGTACATTTAAGAAGCCCTCTTTGCCCTATTGGAGGGTCCTAAACAAAGAACTAGCTGACCCTTGAGTTCCATACTATTCTATGTTTAAAACTTCTAGGTTCCCATTGACTAAACAGAGTTACAGTGGTGGAGCACAACTGAGTGGAGAGTCTTTCTCACCCCATTAAAATCAAGATACACTCAAATCGTAATGTTGCTTCCTATGTGCAAAATGAGGAATTATTTGAGGACGCAGCCTTGTATGACTGTGGAATGGAAATGGGTCTGTATAGATGACACATTATAAGTAGGTTTCATCCCCTTCAGCAGATGCTACTTTAGGCATAAGATTTTCAGGGCATATATCAGTTCTTCCAAATTTTCTGTTATTGCTGTTGTGGGTTTGATGTTCATTCAGGTTTAGAAGCCTTATGTCATCATGAGCAGAGACCAGAATTGGAAAAGTTAATTTTTTAATCTGTTAATTTCTTTTAGGTTTTGGCTCTACTTTTCTAGGGTTGACTTGATACAGCATAATAGGTGAGTTTTTGTCTCTGCATGTTCTCATCTATTGATTCATAAAGCTTCTTAGGATTTGAAGTCTGCAGAAAGACTGAAGAAACAGAATGAGTCTAGAGTAGTGTTGCCCAAACCTCTCTCCTGGAGGCACACCTAACTGATCTGGTTTTCTGGGTATCCATAATGAGTGTGCATGCAGTAGAGTTGCATACACTGGAGACGCTTGCACACTCATTATGGCTATCCTGAAAACCCGTTGGGAAACAGTGGCCTAGAGGGTCCTCTCTGGCAGAAACCTAAGGCAGGGGGCTGTTCTTGAGTACCAAACTTCTGGGAACACAATCCAGTCTCATTTTCAGGGGCCAAAAATTGAAACAAGGTACATTTAATCTAAGAATCTGGTTATATGGGCATCTTATGACTATTCATTGGCTGTTTCTGGGAAACCAGACCAATCTGCAGGCCCTCAAGGACTAGAGAGGACGTGCCCTGACCTAGAGAATGAAAGGAACAACTCATCACAGAAAGAAATATACCGGGTGAAAAAAATTGTGACTTTTTACATTTAAATACCGTACCAATTGAATCTTCTAGCCCCCACTCTGTTTCGATACTAGAGCTGCTTAAGTGATGTAAAAGCATAATGACTAATTCCTTTACATAGAAATGAGGCATTCTTGTGCTAAAACACAACAAGAAAAAAAAAACCGGAGAAATTGAGAGGTGCTGATAGCACGGTCGAAAAGAACAGACTGGAGCTCTCTTCTGTTCCTGTTAACACAAGTTCCAGCACAGCAGCAGCAGCCTCCGGCTACTGTCCAGTGACAGCTCTGGAACGGGGAGATTTTATTTTATTTTTTGGCATCTTACAGTATGCATTAAGCAGTTTTCTAAGTTTATAATCGGGCATTGGAATAAAATGCTGTAATTAAAATATTTTTGGTAGGTCCATACTGTACCCTATACCTTTTGATGCATTGTTTTCTCTTTCTCTAGTAGACAGAATTTGGTGCCCAAATATATATTACTCTGTTCGAAAAGATCAAGATTGTTTTGTTTTTAATAGGTGTTTACATTTATATCTTTGAACGAAAAAATGCAGTCACACTTTTTTTTTTTTAAAGGAGGATTACTGCTAAATTATTTTTAAAGGGCATTGTGCATAAACACTACAATCAATAAGCCTAAGGAGGCTTTGATTTTGAAAACTGTGTCTGTTTAAAACCATCATGTTCGTTTTTTTTTGTTTTTTTTTAATCTTTTTAGTGTGACCATGATGTGTTGAAAATTTGGCTTGTTAAGCTATGGGAGGCATGTTGTTCCTGCAGCAACCTTGCTGGCAATCCCCTGCAGCATTGCCGCAGTGCCATATGTGGAGCTGCAATCCCCTGCAGCATTGCTGCAGTGCCATATGTGGAGCTGCAATCTCCTGCAGCAGTGCCGTATGTGGAGCTGCAGCCCCCTGCAGCATTGCCGCAGTGCCATATGTGGAGCTGCAATGCTATATGTGGAGCTACAGTCCTGCAGCAACATCGACGCAGTGCCGTATGTGGAGCTGCATTCCTGCACAGCATCGCTGTAGTGCTGAATGTGGAGCTTCATTCAGTGACATCGCTGCAAGTCAGTTTCCAGCCATGGCAGTGTGACTGGAATCAATGTCCAGTGCCATGTGTACCCCCCACAAACGGGAAGGAGTAACTTTTCTTTTTTTTCTAAATGCACACGATTACTGTCTTCATTTACAGTAATGTTCTTGACAAACAGATGGATGTTGATCTCCATTTTTAGATGTTTGTTTGTATAGCCTGTAAATAAGACTTGTTTTTTTGGGTGAACATTAAGCTGACCTTAATGTCAGCTGCTCAGCTCTGTGCCTCTAGCTGCTGGGCTCAGACTTTAGAGAGCCGCCTTGCTCGAGTCACGTTACATACCAGTATAACGCCAAGAAAGTGCAGGCTGGGATACATCTTTGCGGTGCTGGCAAGATCTTTTTCGATTTTCTTAAGGTATGAATGAATGTGAAAGCCGCTGACCCATGAGCCATACATCCAGCAGATTTTTAAAGGTTCATTGGATGCTCAGTTCACTCTGCGAAAATCTCTGGGAAAGGTTTGCTGGTTGATACCAACACAGAATAAACAAGTCTACATTATAAAAGCATCACATGTACAGTGGGTTATGAGGCATCTGAGAATTTCATTTTAACATCATAGTTTATTGAAATCCAGCAGTATACATTTCATATTTTCTCCTTTCAAAGAAGGTCTGTTGATTCTTTGTCTGGGTTTCTTAGTATTATAGTGTAGAACTCTGCATGTTTCTGTCCCTTGCTGAGTATGTCTGCTGCTTCTCTTCCTTGGCCCGCATGTTCCACGCCGCTCCGCTGCCCGCCTGCACCTCTCTCATGCTCATGTCATATGAGCTATCTTTACTGGTTCTGGTTCAATGTCTTGCTGAAATGACTCTCCTTGTTCCAGGTCTTGGAAGCAAAGCTTTGTTTCTGTGGAACTGAAATTCGCAGGAGGCACTTATATGGGCCGGGTTTATGCAAGGTATACAGGAGCAGCAGTGGAAGGAGTAAACGTGGGTGCGAGAAATCCTCTTTAGCCTCAGGGTGCTGAAAAGCCTCGCCGAGGACGGTTCTGACTGAGCCGGAAGCCCAGAGGAGGAGGAAGTAGCTGCTGGCCAAGAAAAATACAATTTAAACCCAGGAGGCTGGTGATGCATCTTTCCACAGCGTGCATGTATATATCCACATGGAAATAAGGTGACAGATGGCTTTTTAATTTACTTACTAATTAGGTTCTGGTTTTTTTTTTCACTCATTCTTTGTCTGTGAGTAAAGGGGCTTATGAATTAGGGTCGATAGGTCACATTACTGCCAATTGGGGAATCTGGAATCTTTTTATTGGGCACGTTATTTGTTGTCTGTCCTTTGGTCATGCATCAGATGTACCAGGGTCTCTGCTATTGCAGCAGAAAAGAAAAATGGGCCGACTGGACGGGCCGGGCAGTCTCTTGATCTCCCCTCAGTTTCTCTGTTTCTTCCCTTCTGCATCCACTTTGTCTCTCACCAGCTCTGAGACAGGGCTGGCTGGAGGAGCTGGTTTTCCACTCAGCGACGTTGGTTTCATTCCTTTCATGGATGCCCCACCGAGTAATTTGGCAGGAAGTTCCCAGCTGAAGGAACGACTTAATGTTGCAGATCATTCTTCTGCACTGTTCCCATTCTGCAGGAGATTCGTTCAGTTACAGCCAAGGGCGCTGAAGTAATTAAGGACTTCTCCTTTGTTTGTGACGGATTTCTCAGAGCGTTTCTTTTTTTCATGTGTAGCACAAGTCCAAGGTGCATAGATGTGTCTGAGAGCTGCACGGTATTCTTTAGGTGATGAAAAATCTGCTGAAACACTATGGATATTAAGAGGCAGTCTTTTAGGGATTTCCTGTGGGTACAAGATGAGAAGAGTATTTAAGAAGACGACACGGCTGTTTCGGGCTCCAACAAGGCTTTGACCACGTGTATGTGGATGTGTTTCCTTAGGTCCAGCACCAAAGGTCATTATCTATCAGATGAAAACCTGCTGCAAAGAGTTAAAAGCTTATTTAGCCCATCTGACTTTTATCAGGCTAATAAAAGAGGGGAGCGCAGGTGTCCGTTTCCCCAAAATTAACGCTTAGAAAAACCTTTCACAAACATTTAACTGAGGTGAATAAAAATATTCAAATCCTTTGTCAGCAATCTGCAGCTCAGAGAACCTGTGCCATCTGAGACTGCAAAAAACCAGAAGCCGTTTATGCATCTTTTTAGGCCCAGTCTTCCTGAATGAGGTAATATATTTATCATCTTTGCAAGAGGCATGAGTCTCATTATCCCTATTTGGCTACGAAGAGTCACTCTTCTGATATCACCAACTATCTGGAATCAGATATACAAAGCAAAGTGAGTATTCTTCCACCATAATGTCAACGTGGACTATGGGAAGGAGCCAGAAATGCTAGTGCATGCATCAGTCACCATACTGCCGCATTTAAATATTCCCTAAAGCATGATTGTGTCTCTATCCCCCGTGAAGCAATGGAAAAAAAAGAAAAGTAGACATCCATTATTCCTGTTGGGAGAAAAACTGTCATAAGTAGAAATAACTTATGGCTCATGTAGTAAAGGAAGTAGGAAAAGCTCATGTGTCTAAGTAAAATAAGCTTAATAAAATCTCATCTCGTTTGCCTTCATTGCCTTAGCAGCAATTAAATATGAGTATTCGTTTCCCAGACAACATATGACTCTCTCATTCAGTTGTGAAGTTTGTCTTCACTTTGCCCCTCCTAAGATAGGATGCTTTGACAGCTGAAAAAATGTGCAGTATTCAGAGCAGCCTAGCACAGGCAGGGTAGAGAATGGGGTAAATGTAGATCATCTGCCTCACACAACACAGGCATCCTCTGCTGAAACATACAACAATACAAGGGGACACGCACACACATGGTCTTACATCCAAACCAGCTAGCAAAGGACAACTGAAGCAAAACCTACTGATTCACTCCTATCTTAGATCAGTCTCTGAGGTACAGCCATGAGAGGTGAAGTTTCCTGGACTTTTTCTGCCTCCTGCAGATCCCAAGCTTCTACCTCCATTATCACTGTAGGATAGACCATGGCTTTCCACTCCTACCCCCCCCCCCCCCCCCCCCACCTCCAATTTATTATTTAAATCCTCACGTTTAGATATGGTAAAGAGCATATGTGGTGCATGTTCTCCTTAATCGTTTTGCAATATCATTATAAAACACTGGTCTCTGTAAACTGTGGCCCCAAGGTCAACCTCAGAAGGAGCTCTATTTCCTGGCATGGCAATTATTTGAGGATCTGTCTTAAAAAATCTGTAAAGACTTAAATAATGGAGGACATCAATATTTGGCCATCTCGGGGAGCATTACTCTTTCAAATAGTTCTTTAGAGACTGGAGCCTCTTTCTCACTGTTTTTCCTTGCATTTTTTAAGTGAGTGAGCAATCTGAGTCCATGTAAAAATCAGTGTCTTGCCACAGGAAGGATTTTGGTACCTTTGATTATAGGACTGGGAGATGAAAAGCTTTGCCAAGCTTGGAGGAAAGGAGATCCTTGAAAGGAAATTTTGCTGAGACACTGAAACTCAAGAAGGTAGGAAATCAATCTGGAAATTTTTAGTTTTCTCAGTGATAAACTGAGTCAGTGGTGCAAAGCAGCACTTCTGAAAACAAGCACTGATGATGGGAATTAGATTCCAAGTAGCCCAACATGTTGGCACAAGCTGTACAGTAATTTATTTTGCTTCCATTAAACAGTTCATTATGAATTAATGCTTCCATTCACAGAAACACATGGCTGTGTCCCAGCTTTTGTGTAGATTACTCATTAGAAAGTGTGAACTATTTAAAACAAACGGGCTCAGCGTTAATTAAACTCTTTTAGCCTGGGCATGATTATACAATCCCAAATTGGTATAATTTAATATGCATGGATTGTGGTAAAAGAAAACATAACCTGAACTTATCAAGCTGCTCCCTGTGGTGCTGAAACAGCCTCTGGGTTCTCAATCACAGCACCTGGATCTGTGTGGCAGGCTATTGGGGGGGGGGGGGGGGTCCTAGGAGGCCAGATGTTCACATGTAGCTCCTCTTCTGTTAGTGCCCGTGAAGGCGTGGCCCTAGTTCTCCTCCTTAATCTGTATGGGACCAGGCATAATATTAAAAGCATAAAATCCTAGCTACATAAAATAATTAAAAAGATTATACACAGAAACCTAAATAAATGCCTGCATAAAGAACCAAGTCTTTGTAGCCTTCCAGAATTTGGCATAATTCTTCTGTCCATGAGATTCCACAGTTAAGCATTCCAAAGGAGAGGACCTTGGTAGCTAAAAGCGACCTGTCTCATACAATTGGCCCAGGCAAACTTAAAAGGTTTAATTTTGTTGGTCTTAATGTTCTAGCAGGGCACTATGGATCTGCCAAGTAGTCGGGTGTACCATCATGAATGGCTTTAAGGGCCAAACATAAAACTTTTATAACAAATTTGATATGTAATCAGAAACCAGCGTGTAACTCAGTCATAAGGGATCACATCATCATTTTTCTTGAAACCAAAAATAATCTTCACTGCTGTGTTTGGTATGATGTGAAGCCTTCTAATAGTCGAAACTTGTAGTCCAGCCCATTTCAACAGTCTTAACAACTAAACGTTAGAGTATAAATCACCTCTTTTCAAAAAACAATGCACATATCTAATATAACATGAATAATAATAAGATATTCAAACTAACACTGCTATATGAGTGAGCATAGTCAGTTTTTAATTACTTATAACACCCAAAATGTTGATGTCATCCCTCAATGGGATCTCAAAACCAGTTTTTTGAGGGGCAGAATTCATCAAATTATCTCTCCTTGAAATCCATAACACTTCACATTTAGGAGATCTTCCAAAGTAATCAGTTGGCAACAAACACTTGTTTTGGACATGGATGTAACCAGAGACATGTTCCTCTAATTGTGAATGTGTCTCATCATAAGATCCTGGAACCTTCTTACTCTCCAAGACAAATAGTTCTAGGTGGGTGGGGTATTCTAGGTGTGGTGGGATCCATTCTCCAGTAGTATCTGAGGTTCAATTATACTTCTAGGTCATCAAAGTACCAGGGTGAAAACTCCAGGAGGGGGGTTTCTCCAGATTATACAACACTTCTTACTCCCAGTTCTTCTTTCAAAATGGCAAAGTTGGATCTCTCTGACTGAAAGGTTCTGCAGTAAGGAAAAATGTCAGCTCTCTTCTCTTTCCCAACTACTGGACAAAAAAAGATGTGGCAAAACCTCCTCCTAACTTGAAAGGACAAAAAAAATCAACTCCCAAATTACCAAAATAGGGCTGTCTTATGGCGAGTTACCACTGTCCCTCCATGGGTTGAGAGATAGGAGAAGCAGGTTTTCTCTCCCTGAGCCAGGACAAAAAACTAAAGACAAAACTACAAAAATGAATGCCCAGAAAAAATGTCACTTGTTCCAAAAGCCTGCGGTAAACTCCACCAGATAGGTTGTGTATTGGTAAGTGTATACCTCTCCCTTTTTTCTCTATTTCTGGTTGTGGGGCCTGGAAACCGATGGCAGAACACACACACAAAATAAAAAAAAAACAAGTCCTACTCTTCTAACAGCCAACCAAAAATGCCACTGTTAAGAACATGAGAATTGCCATGCCGGATCAGACCGTGGGTCCATCAAGCCCAGTATCCTGTCCCCAACAGTAACCAATCCAGGTTATAAGTACCTGACAAGATCCCATGCTGCTATTGTACAGTGATAAGAAGCGGCTATTTCTTGCATACTTGGTTAATAACAATTTATTGACTTCTCCAGGAACTTATACAAAATCTTTACTAAACCCAGCTCCACTAACTGCCTTAACCGCATCCTCTGGTAATGAATTCCAGAGCTTAATTGTGTATTGATTGAAAACATTTTCCCTGACTTGTTTTGAATGTGCTACCTACTAACTTCATGGCATACCCACTAGTCTTTATATTTTTTTTAAGGCGTAAATAACCAATTTGCATTTACCCATTCTATTCCACTCAAGATTTTATAGATCTCTTATCATATCCTGCCTCCCTTGTCTCTAAGCTGAACAGCCCTTGTCTCTAAGCTGAACAGCCCTAATCTCTCTAGCCTTTCCTTGTACAGGAACTGTTCCTTCTCATTTAGCAGTCACCCTTCTCTGTACTTTTTCCAATGCAACTATATCTTTTTTGAGATATAATATAGTATACTTGGATTTCAGAAGGCGTTTGACAAAGTTCCTCATGAGAGGGCTTCTAGGAAAAGTAAAAAGTCATGGGATAGGTGGCGATGTCCTTTCGTGGATTGCAAACTGGCTAAAAGACAGGAAACAGAGAGTAGGATTAAATGGGCAATTTTCTCAGTGGAAGGGAGTGGACAGTGGAGTGCCTCAGGGATCTGTATTGGGACCCTTACTGTTCAATATATTTATAAATGATCTGGAAAGAAATACGACGAGTGAGATAATCAAATTTGCAGATGACACAAAATTGTTCAGAGTAGTTAAATCACAAGCAGATTGTGATAAATTGCAGGAAGACCTAGTGAGACTGGGAAAATTGGGCATCCAAATGGCAGATGAAATTAATGTGGATAAGTGACAAGGTGATGCATATAGGGAAAAATAACCCATGCTATAATTACACGATGTTGGGTTCCATATAGGTGCTACAACCCAAGAAAGAGATCTAGGTGACATAGTGGATAACACATTGAAATCGTCGGTTCAGTGTGCTGCGGCAGTCAAAAAAGCAAACAGAATGTTGGGAATTATTAGAAAAGGAATGATGAATAAACGAAAATGTCATAATGCCTCTGTATCGCTCCATGGTGAGACCGCACCTTGAATACTGTGTACAATTCTGGTCGCCGCATCTCAAAAAAGATATAATTGCGATGGAGAAGGTACAGAGAAGGGCTACCAAAATAAGGGGAATGGAACAACTCCCCTATGAGGAAAGACTAAAGAGGTTAGGACTTTTCAGCTTGGAGAAGAGACGACTGAGGGGGGATATGATAGAGGTGTTTAAAATCATGAGAGGTCTAGAACGGGTAGATGTGAATCGGTTATTTACTCTTTCGGATAGTAGAAAGACTAGGGGACACTCCATGAAGTTAGCATGGGGCACATTTAAAACTAATCGGAGAAAGTTCTTTTTTACTCAACGCACAATTAAACTCTGGAATTTGTTGCCAGAGAATGTGGTTCGTGCAGTTAGTATAGCTGTGTTTAAAAAGGATTGGATAAGTTCTTGGAGGAGAAGTCCATTACCCTGCTATTAAGTTCACTTAGAGAATAGCCACTGCCATTAGCAATGGTTACATGGAATAGACTTAGTTTTTGGGTACTTGCCAGGTTCTTATGGCCTGGATTGGCCACTGTTGGAAACAGGATGCTGGGCTTGATGGACCCTTGGTCTGACCCAGTATGGCATTTTCTTATGTTCTTATGTTCTTATGAGATGTGGGACCAGAACAGCACACAGTACTCTAGATGCTGCCTAACCATGGAGTGATTCAGAGGCATTATGACATTCTCCATTTTCTTCCCCAATCCCTAATAATTCCTAACATTTTGTTTGCTTTTTGACTGCCGCTGCACACTGAACCGAGGGTTTAAGGTATTGCCCACTATGATGTCCTTTTTCTGGGCAGTAACTCCTAATATGGAACATAACATTGTGTAACTACAACATGGGTTACTTTTTCCTATGTGCGGCATTTTGTGTTACGATTCCTCCTGTAGCTGCGCCACAGGAGGCATCTCAACCTTTTTCTGGAGGCCGCTCCGAAGCCAGGGCCTCGCCTGAGCAGTTGTCCGGATTCTGCTCCACGGCCTGGGAGGCCTTCGGGTTGTTCGGGGCCTACTCGAGGCCTGCTCCACTGCAGCCTGGACGTTCTGGTTTGGGCCATGCACTCCCTAAGGGGCGAGCCCGCGGCTTCTCTCCATTCTTATAGGGCCAATGCGAGGGGCGGCCCATCTGGACTCCTCCCAGAGAGTTGCCTGCATACAGCAGTATAAAGGATCTCACTTCCGTTCCTGTTTGCCTTTGGATCAGATGTCATGCTCGTCCAGGTTCTCCTGTGCTGATCCAGGTTTCCTCTGGTTTCTTCTACTGATGGCTCCATGTCCTGTGTCTCTGTCTGTTTCCTGATGTTTGTTCCTGACTGCCAGTGCAACAGTATCCTGCTTCTGACTGCTGGTGCGCAGTTTCTTGCTCTGGACTGCTTTGTGCAGCATTTTTCTTTTCCTGCGCTGGTCCCGCTCCTGCAGGTTTGAGGACAGGGTAGTCCGTGACCAGACCAGTGGTACTGGCTGTGTAGGGCGCCCTGAGGGACCGTGAGCCACATGTCTCAACCTTCCAAGTACCTTACCTGGTTTCAGAGTCTATGTCTACGGTACCCTGCCCCCAGAGTCTTCGTCTTCAGTGCTTTGTTTTGGAGCCTTCTATGTTTTAAGGTCTTCACCTCCCTCATCATTTTAAAGGTCTTCACTTGCCCTCATCTTCTGTCCGTTACCCAGCGGGCAGGTCCGAAAGGGCTTGGAACGGTCGGAGGACTGTTCATTGACCACACTGTGTTGCTGGTAATCCTGAGGCGGGCAGTTGGTTGAGGGTCGGACCTTCAGTTCTTGTCTTTTACCTTTGTCCTGCTTTGGCTACCCATGCTCGCATCAGCTTACCCCCACGGTGTGTCTTGGGGCTCCTCCCTGAGTCGCGCCGTGGCTGCAAGGGCTCACAACACCTGCTTTAGAGGCGACCACGCTCCTCACCTCGTAACATTTTGCACCTGACCACATTAAATTTCATCTGTTCTCTATCCCTCACCTGTAGTTATGCAGGCAGGAACTTACGATTCTAGCATTTTCCTTTTCTATCTTCCTATCCTATGTCTTAAGCCTCAGCCATCTAGTGGAGTTTCCAAAGGGTTTCTACACACACACACACCACCAGCTTTGTGGTTTGACATGAAAAAGGAGTATTAAGTATGAGCTAAATAGAGGATCTTGTGAGATCATCTGCACAAGATGGTGGAATAGTAAAGAAGAAGATGAGAAAACTGTTTTGGATAAGGAATGGTGTTTTGCAAGCAGTCACGTTCTATGGCTGGCAGTTGAGATATATCCTTAGCAGCATGGACAGACATAACTGGGCAGACTGGGTGGGCCAGTTGGTCGTTTTCTGCCATATTTACTATGTTGCTGTGCTAGCAGAAAGAGAAAATATTGAATAATTGAAAGGAAAAAAAAAATAAAGCTTTCAATTTCTCTAGTCTGCAACTTTTGTTAAAATAATCTCAAGCAGTGATACTGCCATGAGATAGAGTGGCATCTGGTGCCATTGAACATGACAGATGTGGGTGATATCCATCCGTCAGTATGTGCTACTGATTTGTTGTGGTAACAGTAGCACATGCATAGTAACAATGCACATCTGGTCTTTATTTTCTAAAGCTTAACTTTTTGATATATATTCTTGCTGCTGGCTAATTGTTTTTCAAAGACGAGGCCATTATCTTTGGATGAGGTCCCACAGCATGGTCATATTTTGCCAGTTATTTTTTTCCCTACCTCCAGTACTTTGTAAATTGTACTAATAATAAAGAATGCCAAATACACTTTTCTCCAGCATTAATTTGTGCTTTCGCTTTTAAACTTGACCAGAATGTTACTGAAGTGGAACACTGGATTGTTCGCATTCCTGGTATGCGAGAACTACACCCACAGGCCTCTAGTTAGTACTGTTCAGTAGCTGCTCCCTATTTATAGCTGCAAAGAAGCAAGAGTTGAAAACAAGAGAGCCTGCCGTTTGAAGGTCCTTGCAGTGATCTGAGAGAGAATATATGCCGTTGACAACAACATTGTTTAAAATACTCTTTCTATGCCTGTCAAAATGGAGAATAAAGTCTAGTAAAATGGAAAAATGATTATAATTTGATTACATAATTACAGTATTATTGCCAGAAGCTGTGCCTGCACGGTGCCTTGTTTTAAGCTGTGTTAGACCTATACTAGGTAAACTTTCAATAATACAATTTATAATTACCAATTAAGTCATAAACACATAGTATAAATTTTACTACAATATCAAAATAACTAAGTACAGTGCCACTCAAACCCATATCATTAAATAAAACCAAGAAACAGTACAAACATGAAATAGAACCAAAAAGTCACAATCATACTGATGGGGAACCAAAAAACATATATACATATAAACGCATGACAACAATCATCAAAAACTGCCATCAAAAAGGAGAAAAAAGAAAAAAAAAGGACCTTCCAAAAATATCACAAGATTCAAAGAAAAAAACAGGAGAAAAAGGGGAAGACGCCACCCAGAAAAACTGTTGAAAAGTCTCAGTGGACTATAAAGTTTTTAAAGGATTCAATGGGAGCTTCAAGACGTAATTCAAATGTAGTTTAAACAACTCATAAACAGTGGTAGTTGCTGGTAAATCAATCCACTTCTCTTCATAGAAATCCAACATGTTTTGCTGAATCAGACTTCTTCAGGGGTATCCATATAGTTGTCCCACAATTCATGCAATACATTTGAAAAGTATATTAGCATACCCACCAGCATCTTCACAAAAAAAAACAAAAAATATATAGTATAAAATTTCAAAAGCCCCCCCCCCCCTCCCAAAAAAAAAAGAGGAGTGTTCATGTGGAGGTCGATATTTAGCATCACATGCTCATTGGCATTTTACCGACTCCATCACCAATGTCTGTACTCAGGATGGCATTAACGCCCGGCAGGGCATCAGGGCAGCCACTGGCCGATCTTGTGCTCAACTTCGGTTTCTCAGAGGAGGAAGTTAGGCACTGTTTCAATATTCGTTCACATTCAGCGGCCACCACTTACCCTGTTAACTATCCAGGAGTGGGATGGGGATATTTTGAAGAGAAACTACTTATCCGGCTAAGTTAACCAGATCTGAAGTTAGCTAGATAAACTTATCTAGCTAACTATCAACTGGGTTTATTCAGCAGTGTGGCTGCACGGCTGAATATCCTGGACAAGTTAGCCAGATATGTTTCTCTGGCTAACTTGCTTAGCCGTATAGTGGCTGAATATTGACCTCATGGTGTGTTTCCTGAACTCAACCCTAGGACAGAGGGTCCAATGTGGGGTTATCGGAAAGAGCTGTTTCTCCTCTTCAGCGGGATGGTTATGAGCAACCTGGCAGAAACAGATAGGGATCTCTTATATGCTCATGTAGAAGAGTTGCTCCTTTAATCAATGGTAGAATCCCTGGTTAGAAGGCAGAAGACTGAGGGCTTAAATCCTGAGAGCCTCTACTTGGAAAAATACTGTGACTCTGGAGAGTGTACAGTAGTGTAGCAGATTCACTGTGACCTATGATTTTTGTTTAATTTTATTTAAGATTTTTCTATACCGATATTCATAAATACATATCACATCGGTTTACATGAAACTAGGATAGCAAAACATCGATTATGATGGGGAAAGGAAAAAGAGGAGAAGAAATAGTTACATTGAACAGGGAGAAAAGAACTTGGATGTGGGAGGAAATGAATATAAACATCAAGATTAAAAGTAGGGAAGGAAAAAAGTGGCTAACTAAGGCATACTAAGCTGTTTGAATTAGGCAAAATGACTGTCTAGCGATAAACCTTTGAATTAAGTGTGTTACGAGGGGAAAGGGGGGAATCCTGTAAATATAAGGGTTATGTTGGTTAGAAGGTTAAGGGGGAGATGTCTGACTAAGGGAATAAATGTGGGAAGGCTGAGAGGGGTAAAAGGGGCAAAGGGGAAGTTGCTGTAGGTACCTTGGTTCTTACTGGGATCTTACTAAGTTCTTACTAGGTTGTAAGAGGTCTTGGGAGGAGGGGGAGTTACAACTGGGGACTGGGTAGAGGGAGTTGTTAATAAATACTGTGGTGGGGAGGAGGTTATGGAAAGGCTTGTTTGAACAATAGGTTTTTAGTTTTTTTCTTAAAGGTATGGATGCAGTGTTCTAGGCGTAAGTCTGGAGGCATGGAGTTCCATAATGTAGATCCTGCTAAGGAAAAGGCACGTTCTCTGGTGGAAACGTCATGGAACAGTTTTGGGGATGGTATGTGGAGGGAGCCTTTGTAAGCAGATCTGACGGGTCTGTTGGAGGTGTGGTACTATAAGGAGTCATTTAGCCAGTGGGTATGTTGGTTATGAAATGCCTTGTGGATGATCATGAGGCTCTTATGGAGTATTCTAAAGTGGATAGGGAGCCAGTGGAGATCTTTGAGGATCAGTGTGATGTGCTCTTTATTGTGGGTATTTGTGAGGAATCTAGCCGCGGAGTTCTGGAGCATTTGGAGGGGTTTAAGGGTAGTCGTGGGGAGGCCTAGGAGCAGAGAATTGCAGTAGTCTATTTTAGAAAATAGTGTGGCTTGGAGTACAGTGCGAAAGTTGTTGAGGTGTAGGAGGGGTTTTAATCTTTTTAGAACTTGAGTTTAAAGTAGCCGTCCTTTATTGTAGTATTGATACATTTTTTTAGGTTCAACTGGTTGTCCAGAATGACGCCCAGGTCTCTCATGTGGTGGGTAGTAGTTGCGGAGGGGGGGCATGGTAGTTTTGGTCAGGAGAGATGATGAATAATTCTGTTTTGGCCGTGTTTAGGGCGAGATTAAGACTGGTAAATAGATGGTTAATTGAGTTGAGGCAGTTATCCCAGATCTTGAGGGATTTGGAGCTGGATTTGGACATTGTCCGTGTAGATAAAGTGAGTAAGGCCTAGGTTGGCTAGGAGTTGACAAAGGGGGAGGAGGTAAATGTTGAAGAGGGTCGGAGAGAGAGAAGAACCTTGTGGGACGCTTCGAATTAAATTCATGGGGGTGGATTCCTTATTACCTATTCTGACCTTATAGTATCTATTGTTAAGGAAGGATTCGAACCAGCGATGGCAGTTTCCTGTAATGCCAGTTTCGGTAAGGCAGTTTAGAAGTATGTTATGATTGATCGTATCAAATGCGGATGAGATGTCTAGTAATGCGAGTATGTAGGATTGGCCTTTATCTAATCCTTGAGTATGGTGTCAGAGAGGGATATTAGAAGTGTTTCCATGTTAAAGAATTTACGGAAGCCGAATTGGGATGGGTAAAGAACGTTTTGTTTTTCCAGAAACTGAGACAGTTGGATGTTAACCACCCTTTCCATGAGTTTTGCTATAAATGGCAAGTTTGAAATTGGACGGAAGTTTGCTAGGTCTCCAGGGTCCAGGTCAGGTTTCTTCAATATGGGTTTAAGGGTCGCTTATTTCAATTGTTTAGGGATGTGTCAGAGAGAGAGGGAGCAGTTAATGATATTAGCCAGGGGTTTAGCAATTAGGTTTGGGACTGTCAGTAGTATTTTTGTGGGGATAGGGTTGAGTGGGTGTGAGGATGGTTTCATTTTCTTCAGAAGGGATTCTATTTCAAGGGAGGAAGTGGGCTCGAAGGAGTTAAAGGAGGGTTCAGTGTTGTTGGGGATGGTGTTAGGGGCTAAGGGGAGAACTGTGAATCGTGACAGGAGTTTGGAAATTTTGTCTTGGAAGAAGACTGCAAGTTCTTCACATTTGCTTTTGGTCTCACTTTCGGGGATGATGGATGCGGGTATTTTCGTGAGGTCAGAGACATACGAAAAGAGGGTCTTGGGGTCATATTGAAAGTAGTGGATTTTGAGAGCATAGAAGTCTCTTTTAGTTTTGAGGATAGTGGATCTGTAGGTGTGCAGGGAGGATTTGTAGGTTGCCTACAAAGTAGTGGAAGGGTCTTTGCGCCATTTCTTTTCTTTAGTTCTTAGTTCCTGTTTAGTTTTTTAGTTCCGGTGTGTACCATGGTTTTTTGGTATTAAGGGCCGGGTTTAATACTTTAGTCATTAAAGGGCAGATTTTATTGGCAATGTTGTTGGTTATTTTGTTCCAAAAGGAGAGGGCCGCTTCGGCATTCGAAGGTTAAGGTTGTTAATGTCATTGGAGAGGTGGGAAATTAGGTCTTCTCTGGTGCAGGGTTTTCTATAGTGAATGGTTTTTTTGAGTGGGGGTTGAGGGATCTGTTTTTTAATGGTTAAATTGGCTTTTATTAGAGAGTGGTCTGACCAGGGTAGAGGGGTACAGGTAGGGGTGTCTGCCGAGGAGATGAGGGAGAGTATGAAAATAAGATCTAGCGTGTGTCCTGCTTTATGGGTGGGGCTAGTAATAATTTGTTTAAAACCCAAGGCATGCTTGGAGGATAGAAAGGCTTTGCAATTGGGGGAAAGCGGGGATCTTGTCCACATGGAGGTTGAAGTCTCTGAGTAAAAGGATGGGATGTCAAGTTTGTTTTCTGCTATGAATTCAATAAGGGGGAAGGGATTGTTCTCAAGTAGACCGGGGGGGTGGGGTGGGGTGGGGTGTATGTGTGTGTGTGTAAATTAGGCAGACTTGTAATTGAGTGGATTTGAAAAGGCCTATTTCCATTTTGGGGAGGATGTTAATGGTCTGGGTGATTACCCTAAGTTCTTTTGGGCAGCTAGTAAGAGGCCTCCGCCTCTCTTTTTGTGCCTGGGTAGGGAGATAATGTCATAATGTTGAGTGGGGAGTAGGTTGGAGAGAACTAGGTCTGTAGGTTTAAACCATGTTTCGTTTACTGCACAGATATCCGGTTGCATGTCTGATAGCAAGTCATGGAGGATGGGTGTTTTTTCTGACTAGGCGATTGGGAGTTAATGAGAAAGAGAGAGAGAGAGCCGTGAGGGCCGAGAAACAGGGTGAGTGGGGGATATCATGATTGGTACAAGTGATTTTGAGAAGGGGGAGTAATTGATTAGAAGGGTTTTTTTTATGGTGGGTGGTGGTATTTGAGGGTGGGGATAGGGTAAGATAGGGTCTATAAACGGACATCTATTCCTATTACACAATACGCTACAAACCTAGGAGTCATTATAAACTCAGACCTATCCATGAAACAACATATTTCTTCGTTAACAAAAAAAATCTTTCTACAAATGACAACTCTTAAAACGTCTCCGTCCTCTGTCTCTTTTATCAGGATTTTCGAACTATTCTACAATCTCTAATCTTCTCTGGTCTAGACTACTGCAACGCTCTTTATTTAGGACTCTCCGATTCTATAATTCATCCTTTGCAAATCGTTCAAAACAGTGCTGCTCGTATTCTGTCAGGTACTCCTATTCGAAAACATATTACAACCCATCCTTCAATCCTTACATTGGCTACCAATAAAATATAGAATAAAATACAAAGTTCTTACCGTTATTCATAGCTTACTACATAACTCATCTTCCACATGGCTTTGCTCATTACTCCGCATTTGTAAACCCACCCGTCATTTAAGATCACTAACTCAAAACTTATTAGACATCCCCTCTCCACGACAGGCCAGACTTGGATATTACCAGAAGAAGAGCATTTTCTGTAGCAGGACCCACCATTTGGAACTCTATACCACATTTACTTCGTTCAAATATCCAATACCCAACAATTTAAGAAGACACTAAAAACATATTTATTCAATTAGCATGTAATATCCATCCACAACACACTACTTCAAATAATCAACACTCAGTAACCTAACAATCTCTTCCACATCCTCAATATCACTCATGTTTCCACCTTACGCCTTCCCTCCTCCCCTTTCAATTTTTCCTACCTTTCCCTTCCATAAAACATCTTTTACGGCCCAGCTCCACTTTTACTTTTATTTAATTAGATTTTTTGTTACCATGAGGTATATACCAGTTATTGTATTTTAATTTTATTTTATTTTCATCTTTAATTTTTAACTCTATTTATTTTATTTTTATTTTACAATGTAAACCGTTTTGACAAAAAAAACCTTGTTTTGAAAAACGGTATATAAATACTTTTAAATAAATAAATAAATAAATGTCTGATGAATCAGGAGTAGGGGTAGGAAAGGAAGTTGTAGGCTAGGAATGGTGGATAGTAGCAGATGTTGGAAGTTTAGGGCCAGAGGTAGCGTTTGGAGGGAGTATTTTGTGGTAAGGGAGTTGGGGGAGGAGCTGATGGAAAGGGATATCGATGCAAGTAATAACAGAAGAGAGGTCCTACAGTGGAGGGGGGGGGAGGAAAATGGTGAAACTGGGTATACGGCTTATCCTATGCTGTTGGAGAAGAGTGAAAGAGTGGAGGAAAATGGATAAGCCGGTAGAATTCCTAGCAGTCCAGACTGTTGTAGGTCGGTGGAGATTGAGCACAAAGGAAGCTGCACATAAGGGGCGCACTAACGGGCAGGCCCCTTTGTTGCGCACCTTTAGCGCTCGACGCACGGCACGCGGTGCCTACAGTTCACCGGCGCTGGTATTCAGGTACATTTTTTCTCATTATGTGCTTAATTACAAGTGGGCAACTCCAATAGAACATATTTTTAATTTGTCCAGTTATAGTTTTATTTAGGAGTCCTAATATTTAACCAATAAGAAAAGAAAACTTTTTAAAAAGCTGCCTTTAAGGCCCAGCCATTTCAAATGTTAAACGAATTGTCTTACTTATGTGGACTATAATTCTGTTGCCGTCTAAATAAGTAAAGAAATGTACATTTAGGCTATTGTATTCAATGTGACATTGGTCTCGCTGCTGACAGTTAATTTGCTCCTGCGAATACATGGTTATTTATATTTTATTGTTTGACAAGCCGTTAAGCCATTTAAAATGGGCTACATCCCTCTGTCTCTCACCTCCCCCTCATTCTCTCTCCCCTCACTCTTCACCACCCCCTACCTCCCTCCCTCTCACCCACTCCTCCTCCTCTCCTCTCACTCAGACCCTCCCTCCCACTCAGTCTCACGCACTCCCTCCCCCCTCTCTCCCTCCCTCTCACTCACACTCAGTCCCACTCACTCTCCCTCAGTCCCACTCCCTCCCCTCTCCCTCAGTCCCACTCCCTCTCTCTCAGTCCACTCCCTCCCTCCCTCTCTCTCAGTCCCCACTCCCTCAGTCCCACTCCCTCCCTCCCTCTCTCTCCCCCCTCCCTCTCCCCCCTCTCCCCCTCCCTCTCCCCCCCTCAGTCCCACTCCCTCCCTCTCTCTCCCCCCCTCACTCAGTCCCCCCTCTCACTCAGTCCCACTCCCTCCCTCCCTCTCACTCAGTCCCACTCCCTCCCTCTCCTCCCCTCTCACTCAGTCCCTCCCTCTCTCTGTCAGTCCTTCCCTCTCTCTCTCCTCCCTCGCTGCCGCCGCCGACGCTGCCACCCTCCGCCGCCGCTACCACCGGACGCCGCCGCCGCTGCTGCCACTCAACGCCGCCGCTGCCACTGGACGCCGCTGCCACTGGACGCCACCATCTTTTTTTCTGGCTCAGACCGACGTGCTCGCCCGCACATGCGTGGTAGAGCTGGTCTCTACTGCGCATTTGCAGCACGTCGGTCATCCTTCGTTTATTAGGTAGGATATTTAATGATGTATGCATATTATCTTTAAAACCCTTGTTTCTGTAAAGCCTGTTGCTGTTAAATGTTTTACTGTTTTTTAAACTGTTACATGTAAAGCCTGTTGCTAATTTATTGTTTCACTGTAAACCGAGGTGATGTATGTCTATACGTACCGCGGTATAAAGAATCTATAAATAAATAAATAAATAAATAAAATATTTATTTGGCCATCTTGCAATTGATATGAGAATTTTAGTGTAACATATCCTTTCTCGTTGATTCCTACCTTGCACAGGAAAAAAAAAAAGTTTATGGTTTAGTATGTGACAGAATAAAGCGATAAGGGGATGGATCTGAGCAAGCTTGGCTAAAGTAGTTTCATAGTTTTTGTCAATGGATGTCCAATCAGAGCAGTTTTACCAGCAACACCTAACTGGAGCCTTTTCATTTTTTGGCAGCAGGCAGACATTCTCCACATTAAGAAAAAAATTGTTTCGGGGGTTGACTATGGCCATGCTTCATTTGAGAACCCGTAGCCAAGTATAACACATGGATTAAAAATAATGAAAAATAGAAACTAAATAAGTAGTGTTGCATCCGAAATGCGCGACTGGGCAGAAAAAAACACAATTCCTCAAAGGCTTTGAAGCGGCTCTTAGTAAGTTGCCACCTTAAACCACGTTCCACCTGGTGTGAAGAGGCAGGCCAAGCTACAGCTCCCAGTGTTTTGGGACCTGAAATGCCAGGGACGAAACTTTTTCAGAGCAGTTGAGAAATGCAGAATGGAAAGAATGTGCAAGTTGCACAAGAGCCAAA
Organism: Rhinatrema bivittatum; assembly: GCF_901001135.1. Lineage (NCBI taxonomy): Eukaryota > Metazoa > Chordata > Amphibia > Gymnophiona > Rhinatrematidae > Rhinatrema > Rhinatrema bivittatum. The sequence goes on along the minus strand of NC_042618.1, from coordinate 460,936,891 downwards.
CTAATATAACCTGCCCCGAGCCCAGGGTTTGCCTGTTCTGCTAGTAGCCGCTTTTCGTCTGTTTTTGAAATGCCTGGGTGAAGCTGTTTTGTTTTATTTCTTTCTGTGACGTTACCTTGTATTTGTCTGTATTATTTTCTTCCATTAAAATTCCGTGGTCTTCAGCTGTGTTCGCTATACATTTTATCCTCCCATTAATTCCAAATGGTTCTCATTCAGTCATAAACGTAATGTTCTTCATATGCTGAAATTAAAATGTATTTTTTTTTCTTCCAACGTGAAAGGCTGTGTTCTAAAACTATTTGATTTTAAAGGTGGCCAAAAAAAATACATTTCTTTACCCAGTTAGATGACAACAGAATGATAATCCACATAATGAAGACAATTCTTTTAAAATATGAAATGGCTGGGCCTTAGAGGCAGCCTTTTTAAAATTACCAGTTAAATATTATGGTCTCTGTTTACATAATGTTGGTTCCCTTAGCAGATTTAAAGCATCTTTTCTCGGTGGTCAGCGTTTCATTCTGAAACGAAAGACCTGAGTTTTATGTACAGGTGTGCGTTGTGAAGTCTGAGGGGCCTGTGCACTAACCTGCATGAAATTGTCCCTTAACGCAGGCTAATGCACTAATTCTAATGCAGCATTGGCAGCAATTTTGACACTCGATATATTAAAAGATGTCAAGCCTTTTAGCACAGAGGGCATTAAAGCTGGGTTTTGATGCTGCATAACGCGTGTGCATTACTGCTGTCTCTAAATGCGTGCATGCAAGCAATGGTGGCTAACAGCAGCTCCAGTGGGGGCTCTGATCCCCGATCTTCCCCCAGTCCCCCCCTTCCACTTTCTGCCTGAACAAACCCTGATTCTCCCACCCGCTCAAAGAAAGGGCTTGCGATTCCCCTAATCCTCCTCCCTGACACCCCTCAGGGCTTCTGGGGCTGCCTTCCTTCCTCATTGGTAGGTTGGGGGAGGGGGTGGAGAGCAGTGGATTGGCAGGTTGAGGCTTCTTAATCTCTGGAATAAGGTGGAGGGGGCTGGTGAGGAGGTTTTGTGGCTTCCTCACACTGCATTCTTAGGCCCACCTTAACTCTACTCAGTTTCAGTGCAGCTAAAAGTCTGCACTTCGGTTTCCTCCAGAATGCCTACTTGTAGCTACGCTCACGGGGCAGGGAGCGATTGTGAACCCAGTTTTTATATGAGAAAGCACCTGTGTACCTTGATTATCACTTCCCATAGAGGGTGATTTTGAAGCCACTGACCCAGGTACCTTTGCTATCTGAAAATCACCTTCCCTTGATTCAGCTAAAAGTCTGTGCAGACTTTCATAGCACGTGTTGTTCTGGCTGGACCTCAGAGCGATTCCCAGAAGCTTGTGGATGGAATTTTTTATATTTTTTTTACATTTATGTGCTGATTTCACCCACAGAAAAAGCAGGTAACAAAGTCCAGAGACACTTTGTACCCCATGGATAGTGTTTCATTACATACATATATTCCCTTTTCAAAATTAGGTACAAGGATTTGCATCTAGGTTGAGGGATTAGAAAAGTGCTCTGAGAGAGCCTTTGTAGAGTCTCGATTTGACCAGTTGCATGCTGGAGTTCTGCTGAGACCCCCGTTCTAATTAGTATTCATTAAATTTATTTTCTACTTGGTAATAACAACATCACTGCTCTGAGGCCAATAATCCCTTGACACAACAGGGTGAGCTAAGGAATCTATCATACTTTAATTTTAGGCCATTGGAGCATTTTTTCAGATTTAAAAAAAAAATCTTAAATTTATAAGAGTGAATAAAATTACAGGTGGGGAAAAATGTGCATTTCACAGCATTGCTGCCTTTGGGTGTTGGCGACTGTCAGCTTAAAATCCTCCATCCTTCTCTTGGCAATAAGATGCAGTGTTTAAGGCTTGAGTTGTGCAGATACTGCAGTGGATTACTGGAAGCGATTCTGCAGCTGGCCAGAAATTGATAGGATAAGATGATTTGTATTTTCTGGATATTAAATGCCAGATTTTAAAAGGCCTGCGCGCGCAGTTCCCAGTGCGCGCGCACATGGACGCGGCTGTTTTATAACACGTGTGCGCTGGCATGTTATAAAATACAATTCCCGCGTGCATGTGTACCGGATTTTAAAGTCCACACGTGTGTGTGTGTGTGTGTGTGGGGGGGGGGGGGGGGATTTTTTTCAATTAAAAGCTGGCCATAAGGTTCTGTGCTGGAAAGGCATGTGGTAGGCCGCCATCGTGACCAAATTCTACTTTCTGTACCTTCTAGAACTCTAGGGTATCATAAAATACTACCTTTTACCGAAAAATGGCCACGATCTGCCTTCTTTAAATATTTCTGCAGGCCAGATGTTGTTTGGCAGTAGTTCACACACATAGTAGTTATAGAGTTATTTTGCGCTGAATAAGACACTTGAGTTACACTCCTTCTGTTTCTGCTATTTATCATACGATATTAGTAGAAGTTGCTGCATTTTCTATTATAATAGAGTAAGGGGGAACATCTCCTTTATGACAAAAAAAAATATCATGGGTTTCTTACTTTTTTTTATGAGTGGTAAGCCAGAAATACCATAGATTGGAAACTCTGAATGGCAATGACTAAATGATGATGCAATTATATTGATGATGAACTCCATTCACCAATCTGTGGAATACCACAATCAGTTTTGTGAGTGGGATTGGCTGTAAGGGTGGTAACGGGCCTGGATTTGTCAATAGGCACACCAGGTCTCTGCCTAGGGCAGCAAAACTCTTGGGGAGGGAAAGGGGGGGACATTAGACTGGCTGAAGATTTGAATCTCCATCAGCAGAGAGCAGCTTTTCTCTTTCTTTATCCAGCCCCTCCCCTCCAGGCAGCACGCAGGGAACAGGAGAGGATGGGGAGTGATCCTGCAGCAGCGCAAAAGGGCAATTTTGGGGGGGAAACTAGGAGGGGCTGAGGAGAGATCATTGGAGGATGGGAAGAGAGGCCTGTGGGATGAGGGGGATCGGCTGGGGGGGCATATGTCTGTGTGTGAGAGAGAGGGTGCAGGGTAGGGGCAGGGCCAGTGCAAGGGTATTAGGCGCCCTAGGGGAACCTTCTACCTTGCACCCGTCCCCCTCCTCGGTTGCGCTGCCTCTCCGGCGTGTGACAGCCTTTGTGTACATCAAATAACTTAGCACCTTGAGGTGATAACAATGACCTAAGTATATATATATATATATATATTTTTGTCCAAACTATTGGATGGCAGGCCTTGGGAAACTACATTCTGTTTTGGAAGAGCGTCTTTCTGCAACAAGCGGAAACTCTCTCCCAGCTCTGGATGTAATTATTCAGTGCAGGCCTTGGCCCTTTCCCTTCCCCCTCAGCCGGTCCTGCTCTCTGCTGCTGCAGCTCACACTTTATTGATCGCTGTCCAGTCCTCCGGGGCTCTGTCTGCGGTTCCTGTTACCGGAGAGCCGCACTCTGGAGGGGGGGTTGCCTGGGCGATCGGTGCTCGCTTTCCTTTTCTAGAGCACGCTGGCAGCCGCGGTGTGAGAGAGAGAAGAACAGCAGCTGAGGAGAGCAAGTCCTCGGAAACAGTAAAGTCTCCCGTCCCTGCACTGCAGGCTTTCATTTCAAGCTTCATGGGCAAGTGTGGAAACAACAGATGTACCCCCCCAATACACCACCTACTACTACCCGCAGTATCTCCAGGTGCACTGACTCATTTCTGGAAAGAAAAGTCTGTTTACCCCCGGACCACAAACTAGGGCTTCGGAGGCGTCGCAGATTTCGTGTTCCTAACTATAGATTTAGTGCGCTGGGAGTTTTTCTGGCTCTGGTTAATGAGAGTAGGAGAGGGCACCTGGTCTGGAGCATATGAACAGCTTGGCTGCTCTTCGGCGCCCCCTAATGGTCGGCGCCATAGGTGACCACCTAGTTCATCTAATAGGATGCGCCGGCCCTGGGTAGGGGGCAGAATTTGTGTGTGTGTGTGTGGGGGAGAAGGGACTGGTGCCAAATGTGTGTGTGTGTATCTGTGTATGTCATATTAGGTGGGATGTTAGAGAGGAGATACAAGGAGGAGCAGAACTGGAGCATGGTGGGGACCCCTCCCTCCTCACCTCCCCACCCACTACAATTCCCATCCTCCCTCTCTTGATCTTGGATTCTGGAACCCATTCCCTCCTCCTCTTCCTCAATCCAAGATCCTCCTTCTCTCTCCTTCCTTTTCCACATCCCAGATTCCTAATCTTCCCCATCTCTCATCCTCCCCATCCCTAGTCCTCTTTCCTTCTCACACTCCTCCCCCTTTCTCCTCCCCCCATCCCAGAGCTCTCCTCCCTGTACTGATACTTAAGATCACTTTTCTTCACCCAATAAAAATAAATGATACTAATAATAATACTGTAAAACTACTTTATTTGTATAATATAAAGTATTTGCCAGTTTTATTCAGAATATTTCAGTTTTTGCCACAGAATCTACCCGAACTGCCTAAGAAATGAGGCTCCTGTGCTTAGACTTTCTGCTCCCTGCTGTCCACCCTCCCGGGGGGGATAAGGCATTGGGTAACAATGCCAAAAAATGCAGGAAGACTTGCAAATGAAACCAAATAATTCTTACAGACCAGAAAATCACCCAAATAAACCAATACTTTATGGTAAGGACTACAAATGCTACAAATTATAGCAATGATCAGATGATAGCATAGGATTATTTGGGATGTGCATTCGTGCATCCATTCGTTTGATTTGTTTTGCTGCATTTTGTGGCTAAGCACGTATCTAATGAATAGATGCACAAAATGAATGGTGGTTGCCCATAGACATATGCGCACAGCATTCGTTTTGTGCGCCCAGCGTCCATTTGTTAGGTATGTGCTTAGCGGCAAAATGAATCAATCTAATGGACATATGAATGGCCATCCCTAATGATTATACAGAAATATAGGGATTTTGCATTCACTAGGGATCGTTGGTGATAGGATATGTAAACAGAAATTAAGTCTCTGCTATTTATTATTCTTCCAAGTAATACAATGGGACTTACTGGCAGCTGAGCAGATGGACAGGGAGGTCAGGTGATCAGTCTGCACCCATGCTTGCTTCCTGATAGTGGCTCCTTCCAGGTTTCTGCATCTTATTTCATGTTTTACATCTTTTTCCCCCCAGCATATCTCTGTCAGTCACAGGTGATGTCATGATGTGTGCAGTCTGAACAGAGGCAGGGTGACTTTGCATCCAGGATGTGATTTAGCTTTGCAGTGAGATTTGTCTCCCATTGTTTTGGTAAAACAGGAGTGTGGCCTTGCAATGTCAACACACACACACACACACACTCAGTAGTTTCAGCAGATGTGTTGCTTTTGGCTTTCTCACTAGTATCATCATTTTGTATTAGTTTATTTTGGCTCACATGAGTTGTCTTCAGCCTGTAGTATTGGACCTGGAATCTTATGCAAAGCCTAATTGTCATAGAACCAAGCTAACTGCAGCCTAAGTCGGTAAATATCTGGCAGGTTTTGAACTAAATTTACTTCTGCTCGAGAAACTATGGTGATTCAGTGTTTGTTTGAATGGAGTCTGTTAGGTATATTACATGAATCCATAGTGAAAATGATCAATGTGAGAGTTTTCATGAGGCAGTGTCAGATGATCTAGGAGGGCAAGATAAAAGCAACCAGAAGAAGTCATGATTCTGGGAGGGGGAAGTGAGATGCCTGTAAGGGGCTTGTAGGCATGCAAAAGCAATATGTAGTAGAAGCTGATAGACTGCTTGTCTGCCTTTCAAAAGGTGCTCCAGCACTTCTTTCACGAGCAGCCTCATGTGTTTGTGTGAATTTGGGATGCCATGGGTTGCGTGCCTCATGGCTAAACTGGGGCTTCAAGCAAAATGTAGAAAAATAGCCTTTGAGTTCATGCTGAAGCCGGAGATTGATGTCAACTGTAACACAGTAAGTGATGGCAGAAAAAGACCTTCTGGCCCATCCAGTTTGTCCAATTATTCTGTACACGTTGTTAAGGATACATCCCAGCCGTTAGCTACAGAATGTGATTTGCCTGCAAGATATCCGCATAGCCAGTATAGTCCCTTTTGTCTTCCTCCTTTGTACAGCACCATCTTGGTTCCCCCCCCAGCATTAGGAATGTACAGTAACTTAGTAAATGACAACCAAAATAACTCGCTGGGCAGACCAGCTGGGTTATTTAGAGTTGTACTGCTGCTTCGTACAGGTTACATCTTGCTGTCTGTTGAGGGTTGTAGCTGCCACTCTTTGCTTTTGTTGGAAACAAAACAGGAAATGTCAATTAAATTCCTCATATTGTTTATTTCATTTTTATAACCCGCCCTCCCAAAAAAAAAATTCAAATTGTTTTTGTTTCCTTTGATTTTAAAATGAAACCCCGCCCTGCCACTAAAACACACAATCGCCTCCTGGGCTCTCTCCCCAGCCTCTGGATCCTTCCCACCCCCCAGCCTCTTCAGCCATCCGTTCTGTCTTCACGGGTCAGAAGAGATCCCCAGTCACTCCTGTGCAGGTTTCTGCTGTACAACAAAATGGCCTCTTGGTTGGCTGGTGCCATTTTGTATTATTGCGTCAGCGGGGCAGGAATGACGATGAGGTAACTGGCATGGGGATGGGGAGATTTCTGGAGGCTGGGAAATGGACCCAGAAATGTATTATTTTTTTTGTACGCGTTTTCATGGTGGGAGAAGGGAGAGTGTTTTGGACCTGACTATTCAAAAATAAATATTTTTTTTTTTAAATCCGTTTGTATTTGCTTTTCATTGCATATAAACAGAACACAAATGGGAAAAGAAAAAGATTTCTGTGCACACCCTTGTCTAGCGTCATCCTCTCCCTTGCTTAACCACAAGGCTCTGTAATAGTCTAACCTCCCCCCCCACCCCAGCTCCCCAGCAATGTTAGTGTGAAATTGCAGCCTGCCGAGCAGTACCAGTGCTAGTCAAGCCTACCACTATGGCCTGCCAGACAAACACCGCCACTTGGTTGCCTAGGATTTTGCTGTTAACATTTCTTTTTAACCACTTAGCTATCCATTCTGGCAGCCCCAATACTTGTTATAAAGGCATGGTCACTAGCCTCCCTCTGCAGCTTCTCCAGATGTTTATTTAAAAAATGTATAAGCTGCATTATCTGCAGTTCTAGGTGTGACAACATTAGGAGAATTTATACCTTTAAGAATTACTGCAGAGTGGTGCCACATTCATAGGGGGAGGGAATAGAATTGATTTAGGAGAGGAACTTGGTAGCCTTCCAGATATCACGCCCTTACCAGGGCGCTGGTGATAATGGTCTTCCATTGACTTCAGCATCCTACAGCATCAAAGATTCCATTTGATTTCATGTCAGTCGTCTTATTGACATTTCATTTTAAACATTTTCTTGGTCTCTGTCTACTTTCCTTAATTTTACTTATTAGGACAATACACATCAATCCCAGTTACACAAAATAGGACCATATGGTGGCGCTCACGTGGTCCTAATATTCAACTCGGCATAGACTTGGAGTGCATAAGAATGTTCTTATCTTAGCCAATAAATATTTCACCCTAGATGAGTTTTGCAGAATCAAGACTAATATGAATAAAAAGAACTTTTCATGGATCTTGCTGTATTCTCTGTTTTTGAGCTGCCAGCTGGTCTGTATAGTATGGGGTGCATTTCAGCTGCAATGTTATTGCTACAGAATTTCAGAGAGGCTAATGCCTTCTTTCATGCCAAGTATTTGGAAGCTATGTTTATAGCAACTTAATATACTATTTAAGTTGAACTTTGGTTTTATGGCTTGCTTAAATCTTAACGAGCTGTGCCCTTTTCCCCCTCTGCACCGTAGTATAGAGGTATAGCTTAGCACTTATAAAAGGAGCCACATCAAAGAGTAAATGTTTGGCAGTTATTACTGAGGCTACCCAAAGGGAACACTTGATAATTACTTGCATTATGTTGGTTTTCATGTCGTCTGAAGGAGGCAATTATATATGTCATATTATTCATGAGTTATTGCAAGATGGGAATACAGATTGTAGAAGGATTTCATGATTACATGTTCTGTCTCTTTTGTGTTATGTTTGCGTTTGTTAATAATTGCACATATTGAGGCCAATTTTATAAAATACAGCTTAGGGGCCGAAGTCTATGTGTGCGCAGACTTTCTCCATAATTTTCAGAGCGGTCTTATGCATGCAATGCATGTGCACGGGGACTCTTGCATGGGAGCAGGTGTGAATGTTGATGCGCACATTGATGCGCTTACTTTTGACTATAGAAAGTATGCGCATAAATGGCTCCACGCCACCTCTTTCAATTATGCGGAAAAGTGCACATGAAATTGCGTCCATGCCTACTTTTACATATACAACCCTGGGGTAATTTTCAAAATGCCTAGAAACGCCTGTAACGGTGTTTTACGAGTGTATATGCGTTTGGAAATTCACTCCATTAGGTGTAACTGTCACATTATTTTCTTAATTTTTAAAAGCTCCATGTTTAAAAAAAACATGTATAGCCTGTGTTCAGATAAACTGTCTACAAGTGAAACACGTCCCTATATTTTGTGGGCATCTTTTCAGTCATTCATTTTGCAAAACCATGAGTAATTGTGACAGCAGTGAATTTTTTTTCTTTCAGCCAAATTTATGTGAGCTAAAAAAAAAAAGCACAACCGTGACAGGTTCACCCCTCAGCCTCCTCCCTGTGATCTCTTTTGGTTTCTGCAGCAGAGAACTACTCCGGTTGTGGCCTTCCCACCCCACTTGGGGGTGGTTCGCCTCCTCAACTGTGATAGATGCAGTTCGCATCTCCATGCCTGGACTATTGCGTGCCCGCCCCTCCCCCTCTCCTTTCACCCCCCCTTACCTGAATCCCAATGGTGAAAGAAGACATGGGCAGCATCAGGCAGCAGAAGAAAGAGGAGCAAATCAATCTGCTGCATGGGCCTGAAGGACTAGGCTGCTGGCACTGGGGGCTGGGAGTTCTGGTGAAGGGAGCGAGAACGAGCGATGTACGTGAGAGTGAGTTTGTGGGAGAGACGTGAGAGTGTAAGTATAAGCATGTATGTGGCAGGGATAGGAGTGAGTGAGCGAGCATGTGTGTAAGAGAGTGTGTGAGTGAGTATGCGTGTATGGGAGAATGAGGAGAGAGAGCTTGTCTGAGTGTGTTTGTTAGTGTAAACCCCTTTTTTTGGAGGCTTGAAACTTCTCAGGGTCCATAACTAATTTATACTCTTCAGGGGCACTTCATCCCATGCTGACTCTCAGTCCCTGGGGGGACTCTTTTTATAAGGGAAAGCTCTTGCTTATGGCCCAGATGGTGAGAAACCTGAGTGTATTTAAGAGCTGTATGTGCTTCCCATGAGGTGAGAGGTGAGGACCCGGTATGGATGTAAAATAATAGTTTACTGATTGGTAATCATAAATTAAAGTCCATTATCCAGAAGTGTGCGATTACATCTGACTTGAGGGTACAGGAGTGTCTTTTTCAGTAGGTAGGTGTCCTTAAGCCAGACCTCTGGGTAGAGGCCATGGTGATTTTAAATGTGCATAACTCTCCCTTTAGACATCATCTTCTCAGATACCCAGCCTGTCCTGGTCCCTCGAGTAGAAATCTGGATGGGATTTCCTGATCTTGATCTTCTTTCCTTTTGGTTTAGTTAGTCTTTCATCATTTTCTCTCTGATGTTTCTGGGGCATTTATCTTAAGGAAAAGTCAGTGGGATCAGGCTTTTACCCCTACACTGAAATCCCAGTGGGGAGGGGGGAGATCCAAAATCCTCCCCACACTGTTTAAGTTCAAAACATACTTTAAAAGTCAAAACTGTATCTTCCTTGACCTCACTGTCTCTCGCAGCAGGATCCTTCACTGGTGCTTGCCTACCTAGGGTTTAGAGTCCCCTGTAGAGAGCCCATTCACCCCAAAGGGGTATCAGGCTTAAAATCTGTCTGTCTGTAACATAGGAGAAGGACCCTCAGGCAGGGAGTGCACTGAGAGGTGTCACTTCTACAAGAAACTCCTTTGGGTGAAGCTTGGAGGCTCCACCAGAGTGTGGAAAAAATACATCTTGCTTTCTGACTTCTCTCTAACTGAACCCCACTATGTAATAAAGTGGGTGGGCTAACTACTGGTTAGACATCCAATCCAGACTCTCTAGGTGGGAGGGACTGAGAGGGATGGATGGCTTCTTACTAAGTGTATTCTAAGGACAGGGACAGTGACATCTAGTGGCTGGACCGGGAGCATCTGCCATACTAGAGAGAGGTTTTGCCCATACTGCACCTCTGCTAATCAACGATAATCTGAGTGACTAGAAGTCAAAAGTGCCAAGGTATGCTCATGGTACCAGGATCCAAGTGCTGGTTCTGACTGAACAGGAGACTGGAGTGTCCCTGAAAATACTCCTTAACCAGTGCTGGACTAGGTATCTAGTCTGGTCCATCTTAAAAGCTAGAGACACAAGTAGCTCAGTGGGTGGATCCCCAGAGAACAGGAATAAGAGTTTGTGTGCGCTCCCCACTAATTCATGACATTCTCTGGGTTACTGGAGATCAAAAGTTCCCAGGTATGGATTAGGGGAACCGTTGTATCTTTATTAGTTTTAATTATTGGGTGTTATTGGTGTGTGCTGTTTTGAAATACTATTTCTCACAGGACAAGCAGGATGGGCTCCATCCTGATGATGTCACCCATATGTGAGGGCTAACATCCTGCTGTCCTGTGAGAACACCTGTTACAGGTAAGCAACATTTGCTTTCTCTTTATTAGTATTTGAATTTAAAGAAAAAGTAATGCTGTTCTGTTTGGAGTTGAAGAATATATGGTAAATTATAATAATTCATTTGCCATAACACCAGGTGAGGTTTTAGAATACGTTGCAGGTTATCATCATGTGTGTGGAGATGATTATCTTTTTAATACACTTGTGTCTGGTCAACTTTAAATTAAGTTGTAGGTTATTGTTTCTTGAGAAACCTTTAAATATAACTGAATTGTTTCCATAAGTGTGTATATGGTTTAGTGTTGGCAAGTGCTTGAAATAATTGAGTTAAAATATTTTAAAGTGCCACTCGTGATGCATGACACACGTCACTGGCTATTTAGACATCCATTGTCAGGTACATGCTATTGCACTATTTATTTGTAAGAGTACAACTAGTAGGATTCAGACTTGTATGGCTACTGCCTACCCATGTTAACTTTGGCCCCTCCAAAAACAGTTATGGTTATGCCACTGCTGTTTGCTACGTTTGGCGATCTGCGGACTGCCCCTGCAAACCGTTGCTTTTACCTCTGGGCCAGGCTGGCCATGCTGCCTCCAAAATGCAGCGAAACGTTGCCAGCACTCCTTGTGATAGTATGCCACACCTCTCTCTAGGTGTCCGCGCCGATGTCCCTTCTTTTAAAGGGACCGAGGTGGGAAAGTCCCCACAGCCGTTAATGATGACGTCCTCAGCACAGCCATATGTAAAGGCAACTCTCCTCAGCAACAGGTCCAGCTACTTCTAAGTAATGCATGAGGCGTCTCAGCCATTCCAGCCTATTTCCAGTCTTCATCTCAGCCTGTTCCCAGTCTTCGTTGCCAGCCATTCCTCTTCCTCTTCTTTGGACGGATACCCAGGTTGACCTTTGCCTGGACTCTGGATACGCCTGACCGCTGCCTGCCTCTGACCTCTGCCTGGAATCTGGATACCCTGATCGCTGCCTGCCCACGACCTTAGCCTGGCCTTGGATCAACTCTCCTGTCCTCAGCAGAGACCTGCACCTAAGTCCTGATGGCCCCGGCACCCAAAGGCTCAACCCGAGGGGAACGTGGGCTGGTATAGGTGAAGGTCTTCACTGGTCTCTGCTTCGCCTGCGTCCGCCTGCTGATGGTGAGAACCTGCAGGGCTCCTCCCTGTAGGTAGAGCCAATCTTGCCTTGGCCCAAGGGTCCACAGACACACTTTATGTATGTATGTATGTATGTATATATATATATATGTATATGTATATGTATATATATATATATATATATATATATGTATATAATGCTAATTTTTACATGCATAACATTTTGAAAATTCACTTTTAAACATACAGTTTTGGATAGAATATTAATGTAGCTTATCATCCAAATTCTCAAACTAGAAGGGAAAGAAAAGAGGGAAGCATTGATAGCGACATATCCTGAACCCTGATCGACCACATTCCCTACACAGAGAAGGACCTTAATTGATACATTTCTGCTTTTTAAAAAAAAAAAGAATTAATGTTTTAAATGAACTACATAAGCAAGAAACTTGTCAAAAAGGGCAAACTTAACTAAACAAAAGAAGTCTTTTTGTTCTTCAGAGATAAAGATGTTAAATTTGAATGGCTGATATCTTTTGGCTTCTACAAGGCTTGAGGATCCATAGGGAGGAGGATTTTAAGTCATTTTCTTGGGTAAGGTGTTGTACTTGCAGAAATGGATTTATAGAAAATTGCCAGCACTATGTACGGGTATAAGTATGTACATAAGGGTCTAGATGTGGGTGCTTTTACTTGCCGTGAGCAGAGATGTTACCGGGAGCGGGCTTGAGATGTTTGTACTTTTAAATTCTGATAATATTGTTAGCCACCTTGAGCTCCATTTGGAAAGTTCGGCTAAAGATCCAAAAATTATTATAGTTATAAGGTGCTCTGAGGTCTCTCCACTTTATCTGAAGTCCCTTTATCTGAAAGCTCCCATTATTCCAAAAAATCATAGGTTTCATTCTGTGTTCTGTTAGGAAAATCTATTATCTGAAACTGTTTTATCAGAAAAATCCGTTTATCTGTCCCAGCCATAACAGATTACAGTTCTTAGCTCAAGTCTGTGCACTTTCTTAGGGCTGAATTTTCAAAGCCACGTACCTGCATAAACCTGTGTTTTCTGCATATAAATGGCCATTACATGTAAAAGAATGCAGGTGACCTGGTTATGCTTGCACTCTACTTTTACGCAAACTGTAGAGAGGCGTTCCAGGGGACAGAGTTGGGGCAAAATTGGTGTGCTCGTAAATTAATCTGCACGTTATGCCCTATGAAGAGGAGGTATTTTGTATGAGTCAGTCTGTATGCATACTTGGCCAGTACGCATACTGGCCAGTACGCATACTTGGCCAGTTACCTGTGAATTTTCAAAGTGAACTTGTGTGCACAAGTTTGCTTTGAAAATGTTGGCGAAAGTCTGCATGTACAAGTTGCATGCAGACTTTAGCCTTTCCCTCATAGTTATTAAATTACCCTCATCATGACAAGTTGTGATATACAGTTTTTCCCTTCCTTTGACTTGCCAACATGTCATGATATAGAGCAATGATTCTCAACCAGTGTGTCACCAAGCACCAGCAGGTGTGTTGGGTTCTACCTGCAGCCAGCAAGGCCGAAGTTTGGAGTCACTGGCTGCTGCCGGAGACCAGGCCGGTGGGGCTGAAGATCAGAGCCGCTGTCTGCTGCCAGAGACCAGGCAGCGGGGCTGAAAACTGGAGCTGTTCAGCTGCGGGCCGGTGTGTGTATGTATTTGAGATTGGGAGGCTGCTTTTATGTCTGTGTGTATGTATGGGACAGAAGGAGGCTGCTTCTATGTGTGTGTGGTGTGTATGTGAAACGGGTAGGGTGCTTGTTTGTGTGTGGTGTGTATGTGAGATGGGAGAGTACTTCTGAGTGTGTATGTGAGAAAGAGATGGAACATGTTTCTAGCTGGTTGGGGCTGTGTGAGAGAGAGGGGGCATGTGTGTGATTGAGAGCCCATGTGTGATTGATAGCTTGTGCGTAAATGAGATAGAGAAAACATGTGTGTGTGATTGAGAGAGACTGATCAGAAAGGTGACGTGAGTATGTGTGAGAGAGACTGATCAGGGAGGTGACTGGCATGTGTGTATGAGAGAGAGAGAAGAGACTGGTTGTGGTCCCTAAGGAAGAGGACCGTGAGGACTGCTTCAGTAGCTACTGCTGCTGATGGTGTGGCCTCCAAGGGAAAGGAGTAGGAGAACTGCTGGAGAGGGTAAGTTAAGGTGGCTTTTAAGTTCATTTTTCTTGATTGACTGCCATTTTAATTATTTGGTATTATGTGATGTCTGCTGTTTTGAAATATTTTATTGGTGTTTGGAGAATTTAAGTTTTTAACTGTTAGGTATTCTGTTCATCAGCTGTTTTGAAACATGTATTCATATAGTTTTACTGTTATTTCTGGTGGGGATCTATAGCAGCTTGGCTTTTTCTGTTTTCCTAATTGGAGGTGTATTTGTGTTTAGGGCCTGATTTAATATTTGTAGTGTTGCCTTTTCATAGGTTGGGTTGTTACTGTTTGATGTGTTCCATAAAACAAGTGTAACTTTGTGCGGATTAGTTTGTGTGCATTATTGCAGTTCCTGGGACTATGTTAGGTGCTATATTTCTGTTTCCATTTTTCGAGGTTTGTACTGCATGCAGAGTGGCTTTTTTGGGTTTCTATTCCAGTTTCTGTCTCCATATTTGTAATTTGTGGTCTTAATGTACTTGGTGAAGGTAGATCTTGTGTATGTAACCAGCATGTAGGCTAGTAAAATACCTCATCTTTAGGGTCATTCTTTATTGTGCGATGTGCTGGTATCGAGGTGGTATTATTCAAATTAGGGGAAAGGGAGGAGTGTGGGCGGGGTTTAGGTTGAGTTATATCCCAGCAGCGCTGTGGGCGATCATGTTTTTCACATTATCGCCAGCAGCACCACCACCGGAAATAACTACACCTTTTCCTATGGCGAAGGTGTGCGGCTTGGCTGCACCTCCATGATGCGGCCGGTTGCCCACTATTGCCTCTGCCCCTTTTTTTTCGTGACACATCATTCTGCTATAAATATAAATATAGCAGAATGACAAATCTAGGGGCTTATTTGTTGTGTTTTCTCAATAGGGCATGCATTGGTGGTGAACTGCTGTCTTTTTATAAGTAGGGCTCTTGTGCCTGGTAGTAGAGGGAGTTTGTGTTCCTGTTGTTGAGAACACCAGAATATCTTTTTTTTTTTATGGTGAGTTGTACGGGGAATGTTCTAGTTCTGCTTGATACCCATTATTGGGGGTGGGGGTGTGGTTAGCCTTGTGACTCTCATATGTTCATTATGTCATGCATGTGGGAACTATCTATCAGGTGTGTCCCGACAGAAAAAAGGTTGAGAACCACTGATATAAACACTTGAGGACATGCGTTTTTTGTTTCCTTCTGTTTTGAAATTGAGACCATCATAGTTTGAAAAGATTGGAAATGCAGATTTCTCCAAATTTAGTAAAGTGGTCGAGATGACATTTTCTTTAAGTGGGTGGGATTGTACTCTGCTAACATTTGTAGTCATTTTTTTAAGTTGGTAAAATGTATGGCATGCAAAACCCTGCATTTATTATAGAAAGACCCTTCTCCTTGTACATTATGGTCCTATTTTAAAAATCCTGCATTTTCTAGCCATGGTCTATGAAGAAGACCGAGCATACGGTTATTGCTTTATTCCTCATATGGCCAAGCATTAATGCTTTGATTTAAAAAAAACGAGACCCTAACTGCTTCACCAGTCCCTTTTCCCTGTAGAAAAATAAACAGTTGGCCTCACAATCGATGACCTAACTGATGACATAGTAATGTGGTTTGAATGTATGAAAATTCATAGCAGAAGCCAAGCTCTGATAGTCATGCCACACTTTGTCCCATTTCATCATCGTTTCCTCTGAATGCTTGCTTGTGGGTGCGATTGCACACCAAACACTCTGTAGGACTTAGGTCAGGTACTTTCTTTTGGAGAAAGTCATAATTTTCCCTTAATGGTCACTTTGTCTTGGCATGTCTGCCTGGGTCCCCGGGGGAATAATAAAGAATATTCCCTTGAAGAGCTGCCTCTGATCTTGCTCTTCCAGTCTGGTTTGCAAGGAAAAGATGTTGTCCCAGGCAAGACATGATGGATTGGAAAGCTGTTGAAGAAGCAGCTGTATACTGAATCAATGACGATAAAAGAGGATTAGAAAAAGAGAGAAATAACAGGGCCTCAGCATAGTAAGTGGCAGTGCTAACGTTTTCTGCCTTGGTGCAGGTTCATAAAGGCAGCACGATCCATTGCAATACTAGTTCAGATTTCTAAGCTGATTAGTAGTGTCTCAGCCTTCAGCACCGCTTGACAGGATCCATTTGTAATGTCTCCACTTATTATATTGTAAGTGCAGTCCACATTTTCTTTTGTGTTTTTTTTCCTAATTTTATATTTCCTACATGTTTAAGTTTGTGTTACAGAAAACAAAGAAATGAAGGGAATTTATTACTAAGAAATAAAAATGTAAAAAAAGAAACAAAATAGAAATTAAGTAGATGCAAAACTCAAGTCTACCATAAGAGGAGGAGGGCAAAACCCAAACAAAAGGAAATAAAGCTGTAATGTTAGTCAGACGTCTAGCAATATTTTATTTATCTGTCCCACTATCTCCAGGTCTAGGTGAGTCACGTACAAGATTTATCTGTGCCTGCAGGAAATTGCAGTCCTAGTCCACCTGCATGCTCCTTTAACTTACAGCTCCTGTGACCTCTTCACCCTGAGTGGAAGATTTCCCCTGACGAAATATCTTTACGGGGATAATTTTGCAACATTGAGAACAAGTTAGCTGGCAAATATGCGCATAAGTTACACCAATATACAAAATGGACATAAGCACTTAATTCTGCTCTGAAAATTATTCCAGTAAAGCCGCATGCACACTGTTTACACCTGCTTGCTAAGAGAAAATATTAAGGACAACATAAAACAGTTGAGATAATCTGTTGGAGCTGCTTAGTCAGGCTACACCTTTGGTGCCAAGGAAAGCTAGAGACTAGGAAAAAGTCCACAAACTCAATGTTCAAAGCCAGCCATTTCAGGTATATTCAGCAGCAGGGCCAAGTCACTGAATATTCACTCTTAGACGTATAAGTTATAACCTGCTCTATGGCTAACTTAAATCTATCAAAGGTACACCGAACAGTACAGCGAACTGATAAAACTGAACAAAAACAATCTAGAGCGATGCTCTGTCGCTGTCAATAAATGAACTTCTAAATGATGTGTATTATATTTTCTAATAGTTTTAATAAAGTATGTGCCTACACAATGGGTGGTGTGAATTTTATCAAAAAATATAAACTTGTTTACCTAAATGATAAATGGAGTTAGAGAGAGGTTTCATACATAGTGTAGGTGCCCAGCACCACTGTTGAGTGGTCTATAATCATTAACCTTCCTCCTCCTCCTTAAATTCTTTAGTGGTTTTTTTTGAAATTTATATTGTCCCAAAGAAAACCTGAGGACTCTTCCGTGGCGATGTAATATTTTTATATGCGTGTTCTGCAAGTATTAACTCTATGAGACTCTAAAAGATGTTAATAAAGAGTAAAAAACCAGACTTCCCCGATTATGGTTGGTAGGTCCGTCTTCTTACTGATGGTCCTGACATGTTTCAGACGTGAAAGCCTTTCCTCAGGGGCCTTGATGAATCCCGAAAACCAACTTCCCGGAGTCTGTAACTCTTTACTCAGCAGTTCAAGAGCTGAATGTCTCTGCCACAAGGCGATCTTCCTCTGTCCATCGTCGACAGAGCCCTTTAAATCTGGGGCTATGGCGCGCGCGCGCGAGCGCCTAGAAAGAGACCGCCGACAGGTGTGACAGCATGGCTTGCAGTCGGTGGCGTTCAAGGCTGCAAGAATGGCAGAAGCTGTGTCCGGCCGCGCGGCTCACCCATGATATCTCTCTCTGTGGTGGGGAGTGGCTGCCAGGCTCAGAAGCCATCGGGCCAGCGGTATTTCTCTGCCGCATGGCTCAGCGGCAGTAGTAGCGAAGGTCGGCAGTGCCCAAGGCCGCTCAGCAGCAACAGCGGCACAAGACCATGCTGGGAGGCGAGTGAGCCGCTTGCAGGGCTTTCCCGCGAGTGGAATCGCACCACCAACACCGGAGCACAGGAGCAGGAGTGGCATCAGACTAACGGGGACAAGAGAAGGGCGATTAATGCACGCGGCAGGCCAAAGGGAGGGTCCTTTTAAGAGCTGTCCATGGAAATGCAATTTTTTAAAAATTGCGCACACAAAGCCACTGCATGCAGTGTGAAGCGGCATTTACCTGGAAAAACTACCCGTACACGCCGGTGTAAGTACGTGCCGGTGCTGCTCCTGGGATAATTTTCAAAGGGAAAGTGAGCATATAATGTCCATGAGGAAAAGATACACGCAGACTTTACACCAGTTACACCAGTTACAAATTTGCCCCAGTCATTTCTACTGAAGCACAAATACTTCGCTATAGGCGGAATCTAAGCCATTTCCAAATAAACAAATAAAGCATGACTCACTTTTTTTTTTTTTACAGCCAGTCTGTTTAGCACACAGTGGATTAACCTCCAAGAAATGCCTAGTTTTATAAACATTAATGCCCCCTACTGCCTTTTTAACAGTTGTCAGCTTAAGCCACTGCCTGTGCTGAAGGCCTTTGGGCTTCCAGTTCATGCTATTATTAATTTTTTAAATAAATATATAACTACGACCTTGCATAAGCCAGGATTGGCCTGGATTTCCTAATGTTTCTCTCATGTTTTTTTTTTTTAATACCTATAAGGGAAATGCTTGATTATGTCTGGCCCTTCATCCCTCCCACTGTAACTCAGTGCACCCAGCTAGGAGCCATGACCCGTGGGCTCTCTGACTTAGGAAGTGTAAGAGAGAGCTGCGACTTCAAAGTGAAAGTTCCATCACTGTGTTTCTAGAGTACTGTGCTGGCAAAGTACACACAAATCTTGGAGGGATGAAAGGTGCTTCAGAAAAGCATATCACTTTGGTGATGAGTAGCAGCATCTTGATAACCTTGATATCTGATGAAAACCTGCACTGCAGGAGATCTCTGCCAAGATCTCATTCAGAGACCTATTAAGTTCTCAAATTCTCTTCTCAACCATTCCTTTATTCTAATTTTTATAGCACATATCCAGGCCGATGTACTAAAGGGAGATAAACTTTGCAGAATTGGCTTCTAAGCTAAAACAGGAAATAGCACATATTATTTGTGGTAGCGCATAAGCCGTTTCTGAAAGGTTTGTCTCCATTACAAATATTTAAAATTTTCTACATAAGTGTACTTTTTTTTTTGGATGAACTTTCTCATAGTTAAATGTATGCATGCCATTTTTGTTACGGAGCTATTTTGCATGAATTTTCTTGCAGAATACAGCATTCGGAAAATGCTGATTACCGCATGCAAAATAGCCCTAATTAGTACATCAGCACAACTTTCAGGCCGATGCAATATCTGCATGCGGAAAACAGGTGCTCATGATTGAGCGCCCGCTCTCGCAACACGTGCTGATTGACCTCCCCGGGGCGCCCAATGCAATATGCAAATGGACTGCCGCAGTAAAAAGGAGGCGCTATGGAAAATTGTGCATCTCTAGCGCCTCCTCAGCAGAGTTAGCTGTCAGCTGGTTAGGGAAACCTACGCTCAATTTACGAGCATTCTTTTTTCTAACCTGCGCACAGCCCCACTCGTTAATTGAGCGTCCCTTTTCCTAACCCGACTTGGCACATTTAAAAAAAAAAAAATGTTTTTACCCTAACTCATTTTTTTCTGTTTCTCCGACCCAATATCGCCACAATATTGTCGAAGGATCCTCAGAAGCGCAGTATTTTCTGCTTTTCTGTCAACTTTAGGTGCTCCTCAAAACTTAACACCTGCTCCGGGGCAGGTGTTAATTTCTGAGGGTAAAAATTTGTGTATCGGGTGCACATTTTTTTTTGCATCAGGAGGTAATAGCTAATAGCCTCACCAACGTGAATTTACATGTGATGAGCACTATTAGCTTTGCGAGGGGTTGAACGTGCGTTTTGGACACGCTAATCCCCTTATAGCATAAGGGGTTGTGGACGCGCGTCCAACCACTGGTTAACCAGTGCACTCGACTGAGCGCACTGTATTGCATTGGCCCGTTTATTTGTTCATACTTGGCTTTCATGCTTAGTTTGCTTACAAGCATAAAAAGTGCATAATGTTTCTCATTTGTAAGTTGGAAAAAAATTCTTTATAATTATTTTTTTCTAAATTTTGGACTCTACTACAGAAAATGTGCAATAAAATGTTAACTTGTAAGCCATACTCTTCTAGGGTTCCCTCCCCAACCAAGGTGAATTACAGATCATCTTGACTTTAGAAGCATGCATGGAAAACTCTTTGCCAGATATCTTGATTAACTTGACACCTTTGCTGTATTAAAAGATAAACCGAGACTCTCTTATGAAACAGATTTTGAAATGCCTGTAGCCCCTTAGTGTTCTATGACTGGACAGTGAGCTATGATTTTCAGGTTTGATTCAACAGTTAGTGATATTAAAGTTATTGAAATCAATTAATTTCTTGTACCAATTCATGCTGGACTGTAAATTGGAGGAATACATGTTGGGACTCTGTGAAGGTAAGACACACAATTCAATAACAGTTGGGAATGTCTGAAAAAATATAATTGCTTGCCCTTCATACATGGCCTTTCCTGTGCAGAATTAGACTTAGGATTTGGCACTGGTAAAGGGCTGCTTCTGTTAATCTCTGTACTACACTGGTCTCACACACTCACTGTGCCAGAAAGAGATGCAGTGCACTGCTGCTAATTATGATTTTTATTTTCACTGGGGGAGGATCAGGGGTGGGAGGTAATGTGGAGAATGCAGTTGTGGCAGTGCTAGAGATTTTTTGGTCTGTCTGTCTGGAAACCAGTGAGATGAGCAGTGTGCGTTCATAGACTGAAGAAAAGAGTCTTACCAGACTGCCAATCTCTTTTTTTGTCTGTTAGTGTTTAACAGGGTGTTTTTGTTTAGAATCAGTCACATTATATATATGTGTGTGTGTGTAAGACACAGTTATACAGTGAGTGGTACTGTGAGTGGGAGTACAGTTGCAGTATCCAAACAGTCATTTGTAATGTTCATTCTTACAGGGCAAGCAGGATGGTAGACCTCACATATGGGTGACATCCCAGGATGGAGCCCAATCACGGAACACTTTTGTCAAAGTTTCTAGAACTTTGACTGGCACCTACTGGGCATGCCCAGCATGGCACTAAACCTGCAGCCAGCAGGGGTCCCCCTTCAGTCTTCTTTTTTCTGTGCAGCAGTAGCCACGTGGGTTAAGGAGCTCCACAGAGATTCCTGACAGGAATTTTCCTCACGGAATTACTAAAAACTTTCATATCCCACAGGGGTCCCTCCTTCGAATTTTTGACTCCGTGGTACTCCAGTAAGTTTTTTACCCATTTTTGGTCGATTCCCATCGCATTTGGCCCTCGCGACCTACTGGCCGTCGACCGTACCGCTGCTCAATTTTTTCAAAGGCCATGGCGTTGGGGGTTCCATCGGTGCCTGGACTGTACTCTCACCGTGTCCATAACAGACCCTCATAAAGTCTGTGTAATGTGTCTTGGATGTGAGCATGATGTCTTGACCTGCACCAAATGTGCCTTAATGACACCAAAAGGTCGCAAGGCCAGAATGGAGAAAATGGAACTTCTCTTCCGTTCTCAACCCCGACGCCGTTGATTGCATCGACGTCGGCTGAACCGGCACCATCCACTTCGCGCCAGTATCGGCCACCGGCCAGTGACCGTCCGGCGTCGACGACTTCTCAGCCTTTGACTACCTCTACCCCTCCTCAGGAACGAGGGGATCATAGAGAGAAACACTGGCATCGACACCGGAAGTCTCGGACCATCGAGGAAGGAAAATCATCGACCTCGCCATCGTCTGAGCCGCCATCGAAAAAACCCCGTCCAGAAAAGGCATCAATCCTTTCTGCGACCGGGTCACCGAGGCAACTCTCACCCGGACAGGTATCGGGAGCCGCGACTCCGCCTTTAACGGTGGTCCATCCGGCTATGCCTCTGCCTCCTTCTTCCCTTCCGGAGCCGGGGCTCCTTGCTCCAGGTCTCCATGAAGAACTGGACCGGACGGTCCAGGATGCCATCGATAAGGCGATGCACAGACTCCAAGTTCCCCTGGCGCCGATATCGGTGCCGGCTGCGGAACCGAACATCGATCCCATTCCGGCAGCATTGCCACCACTGCTCTCAAAGATGGAAGCGCTTATAGCCGCTTTTCCACCGATGGATCCTGGGTCACCGATGGTTCCAATGCCTTCTCCGCTTACCCTGTCATTGGGTGGGGAAACCCCATCCCGCTTTCCTCCATCGGGAGTTTTGCTGATGCCTCAACCATCGATGCTGATGCATCCCTCAGCGCCAATGATCCATCCATTGATGCCCTCGATGCCTGCACTGGTACCCTCGATGCCTTCATCGGTGCCTCCAGATTTTCCCTCGATGCCTTCAGAACCTAGACCAGGACCTTCAGTAATTCCATCATCCCGTCCTTCTCAGGCTCCTAGGGGGACAGGTGCTGATCCCTATGATACCTGGACTGATGATTCATCTCCAGACACCGATGATTTGCCATCGCCACCTTCTCCTACTGAAAGCAGGAAGCGTTCTCCTCCAGAGGACCTATCCTTCATAAATTTTGTGAAGGAAATGTCTGAATTGGTTCCCTTCCAATTGCAGACTGAACAAGATGACAGGCATCAAATGATGGAGCTGTTACAATTCCTGGATGCTCCCAAGGAAATAACCTCCATCCCTATTCACCAGGTCCTTTTGGATCTCCTCAAAAAGAACTGGGAACACCCTGGTTCTGTTGCTCTAGTCAACAGAAACGCTGATACCACTTATTTGGTCCAGTCAGCCCCATGATTCCAGAAACCTCAGCTGGATCACCAATCTGTGGTTGTAGAATCTGCCCAAAAGAGGGCAAAAAGATCAAAACCCCACTCTTCATTTCCCCCTGGTAAGGAACAGAAATTCCTGAATACCATTGGCCGGCGTGTCTTCCAGGGATCAATGCTTATCTCTCTGATCGCCTCTTACCAGCTCTATATGACCCAGTACATCAGGGTCTTATTCAAGCAGATACAGGACTTTGCAGAATCCCTAAGAACATAAGAACATAAGAAAATGCCATACTGGGTCAGACCAAGGGTCCATCAAGCCCAGCATCCTGTTTCCAACAGTGGCCAATCCAGGCCATAAGAACCTGGCAAGTACCCAAAAACTAAGTCTATTCCATGTTACCACTGCTAATGGCAGTGGCTATTCTCTAAGTGAACTTAATAGCAGGTAATGGACTTCTCCTCCAAGAACTTATCCAATCCTTTTTTAAACACAGCTTTCTCACAGGACAAGCAGGATGGTTGTCCTCACAAATGGGTGACATCGAGGATGGAGCCCACCACGGAAAACTTCTGTCAAAGTTTAAACAGAACTTTGACTGGCCCCTACTGGGCATGCCCAGCAAGGCACTGACCCTGCAGCCAGCAGGGGTCTCCCTTCAGTCTTCTTTTTTCCGCGCAGCAGTTGCCACGTGGTGAAAGGAGCTCTCTTACCACGTTCCTGACAGGAATTCGGTATTTTTCTTTCCGAAGAAAATTTGCCCCTCAGGGGTCTCCCTTCGACAAATTTTTGTCACCCTCCGCGGAAACCGGTAAGTTTTTTGCCTTTTTTCTTCGACTACCGTCGAATTTGGCCCCTCGAGGCCTGTTGGCAATTACCGAGCCCGCGACTAAATTTGGCCTTAAGCCATGGCGACGGGGTTCCGTCGATGCCCGGATTGTACCCGGACTATGTCAATCACAGACCTCCATAGGGTTTGTGTTTTGTGTTTGGGTAAGTGAGCATGATGTCCTGACTTGCACCAAATGTGCCCTAATGACACCTAAGGGTCGCAAAGCCAGGATGGAGAAGATGGGGCTCCTCTTCCATGCACCCACCCCAACGCCATCGATAGCATCGACGTCATCGGAACCGGCACCGTCGAAGTTGCAACCACCATCGTCAACCCCTCCGGTGACCGTCCACCATCGATGACTTCTCGGCCGTCGACTCCTGTCCCCTCCCCGGATGGGCGAGGAGACCGGAAGGACAAGCATCGCCATCGACGGCACAAGTCTCGGCCTGTCGAGGATCCATAGTCATCGACCTCTGAACAAGCCGAGCCACCGACTAAGAGGCCTCGTTCAGACTTGGCACCGTCCACGTCTCGTTCGCAGGCATCGAGGAAACCCTCACCCTCTCGGGGTGTGGGAGCCGTGATCCCACCGGTTACGGTGGTCCCTCGGCTCTGCCTCAGCCTCCCTCTCCCGTCGAGCCGGGTATTGTTACCCCTGGTCTCCGGGCAGAACTGGACCGGGCTGGTCCAGGAGGCCATCGAGAAAAGCGATGCAAAGATTCCAACCTCCATTGGCACCGTCTCCGGCACCGATTCCGGCACCCGCCACCGGCATCGACCCCGGGCACCGACTCCGCCACCGAGGAAGGAACCGACCCACCGAACCTTTGATGGAAGCGCTGGCACCGCTACTTCAACGTATGGAGGCACTTGTACATGCCCTCCCATCGATGATTCCAGTAGCACCGACAGCGCCATCGTCTCCGACTGGATTTTCATCGGCGGGAGAAACACCGTTCCTGATTCCCCCTTCCGGGGTGGTCCCATCGGTGCCTTCTCGTATATCTCCACTGATTTATCCTTTGGCTCCATCGGTTCCAAGACCGGCACCGACTCCATTGGCAGCACCGCAACCCTCGATGCCGTTCCAGTACCGATTGTACCACCGGTTCCTCCAAGGTTTCCTTCGATGCCTTCGGATCCTCAACCAGGTCCATCGGGGCTTCAACCCCCAAGTGATCCCTATGATACCTGGGGTGATGATACATCTTCTGACACAGATTTACCATCACCGCCTTCTCCTACAGAGAGTAGAAAAAGATCTCCTCCAGAGGATCTCTCCTTTATTAATTTTGTAAAGGAGATGTCCGAAATTGTACCTTTTTCAGCTGCAATCTGAGACCGATTGACAGACACCAGATGATGGAACTGCTTCAATTTTTGGACGCTCCAAAAATCATCGCTTCCATCCCCATTCACCAGGTGTTTCTCGATCTCTTAAAGAAAAACTGGGAATCTCCTTCATCTGTATCACCAGTTAACAAGAAGGCTGACTCCACATACCTCGTCCAGTCAGCACCAGGCTTTCAAAAGCCTCAACTGGATCATCGCTCTGTTGTGGTTGAGTCCGCACAAAGAAAGGCCAAGCGTCTAAGCCACACTCCTCCACTCTGCCTGTCAAGGACAATAAATTCCTGGACAGTGTGGGACGGAAAGTGTACCATGGAGCTATGCTGATTTCTCGCATAGCCTCATATCAACTCTACATGACGCAATATAACAGAGCCATCCTTAAACAGATGCAAGATTTTGCTGACACATTACCTGACCAATACCAGCCACAGCTTCAGGCCCTTCTTAACAAAGGGTTTGAAGCGGGGAAGCACGAGATCAGAACGGCTTATTGACATCTTCGATGCCTCCACAAAGGTTTCAGCTACTGCCATCTCGGCCAGACGTTGGGCTTGGTTAAAGTCATCCAACCTTCGCCCAGAGGTCCAGGATCGTTTTAGCGGATTACCCTGCTTAGGGGACAATTTGTTTGGAGAACAAATTCCAGCAAATAGTAGCTGAATTGAAAGATCACCACGAGACGTTGAAACAACTTTCTTCTGTTCCGTCTGAGGTTTCCTCCAAACAACCACTTAAGAAGGACTCTAAGAAGTCGTTCTTTCGGCCACGCCGTTACTACCCTCCATCGGCCAGGCCTCGTCCAGCTCGATCCTCTACTAGGCCTCAGCCGCGTCAGCCTAGGAAACAAAGGCCCTACTGTGGCCCCTCCTCCTGGGCCTGCGGCTGGCCTTTGACTCCCCTGTAGGGAACACATGCCAAACCCCTCTTCCAGACATTCCTGTAGGAGGTCGACTGTACCATTTTCTACAACCTTGGTTGCAGATCACCTCAGATCAGTGGGTGCTATCAATTATCGCACAGGGTTACCACCTCAACTTCATAACTCTTCCGGCAGACTCCCCGCCTCTTCAAGCGTGGAGTCTATCCACCCATCTGGCTCAATTACAACAGGAAGTGTCTCTTCTTCTGCAATCAAATGCTATAGAACCCGTTCCTCCCTCTCAACGAGGCAAGGGATTCTATTCCAGATACTTCCTAATACCAAAGAAATCAGGGGGACTACGTCCCATTTTGGACCTTCGAGCCTCAACAAATACCTTCAAAAAAGAGAAGTTCAAAATGGTAACCCTAGGCGCGCTGCTCCCTCTGCTACAAAGAGGGGATTGGCTGTGCTCTCTCGACCTCAAGGACGCTTATACCCACATTGCGATCACACAATCCCATCGCAAATATCTGCGGTTTCTCGTAGGCCACGACCATTATCAATATCGTGTCCTACCCTTCGGTCTGGTTATCCTGCCCCACGAGTCTTTACCAAATGTCTCGTAGTGGTAGCAGCATTCTTAAGGAAGGAGAGGTGTCCACGTCTACCCCTACCTGGACGATTGGCTAATCAGGGCCTCCACCCAACAGATAGCCTCATCCTCCCTAAATATTGACAATTCAAACACTCCTTTCCTTAGGGGTTTCTTGTCAATTACGAGAAATCTTGCTTAGTCCCGTCTCTAAACCTTATTCTTCATTGGAGCAGACTTGGACACTTACAGGCAAAGGCTTACCTTCCTCTTCAGAGGGTCCACACCCTAATGTCCCTGGCTCGCCAGCTCCAGTCTCAGAACACTGCCACGGCTCGCCAGTTCCTCATTCTCCTAGGACACATGGCATCCTCGGTTCAAGTCACTCCCATGACCCGACTAGCCATGAGAGTAACACAATGGCCTCTACGACACCAATGGATTCAAGCTTTTCAGCCTCTGTCCTCCCATAGTCACAGTCACACAAGCGCTGCGGCCTATCCTTAACCTGGTGGACGACTCAGGTCAACCTCCTTCAGGGCTTACCTTTTCTTCCACCGGATCCGCAAATAATCCTAACCCACCGACGCTTCTCACATCGGTTGGGGAGCCCATGTGGACGACTTTCAAACCCAAGGGTTATGGTCCGAAGAGGAAGCCGAACACCAGATCAATTTCCTGGAACTTTGAGCAATCCGCTATGCCCGCTCCGCACTTTCAAAGATCATCTCTTTCATCAGATAATCTTAATCCAGACGGACAACCAAGTGGCCATGTGGTACATAAACAAGCAGGGAGGCAACAGGCTCCTTCCTTCTGTGTCAGGGAAGCTGCGCAGATCTGGGCGGAAAGCCCTCTCCCACTTCCATGTACCTCAGGGCCACTTACCTGCCGGGAGTAGACAATGTATTGGCAGACCAGCTGAGCCGTGTCTTCCACCCACACGAGTGGTCACTCGATCCTCTGGTAGCGACCTCTCTGTTCACAAGTGGGGTTCTCCCCGCATAGACCTCTTTGCGTCCCCTCAGAACCACAAAGTGGACGATTACTGCTCTCTCATTCAGAGCCAGCACTCTCGGCCGAGGGATGCATTCTCCCTCAAGTGGACAACCGGTCTGCTCTATGCATTCCCTCCACTCCCTCTTGTGTCAAAGACTCTCGTGAAGCTACGCCAGGACGGAGGAACCATGATCCTGATAGCACCTTACTGGCCACGCCAAGTATGGTTTCCAATACTCCAGGATCTCTCCATCCGCAGGCACATTCCTCTGGCAGGGACCCGCATCTGCTCACTCAAAACGACGGATGCCTCCTCCATCCCAACCTCCAAGCCTTGTCCCTGACGGCATGGATGTTGAAAGGTTAGTCCTTCAACCATTTAACCTTTCAGATTCCGTTTCTCGGGTCCTGATAGCTTCACGAAAGCCTTCCACAAGAAAGTCTTACTCATACAATGGAAAAGGTACACATCATGGTGCACTTCTCAGTCCCTTGATCCCCTTTCCTGTCCAATCTCCAAATTCTTGGACTATTTATGGCATCTCTCTGAATCAGGTCTTCAAACCTCTTCTATCAGAATGCATGTCAGTGCGGTAGCCGCCTTCCATAAGGGTATTGGGGGTAATCCTATTTCAGTGCAACCCCTAGGAACACGCTTTCTTAAGGGCTTGCTCCATCTAAAGCCACCCTTGCGTCCTCCGGCCCCATCCTGGGACCCTTAATCTGGTTCTTGGTCGTCTAATGAAACCTCCTTTCGAACCTCTGCACTCCTGTGACTTGAAATATCTCACTTGGAAAGTGTTATTCCTTTTGGCTGTTACTTCAGCTCGCAGGGTTAGTGAATTACAGGCCCTAGTTACCTATCCGCCTTACACTAAGCTCCTGCAGGACCGGGCGGTACTCCGCACTCACCCTAAATTTTTACCTAAGGTAGTTTCGGAGTTTCATATCAATCAATCTATCGTACTACCTATCTTTTTTCCCAGGCCCCACTCAAACTCTGGAGAGCAGACCCTGCATACCCTAGACTGTAAACGGGCTCTAGCTTTTACCTAGACCGTACAGTTTCCCACAGGAAGAGCACTCAATTATTCGTCCTCTTTCCATCCTAATAAGTTGGGACAACCTGTGGGTAAACAGGCTCTTTCTTCCTGGTTGGCAGACTGCATTTCTTTTTGCTATGAGCAAGCTGGGCATTCCTTTTCAAGACCGTGTTAAAGCACACTCTGTGAGGGCCATGGCGACGTTCAGTGCACACCTTCGATCGGTGCCGCTTCCTGACATCTGCAAGCTGCAACCTGGAGTTCTCTCCATACTTTTGCAGCCCATTATTGTTTGCGACAAGGCTGGAAGACAGGACTCCATCTTCGGCCAGTCTGTCTTGCGTAACCTTTTTCCAACCTGATGTACCAACACCCTTCCACTACCCGGTAGGGTGCGGATGCCCTTCCCAAATTTTCTCCTCAGTTTGTTGTGCCTGCTGCACACCGTTGGGTACATTTGGTGCAGGTCGGGGACATCCATCAGCTCGCTACTCACCCATGTGAGGACAACCATCCTGCTTGTCCTGTGAGAAAGCAAATGTTGCTTACCTGAATGTAACAGGTGTTCTCACAGGACAGCAGGAGTTAGTCCTCATGAAACCCGCCCCCGCCTCCCCACGGTGTTGGGTTTCGTTTTATTTTACTTTCTAGGCACTGCCTGTAGCTTTGAAAATCAGACTGAAGGGAGACCCCTGCTGGCTGCAGGGTCTGTGCCTTGCTGGGCATGCCCAGTAGGGGCCAGTGAAAGTTCTGTTTAAACTTTGACAAGAAGTTTTCCGTGGTGGGCTCCATCCTCGATGTCACCCATTTGTGAGGACTAACATCCTGCTGTCCTGTGAGAACACCTGTTACATCAGGTAAGCAACATTTGCTATACTACTAACTGCACTAACCACATTCTTTGGCAACAAATTCCAGAGTTTAATTGTGCGTGAGTAAAAAGAACTTTTCTCCGATTAGTATTTAAATGTGCCCCATGCTAACTTCATGGAGTGCCCCCCAGTCTTTCTACTATCGAAAGAGTAAATAACCGATTCACATCTACCCGTTCTAGACCTCTCATGATTTTAAACACCTCTATCCTATCTCCCCTCAGTCGTCTCTTCTCCAAAGCTGAAAAGTCCTAACCTCTTTAGTCTTTCCTCATAGGGGAGTTGTTCCATTCCCTTATCATTTTGGTAGCCCCTTCTCTGTACCTTCTCCATCGCAACTATATCTTTTTGAGATGCAAGCGACCAGAACTGTACACAGTATTCAAGGTACGGTCTCACCATGGAGCGATACAGAGGCATTATGACATTTTCCGTTTTATTCACCATTCCCTTTCTAATAATTCCCGAGGCTCCCCACAGGCCAGGGACAGTGCAAGGGTATTAGGCACCCTAGCTGAAATTTACAGCCCTTGTGCCCCTCCACTTTGCCCTCATCCCACCCTTGCCATACACATAATTAATACGTTAAGCATCGATAACAGATTTTGCGTTAAAAAGAACAAAGTACATTTTTCTGAAGTAAAAATAATACATTCAACAACCTATTATATTTACATGCACTGCTGTGGTGACAACCAGAAAATGCACTTGGAACCTATTTTAACATGTTGGGTATGGGTTTGGCCCTCAGAAATCCATGAGTAAACTGAATTACAATTACAATATAGTATACAATATAGTAAACCTTGCATACCAAAATAGCATTAAGTGCCAACACTCAGAATAACAACCCTACCCTATGAAAAGACAACATGGCAAATATTACCATATGATTCATTTAATTATATTCTGCTTTCATTCTGGCACTTCAAAGCAGATTGCATTCAGGTACTTCCCTATTCCCAGAGGGCTTACAATCTAATTTTGCACCTGTGGCAACAGAGGGTAAAGCGACGTGCCCAAGGTCGCAAGCAGTGACAGTGGGAATTTGAATCCTGGCTTCCCTGGTTCATAGCCCACTGCTCTAACCACTAGGCTACTCCTCCATTCAACCCCTCACTCTGATCATGCTGCAGGCTGGCTCCCCCGGTCAAAAAAACACCCATTATACCTATTAGGAAAAACAGAGCCAGGGTGCTAATAGATCCCTCCACAGAAACTACAAGCCAGCAGGATCTCACCTTGGTCACACATGTAGAACACACTGGGATTCTCACCAAATACAGAATAAAAAAAGACACCATAAAATATAAATAGAAACGTTCAGACAAAACTGAATTGGGAATGGCTTTAGCCAGACTCTGTATGCAGTGCAATAATGGAAAAACAAACATCGACTTTCCTCATGAAACAATAATAAAAATCAAGAAATATAACGCATCAATCAAAATAGTAAAACTATACTAATAGAATAAATATGTCAAGACAGCTGATGAACAGAAAATCATTAAAAAATTGAAAATTTTTTTTAAAAGTTCTCAAAAACCAATAAAATAATTCAAAACCAGACATCAAATAACACCCAACAATTAAACTAATAATAAAATAAGTTCCCCCACTCTTCAGACCTTGGAAACATTTTGTTTCCAATTGCTCAGAGATTGTCATGGATTAGCAGGGGTGGTGAGGAGTGTTTCCATGCACAAACCTATTCTCTCTCTTACTCACACATGAACATACACATATACACACACTGACTGGCTCTCTCTCACTCACATGCAAACACACACATACACATTCTGACATACACACCCACTAGTTATCTGACGCACGCAGGTTCTCCCTCACACATGCTCGCAGTTACATGCACATGCTCTCTATTACATACACACACAGACATGTGCTCACAATCACACTCACATGCTCTTAGTTCTCACACATAAATGGTCTTTCACTCACTCAGCAGCAGCTGCCTCCTTCTTCAACCCTCACACTCCATAGGACTCTTCCTCTTTATTTAGGTTATGGAGGCCGATAATGCTCTGCCTTCTGCTCCTACCAATGTGCAGCTCCACTGCTTCTTCTGATCTTGACTGTGTGGGGGGAGGGGAATGTGGCACAACTGTTGCTTCTCCTCCGAACCGCACCCAACCCCACTCCTTCTCTTGACTGCAGGGAGGCCTGGCTGCTCTTCCTCATCTGATCATGCTGCAGGCCGGCTCCTGGACCTCCAGATTCTCATTGCCACCAGCCGATGCAGCAACGTGCCTTACTGCCGCTCCTAGGGCAGAGAATACTTTTCTCCTTCTCATGCTTGGACCCACTGCACTACTTGCTCTTCTGGGCCCCACTATGAATGGGAAGGAGGAGATGATGTCCCCGTGCAGTGCTCTATGCGGTCACCTGGTCTGCTTAATGTTTCCACCTGCCATGGTTTCTGCAAAGGTGAAACAAGACAGGAGAGGTTGCAACACCATTGGAGTCAAGCTCTAGATCACTTGTATTTGTAAGGGGAGATCCATGAAGGATAGAAGATCCATTTCACTTCACCCTGGACAGCCTAAGAAAGAAAAAGGGAGGCCTGTGGAAAACAACAAGGGACTAAAGATACGGATTCATTTTTGAACTTGATTCACTGGAGTGATGACAGATGTAACAAGAAGAAAATATGTTTGGTGCCATCTGATTACTGTTAAACTTAACTCTATTTTGGAACACCCTACTTGAGTATCCAGTCTGGTGTGGGGCATTGCAGAGATTAAGAGACTGATCTTACCCCACAGAAAGACTTTTACACAATGCCTTGGGCCCTGGAGGTATATCCCCCGCCTCCAAATTCTGAAAATCCATGCTAGGGTTTGGAAAGACTTTGCCTGAATTGAGCGTGACCCCTTCCTTCATAGTGACCACTGAAAGAAGAGCTATATTTGTAGAATGTAATGTCTGGCTGCTCAGCCTCACTCACCCAGACCCCAGCACACCACATTCTCTCCTCCGGCAGCATGGATGCCACCATTCTGATACTCCTGATGCTGGCTTCCCTAGTGCATGCATCGCACGGCGGATTAAGAGTGCTCCGTGGTACAAAACCTCTACCCAGAGCTCTTTGACGTCTGCGTGGCTAAGTATTTAAACCCCAGCTTCAGTCTGGTGCCTCAGCAACAGGTCCCTGCAAGCACTGCAGTGCGAGTTGCTCTCCGGATCCTGTCGAGCTCCTGTCTTGCTCCTGATCCTGCCTAACCTTGTCCAGCCTGTCCTGTACCAGCCCTACTCTTGCCTTTTCCCCTCTTGGTCCCACATCTGCTTGCTACTCTGGTTTTGACCATCACTTCAGACTTGGATCTCTCTCTTGCCTGCCGCCTGCCCCTGACCACTGTTACGGATTCAGACTTCACCTTGATCGCTGCCTGCCCTGACCCTTGGCCTGAATCTGGTAACTGTCTGACTGCTGCCTGTCTTGACCATACCCTGACTCTGGACACTCTCTCACTCTGACCACCCCTTGGGATATTCGCCTAAATCCTGCTGGCCCACAGAATCCAAGGGCTCAATTTGCAGGGAACAGGGGTGGTATAGGTGAAGGTTCAACTCAGTCCCTGCCAGGGTGTGTCTGCCAGTTGTCAGGGTGGGCCTAGTAAGTTCGCCCGCTAGACTGTGTCACCCCTCACCACAGTACAAGGACTCTTAACTGTGACATATAAAAACAGTATTCAATTAATAAATGTACACATGGTGTTCAGAATGAAAGATGTGCTGTAGGAAGCTGTTATTCCAAGAAAAACATCAGGCAAACCTGCTTTTGTAACCTAATCATGACGCCAGACTTGAAGAAAACTTCAAAGTCTCAGCCTCAGCTGCTTGTGTTGCTCACAGCTGCCCTGGATGTATATCATGAATAGCTAGGATATAGCCCACAGCTGGAAGTGGTGTGTCCTACACTAGTCTGGCAAACAGAAGGCCAAACTGGAGGGCAGCAAGTGGCTTGGATGAAAGGGAAACGTAAACCACTACATGTTCTTAATTATAAATAAAGGATTCTGGTAAGTTGAAACAGCTTAAACTAGAGACCTGTAAATCTGGTTCACATCTTGAGAGGTAGCCACCAAGCATTCAGGTTTAATAAAACATATGCAGCTTAAAAAGAAAGCATAAATGAATACAGAAAGGAAACTTTTTTTTTTTTTTTAGCTTTCTCCATTATAAGCCCACATTGTGCAATGCTGATAATGAAGAAAACCTAAAAGTAATTAATCAACAGAAATTCTTCCATTCCTATGCTATGCATGTCACCTAGGAAGGAAGGTTTTCTCTAGAAGTACTCCTTCCAATTGTGCAATGCACACCAAAATATTAAGCACGCTGGCACTTCTGTCCTGCCCAGATATCTGGTGGGATTCTTTATTTTGCCAGTGAGTAAAGTCGCTCTTGCAGTACTGTCTGGATCCTCACCTCCTGCCACGGCTGCTGTCTGCTAATGGAGATGTTGGTGTATACGCAGTGCCGTGCGTACATGATGCAAATTTTACTACAAGGTGCATGGCTGGAAAGTATATCTACTGGCACTGCAAACTGGAGATAGGTCCGATGCGAGGCCGCCGATTCCCAATGAACTCAGGAAATGACACAGTCTATTTTCCAAGTACAAACAGTGAAAAGAAAGAGACACACAACTGGTAACAACCAGAGCCCTCCCTCAATGAAGACATTTTTCTGTAGTGAACAGAGAAAAATATAATAAGGGATGTATAGAGGAAAACATCTGTAAAGCTGCAACAAGGACTTCCCTTCACACCTTTGCAGCTCATTACTGTTTGGACAAAGGACGACAGGATTCAGCCTAAGGACATATCTGTCTTAAGAACTTGTTCCAGTATAATCTCAACTCCTTCTACATCCAACCTGCTGTGCTTTCAGGCTGCCTCAATTTTTTCCAACAATACTTCACTGTTGGTCCACTACAAAATGATTCAGCCTATAGCTTGCTAATCCATCCATATGTGAGGACTAGCATCCTGCTTGTCCTGGGATAAAGCAAAATTGCTTACCTTGTAATAGGTGTTATCCCAGGACAGCAGGATTTAGTCCTCACGAAACCCACCTGCCACCCCGCGGAGTTGGGTCCGATAAGTTTTATTATTTTATTTTTGCTAATGCCTTATTGCTACACATGGGACTGAAGGAGACCCCTGTGACTCGAGGGATCATGGCATGCTGGGCATGCTCAGTGGGCTCAGTATGCCAGTCAAAAGTTTCTAGAAACTTGACAGAAAGTTTTCCGTGATAGGGGCTCAGTCAGGTGATTTTCACCCATATGTAAGGACTACATCCTGCTGTCCTGGGATAACACCTGTTACAAAGTAAGCAATTTTGCTTAACTCTTGCCCTCTGCAAGTTTGCTCTGTAGGGAGGGTAAGAAGGGGAGTGAGGTAATGCTTCATATAGGGTGATAGATACATGGAAAAGATGAGGATGATGTCAAGAGGAGGTGCATTTCCTCCACGGGGAGAGAGTTGGAAGAAGTTATTTTAAGATGCTGTGAAAGGCATCTTAGAAAGGAGAGGAGAAGAGCGAAGGAGGCACTTTGGAGTGTAAGGGCTCCTGAGTTTTAAGAATTCTGAAGGTCCTGAACATTAGTAGATTCCTGATAGTCATCCAGAGGGAGGAAAGCCTAAGGAAAGGGGTGAAAGTCCTACTGGAGAAGCTCCAGGAAAAGAATAGCGTTTGTTGCTGTTGGTGAACATGCTGCTCTGAAGGCCTTGGGGCTGAAGTTTGACTGTTGAGATTTATTCTACAAAGAAAGAGTAGAAGTGTAGCCTTTATTTGATTTTTCTGACTGTAATCTACTACCATCATTTGAAGCAGTGGTTCTCAACCTTTTTCTGTCTGGGCCCACCTGACAGATGGTTCTCACATGTGTAACACACTAACACATGACCGTCACGGGGCTAAATGTAAATATACACTTTGCCATCCACAGGAAAACCCCTGATCCCTAACATGGGGGCAGAGCAGAACTAGGACATACAACCAGTAGGAAAAAAATATTCTGGTGTCATCTCAGTAACAGCAGCACAAACTCTCTCTTACTACCAACAGGCGCAGTAGCCCTTCTTATGGAAAGACAGCAGTTCACCAATGCCTACACGTTAAGTAAAATACCCTCCCCTGGTCACACTCAAATCAACCTTTATTAAATACAGAAAGACCACATATTAAATATTGGAGACAGAAGCTGAAATGGAAACCCAAAA
The DNA here is from genome assembly GCF_901001135.1 of Rhinatrema bivittatum. Taxonomy (NCBI): domain Eukaryota; kingdom Metazoa; phylum Chordata; class Amphibia; order Gymnophiona; family Rhinatrematidae; genus Rhinatrema; species Rhinatrema bivittatum. The sequence continues at coordinate 460,901,351 of NC_042618.1, read as the reverse complement.
AAGCCACTCTGCATGCGGTGCAACTTTGGAGAAATGAAAACATAAATATTAGCACCTAACATAGTCATACTCCCAGGATCTGCCATAATGCACACAAACTAATCCGTAAAAGTTACGCTTGATCACACACAGTCAAAACCGTAACCTATGAAAAGGAAAAACTACAATATTAAACCTGGCCCTAACACCAATATACCTGTTGGAAAACAGAATAAGCCAAGCTGCTATAGATCCCTATACAGAAGCTACAAGCTTGTAGGAACCAGCCTTACCTGGGTCATTGCAATGCAAGACAACAGACAGACCCTCACCAAATACAGAATAAGAGACCATAAAGCTAATGTTTGTTTTTTCCATTGTTTGCACTGCATCAGAGTTTGGCTTCTTGCTGTTTCCAGTTCGGTTTTTCTCTGCACAATTCATTTCTCTATTTTATACATTCCTCAGAAATATGAAATAATTGTAAAACTATATTAAGAAGAGAATACATATTTCAAACAACTGATGAATAGAATAATATTCCAATAATTACAAACTCATAAAAATTATTAAAATTGTCCAACTGTAAAATATTCCAAACAGCAGACATCACATATACCCATAATTAAAATTGCAGTCAATGAGAAAAATGAACTTAAAAAAGCCACTTTAACCTTACCTTCTCCAGCAATTCTCCTACTCCTTTCCTTTCCTTGCTGGTCAAAAGCATACACTAGAAGCAGCAGTGGCTGCTGATACTCTGTCCTCATGGTCCTCTTCCTTAGGGCCCAAGACCAGTCTCTCTGTCTCTTGCACCACACACCCCAGTCACACCCTCATGACTAGTTTGTCTCTCACACACCAGTCATATCCCCCAACCAGTCTCTCACTCTCAAACATACACACCAATCACTTCCCTGACAACTCTTTCTTTGTCTCTCCAACATTAGTCACTTCCCTCACCCAATCCCCCCTCCTTCTCTCTCTCACACACACACATACACACACACACTAGTCACCTCCCTGACCAGTCGCTCTCATACACACCAGTCACCTTTCCTGACCAGTCTTTCTTGATCACACACATGTTCTCTCTCTCTCTCTCTCTCTCTGTCACAAATCATGATCTCTCTCATTTAAACACGAGCTCTGTCACACACATTCTCTCTCACTCTCATTCTGGCTTTGCTCTTAATTTCACTCACTCCCCCCTCCCCCGAACCAGAGCACAAATGGGAGCCGCAGTAGCTTCCTCCTCCGGTTCCTGCAGCCCAAGAAATAATCTCATCTGCCACGGGAACTAACGCATCTGTCTCACATTACGGATGGTCAGCTGCTTTCTCTGAGCCCACGCTGCTCCTCAGGCTGCTGCTGCTGCTACTTTTAAATGCAGCATGGCCCTTTCTTATACCCATGTGCCCCGATGAGCATTATTTCTCTTCTGGGCCATGGGGGTAGGAAGAAGAAAAGGCCATGCTGCAGTTGCCAGCTCCCACTGACATTGGTGCCGTTCTCATCCGGGCTCGACAGCCCAGACAGCAACGGCACAGCAGTGCAAGGATGTCTGTAGTCTCTCGCTGGGGGTGAAAGGGAGGGGAAGAGAAGAGCAGCCTGGCCAGCGACACATTTGCTGGTGCTTGGCGACACATCGGTTGAGAAACGCTGGTTTGAACAACCATGTTCTTGAACTCTGCTTGCTTTCCTTTGGAATTACAAAATACATTCTTCTGTCTTGGAACCAACTCAAAGTGTGGCTTTTGGTAAGTCTTCCCTTTGGGCCTCCCAGAGACAGTCTGTTCCCAAGTAACGATCCCTGATGGACTCTACCTGTTCCCAGGGCGTGCAGCACTGGCAGTGGACACTCACATGCCTCTGTTGTTGCACATGCTTAGACCCTGTGCATCTTGTCTATGGAGAGTATAGGGAATGAAATGGTTAAAAAAAAAAAAGGTAACAAAACCCAAACATGCTGAGTGCTTGCCACCACCTCTTTAGGACCCCATTCACGTGGGATTTATCTCATTTTATGCATAAATTCTTACTTGATGGGGGTTGTTAACAATAACTTATTGAAAGTTTGGTTGGCTTCTGGAGCTGCTCAAGTAAGTTGTATATATGTGTGGTAAAGGAGCACTGAAGGAGCGGAGTATTAGTTTCCATCGAGCAATAAACCAGTTACTGCCTGGGGTATGTTTTAAGTCCCAAACAATTAAGGGCTTTGAGTTGGTCAAAATGTAGACTTAGTCATAAGATTCCTGACGAGAATAGCAGTAATAGGATATGCTTCAGTAATAAACGTTTTGAAAATGTGATCAAACAGAAGAAAGAAAAACCATGGTGGAAGTCTTTTTCAAACTAAAGAATCATGAATAGGTTTTGTTACAAGAAGATTAACATCCAGAAGATTTCCCCAGATTATCAGTTTGCTGAAAAGACCATGGTGCTAGGGAAGAGCGTAACATATTCTGGCCAGTGCGGAATGGCCTGACATGATTGAACTGGGGAATGTGCTGGGTCACCAGATAGCTGCATCCAGCATAGGATTTAACAGAACTAGCATAGTTTTCTGTCCATCATGGGCTTTTTTTTAAGCTTTATATTTGCTTGAATTGTTTTTAAGGAATTGAATGCATGTGAATGGTGCTAGATTTACAGCAATGGAAATGGAAGTCGTGCCGATTGTGTCGCCCCCCCTCCCCCCCCCCCCCCCCACAGGGAATAACTCTAGGGTGAGAGGGTAATTGTGTTCCTCCTGAGCAATATGCCGGCGCCCCTCTGCTGAGAGGTACCAGCAGGGTTACAGTTAGGGCCAAATTGTGATGATGATTTTATTTTTATTATATTTATTTCTTTGTTTTTACCATGGATTGCTTCTCCTATATTTGATTGAGGCCATTTACCATTTGATCCCAATATGCAGTCCTCAAATTAAATTACAAAGTATCATGATCTGCATAAATACATAAACCCATGGTTGGAGTTGGCACTGTAAGCTGAGCAGAAAGAAAATTAAGACTTAAATCAACCAAAGTTGAGCTCCTAGATCAGCAGTCAGGGAAAGAGGGCTCTGTCTTTACCCTCCTTTCTGTAACCTAAACAGTTTGTAGTCTAGGGATGCAGTTGTCTGCTCACTTTTAATGGAGAATCTGATCTCCATGGTGATAAGCTCCTCTTTTATGCACCTGCACCAGATATGTCAACTGTGTCGTTTTTCTTGAGAAACGTGCTTAGATTATTGCAGCTGCTTATTTCAGATAGTCTTAAATGCCTTCTACTTGTGCAAATCACCACCTGCTAGACCAGTGGTTTCCCAACACCTAGTTTATCAAAAATGTTGTGTGGCACACCAACCCCTTCAGAGCAGGCATTGCAGACATGGAAGGGCTCATAGAGCCAAAAGAGCTAGAGAAGCACTAAAAGCCCCATCCAGTCTCCCTGCCAAATTTTAAAGCAAAGGGAAGAGAGGAGATGGAAGCACATATGAATCCATCATGATGGACCAGTCCCTTCTTTATACAAGTCCCGGATAAGGGAAAAGTCTGTGTGGTGTGGGCAGCCAGCTCAGTTACCTGGGATGCCACATGCCAGAGCTCCTTCACTGCTGCTGCTTTCCCTAACACTCAGACTATGCCGCATCAAGTGCTCAGTGCACACACATACTCCCCATCTCACAGGCCATTTTAAAATGCTGGCATGCATAAAAACCAGGAGATTACGCGTGTGGCCAGGCCGCGCGTGTGCCATGGGCATTTTCAAAGGCGCGCAGCCACCCGCGTATCTCCTGGTATACACGGAAGAGACTGCATTGAAAAAAAGAGGCGGCTGGGGGAAGGGCTGGGGACGGGTGTTGCGAAAGTCGGTCTTTGACGGCTTCGCCCCGCCTACCTCTCACTACTTACTGCGGCTCCTCCCGCTCACCCTCGGACTATTGGCTGCCGCGGTGGCGTCTGTTTGCCGTCCTCATCCGGTGTCCCCAGACTGGCTTTGGTGCTGCCTCCCGCCATGCTCCTCCAAGGTACTTTAGGGCATGCTCGCGCACGTCGCCCCTAATCTTTATTTCCACGTTGGCGCGAAGCTCAGGGGCGTTCACCTGATATGACATCACGCTACCCGGATATTTAAGCCTACAGTATTTTCTAGCTCATCGAGTTAGCAATGGTAATCTCTACAGATGGGATTCGCTCTCCGTACCGAAGCTGCTTTGCCACTCCCAGCGCTATCTGGAACTCTTACACCCTTCGGGTTGCTAACTGGGGTACCCGCTCCTCGGGGGCCTCTTCTGCTTCATTCAGGTGCTATCAGGAAACCGGTACTCGCTCCTCGAGGGCCTATGTTCCCTGAGTCGCTGCCTGCATCTTCAAACCTTACTACTTGGAAGGCTTCACTAACAGTTTCCATCTGTGAGTACAACTACCATCTATTCCACAGTACTGCTTCTCTGGAGCCAGGTACTCTCTCCTCGAGGGCCTGCCCTCTGTTCCGGTGCCAGACCTCTCGTCTAGTGGAATCTCTGTTACTGCTACGTGAGTTCCAATACAGCTGAGTCTCTCTGCTCTAAGGGATCAGGTACCTCGCTCCTCGAGGGCCTGCTCTCCCTGTCTCGGAGCTTCTCCTAATTCTACCTGGGACTCGGAGGTGCTTCTCATTGGTGTACTCATAACTCTGTCTCTTTCCACTACAGCACAGCCTAGCAGCGGATTCGCTTGTTCCAGCGTTCTGTGGGAGACCTGCCCAGCCGGGCTCAATATCCACTACTCACTACTGCCCACCTCTGGTGGTTTCCAAAACTGTTTAATAAAAGATTCAAATCTGTGTTTGTGGAGTCCAGAATCTAGCCTGACACTGTGGTCCCTCACGGGACTGGCCCCCCATGGGCGTGGTCAGCTGCCACAGTGTCCAAGGATCCACCCAAACATCAATAACCATAACAACGGAGTCTGGGCAGGCCATGATTGAGCCATTAGACACTGTCCTGGTGAAGCGCGTGCCGGCAGCCGGCCGACCCGCACAACCTACTACTACTACGCGAGAGGCAGGTAAGTTTTCGCAACAAAAAAAAACCTAAGTAGAGGGTTTTAGGGATCAGGAGGATAGGGGAAAAGGCAGCAGGGTAGGTAGGGCGTTTAGGAAGTTCCCTCCAGTCCACTTCTCTATTGGAGCGCACTGGGAAGGATCTGTGAAAGGCCCTATTGTGTCGCTGTGCGCATGTAATAAAACCCACCCCCTTGCACGCGAGAGTCAGTACTTGTGCGCACATGCATGTGGGTAGCTGATTTTATAACATGTACGCATTGACGCCCGTACTCGGGAATTAAAATTCACTTTTAGTCTACGGATAGGACAGAACTGGATGACCTCAAAGAAGGAGGTACCATGTACAGTGCGTGTGTGTACTGCACAAAGCAAGGCCCAAATATTCCTGCCATGCATGCCACAGATTAATTACTGTACTCCATGGCTCATTCTGTAGCTAGGAAGTAGAGGCATGTACGATTATATATGTTCCCTGAAAGGAGCTCCTCCATGTTTAGGAGCAGAGCCCAAGTGCTAGCCTGAATCTGAGCATCAGGCAGTGGTAACTTTTCCATTGCACATCTGATCAGGTCTTGAAGGCACACTGGTAGGGAAATACAGTGCAGACTTCTGGTAGAGCGAGATCAAACAGTCATCTGCAGCCAATCCTTTGTGAATTATGCTGGCTTCCTATTGGAAGTAGGGTCAATTTAAAATTTTGTGCATCACTTTTAGTTGTATTAATCACACAACCCCCGCATTCCTGTCATACCTGTTACACCCAGATAATCCTGAGAGAATACTTCAGTCCTCCCAACAGGCCTTCATGTTGTCTACATCTTTAGCAACAACTAGATTAACTTGTATTAGGCAGTGTACATTCAGTTCCTTTGCACCTAAACTCTAGAATTCAATCCCTCTAGAACTGCGCCTGGAACCTTGTTACCTTTCCTTGTGAAAGAAAATTGTCACTGGGTTATTTCGCCAAGCCTTCACCTAAGGCATTGCTCAGAACCATGGTTCTCTGGGTAGGTTGCACGTTGTTCCTACTTAGGATTATAAACTTATTTCTTAAGTAAGACTACAGTCATTTCTTTTTAACAATAAAATGCTACAAGATTTCCTCATCTTGGCTCCCACTACATACAGTTCTTTATAGGGCTAATGTAAACAGAATCATTTTTCCTTCCTTGTTAGAGAACTAATCCCCTTTTATTGGAAAATTATCTGCTGGGGACTGGACTGGGACCCCTTACAACTTTTAGATGGTAATAACTTGGTTAATAAAGATGTGCACCACATTTATATTGCTGACTTAAAGGAGAAGGGCTCTGCAGCTCTTTATCCAGTTCTTTTGAATCATGCAGTCCTCAATATTCTAAATTTGCTAATTGTGTAAGATTCTCTTTTGAGAGAACGGAGTCTTTCTGGCCCTTTGGGCAGTGGATATAAGGTGTACTCAGCTTTCTGATAGTGTATTGAATAATATTGGCCTTTGATGTCTCTTAGAGTGAACTCTGCTTGTCTTTGAAGCATTGATTGGTGCTTAGAACACTAATTTTTTATTTTTATTGCTTTTTAACAAATTACAAAGCATACTATCTTTGTACAGAAAATAGAAACAAAATATTAATGTTCAGACAACAAATCTTTCTGCTGTGGGAGAGGACCAGTAAGTAGCTAACAAAAGAAATTTAAATTTAAGAAATGACTTAACGTGTGCATTTTACCTTTATTACATTAGCCTAAGTAATAGAACTCTCAATGGGTGAATAGGTAGGCAACAACCTTTTCCGAGAATCCTAAAACAGTTTAAGTTGTTTGGGGACAAAAAATAATATAGGTATCATTATTCAACTTAATAATACATTTACAAGGGTATCAACTGAAAGGAAGCACCTAGAGATTGGGTCACCTGACGTAAAGCCAGAAAGTCCTTTCCCCTATCTTGGGTGGCTTTAGCCAGGTCTGGGAAAATTTAGACAAACTGGCCCATGAAATTTGCTCCCATATGCTGAAAATAATTGCACATAACCAAACCTGGATCTTGTTCATAAATAAATGAAACCAGCAAAGTTGCTCTTTCAAAGATCTCTGTAGTAGAGGACTCCAGGAATTTGGTTAAGTTCCCTAAATCCAATAGATGTTGTCCCTCATTCTCTTTTGTACATGGAAATGGAAGAAAATAGACCTTATTAAATGAAGGAATATTATCTAGAGGAATATGTAAGATTTCAGTCATACTTCCGAAGGGTGACTCGTGGCTTCTCACCAATTATCCTAGGAAAGTTCAAAAACCTTAGATTCAAACGTCTTAGACGATTTTCAACAAATTCAACTTTCCTATTTAAAACCATGTGTTCCTGGACTCTAGATGACTGTAAGTTCTGAACAACTTTCACTTGATCTTCTAGGTTTTGAATTCTATTGGAATGTTCCATAAAGTGAGAGCTGTGTTCCTGTGTCAGGGTATCCAGTTTTGAAGAAATCAGGGATATTTGTGAAGAACAACCTTGAAAGGCTAGGCCCAGCTGAGCCATCAGTTCCCAGAGAGAGTCTAAAGTCACCACAGCGGGCTTGGGGAGTGAAGACAGTAAGGGCAAATGCTCCAGAGTCTTGGCAGATGCCTTAGAATTTGAAGCATTCAGTGTGGAAATCAAGATGGACTCACCTCCATCAAAGGAAGCAAACTGTAAAGCAGCTGCAGGCGCTGGCACAGCCTCACTCCCCACCATCGACATTGCTTTCCGGCGACACCTTCCGTGGTTACTCCCTTTACCCCGAGTTATCCAGTCCCGGGTCTGCTAGTACCAATTCCGGAGAGGATGCAAGGATAACGCCTGTGGTGTTCGTAGGACTGGAGGGCTCAGAGAAATCGCCCTGGACGAGACTGAGGCTCCTCTTCCGGACCCATCAGCGGGACCCACAGCCCCCATCAATAGATAAATTGTAGCAAGTTCAGGGATGGTACGCTGCCCCAAAGGAAGGGGGTCGCCGAGGGAAACACCTGCACTCTCCCCTTATGTTTAGGAGGCATATTTAGAGAATATCCAGAAGTAAAAAGGAGGTATTCGAGGTGAGTTGAACAGATGCACAAACAAGCTGCCATCTTGACTCCTCCCCCTCAGAACATTAAATTTCCTTTTGGTTAGAGACCATAAATGTGAATCAATATGTCCATGTCTTATTTCTTTATTGCCAACTACTAAGTTGCTTTGAGCAAGCAGCCATTGTGTCTACAAAACCCTCAGACACGGTTCCATCTGCTATATACCAGTCCGTTTACTATGCTAACATGTCTATTGGTTCCATCTCAAAAAACAGTGCACCTCACCATACCAGAAAGAGGACCTTTTGCCAGAGCAACCCCCCCCAACCCCCAAGCCTGTAGAATACCCCACCATCTTGTATTAGACTCATCTATCTGTATCAGAAAACTGGTCAAAACCTGGCTTTTCACAGTTGATTGCCCCTAACCAATAATATGCGCCCTATTTAAACTTTACCTTTTTGCACTACACTTACTCTTGAAATTCCACCACTCTGGGCCATATGTATGTATATGTGTGTGTGTGTGTATATATATATATTCATAAGCTTTTAGATTCCGCATATTCCATAGTAGAGTACAAATTAACATACAAATCAGAAGTGGTATAAAAACATTTGTCATGTACACAAGAGGCAGTAAAATCAATAAAAAATAAAAACAGCATAAATGGGAAGATAAAAATTAAATGATAGTAAAAATATAAGAGAGAATAAAATGTAGAAATAGGTAAAAATTGTAATGATATTGTTATGGTTAAGCGGTATTTGGATGATCCTTGGGTACTGTGGTAGATGACCACATCCACGGGGAGGAGCCCGTGAGGAGCTACAGTACTAGGCTAGACTCAGAACGCACAAACACACGGGCCGATACAGTAAAGTCCACGGGAGAGCGGACGAATGCCCGCTCTCCAGCGCGCGCACCGGCCCTTTGCGGTGCACGCGATTCTCTATTAAATTAAGTGACGCGGTAAGAACGGGAAAAGGAGGCGCTGGGGACACTAGCGCGTCCCTAGCGCCTCCTTTTTGACAGGAGCGGCGGCTGTCAGCGGGTTTGACAGCTGACGCTCAATTTGCCAGCATTCGGTTCTCAAGCCCGCTGACAGCCATGGGCTCAGAAACCAGACGCCGGCAAAATTAAGCGTCCGGTTTTCGGCCCGGACAGCTGCGGGCCAAATTCAAATTTTTTAATTTTTTTTTTTACTTTTTTTACTTTTTTACTCTTCGGGACCTCCGACTTAATATCGCTATGATATTGAGTCGGAGGGTGCACAGAAAGCAGTTTTTACTGCTTTTCTGTGCACTTTCCCGGTGCCGGAAGAAATTGGCGCCGACCTTTGGGTCGGCGCTAATTTCTGAAAGTAAAATGTGCGGCTTGGCTGCACATTTTACTTTCTGTATCCCGCGCGCATACCTAATAGGGCCATCAACATGAATTTGCATGTTGAGGGCGCTATTAGGTGCCGCGGGTTGGACGCGCGTTTTCCTCCCCTTAGTGAATAAGGGGTAAGGGGAAAACGCGCGTCCAATAGCAGGCTAACAGTGCGCTCCGTCGGAGCACACTGTACTGTATCGGCCTGAAAGTTTATTCATGCAATGGGGTAAAACCAAACTAATCTGAAGGAATAGATTCGGCTGGTAACATTACAACCGATTCACAGATAACGGTATTTATTACATGATGAGAGAAAATGGGAGGAGACACAGATTAACTAATGATACTCTACCTGCAGATAGTCATTCTGATGTCGTTTTCAGTCACATTGAATCAGCCCTTTGGCTCAGGCTGGTAGCGCTGCACACTGCAGTGCAATAGATTGTGGTTTGATTCAGAGGTCTGAGAGGTCTGGTGGGGCCGGCTAGAGTTCAGCATGTCACAAAGTTGAGCGAGGGAAGGGTTCTGCTGCTACTCTGGCAGCCCTAAAGAGCAGCGCTGAGAGATCGTCTTGCTGGAGACATCCTTCCAGCCTTTGGTGGGAGGTTTGGGGAGTGTTCCTAGTGCTGCTCAGGTGGGGTGTTTAAAAAGGAAAAATGGGGGGAGGGAGGAGAGAGAAAAAAAAGGGGGATAGAACATTTGTGCATATCACTGTTCTGTAACCAGGTAAGTGCAAGAGTGTTTAGAGCCCTAAGCGAACCTTCCGACATGCAACCCCCTTCCCAGTCTATATGTTGGTGACATCTCCAGCACAGCACTCTCTCCTACAGTAGTAATGGCTCCAGCACAGCGCTCCCTTCTTTGGTGAAATTGGGTGTGGCACAGCACCTCTCTGGGCCTTGTGTTTGGTTGATTTTGCCACTTCCAAAATGTAGGTGCTCTAGGCGACAGTCTAGTTTGCCTAATGAAAGCACCTGCTCTGTCCTGTAATTGAAATTTCTATTCAGTCTAGGCCTCTTTGTTTTGTATTATGTCCTCAAAGAGACCAAAACAGAAAGTTGTTTGTTTTTTTTCCCCCCAAACATTTACAATTTCCATTTCTTGTTTCTGAGATGGTACATTGCATTTCCCCATTGATTTTGGTTCAGTGATGTGCGAACTCCAGTCCTCAAGTGCCACAAATAGGCCAGGTTTCAGGATATCCACAATGAATATGCATGAGAGAGATTTGCATTGCAGTGGCAGCAGTGCATGCAGATCTCTCTCATGCATATTCATTGTGGATATCCTGAAAACCTGGCCTGTTTGTGGCACTCGAGGACTGGAGTTCGCCATCACTGTGCTAGAGGATTCCTTCAGGAACCTCCTTGTTAAACAATTTTATAAAACCAAATACAGTCTCTCCGAGTGGAGCAGGGTTGGCAAAATCTTCTTGAGAAGAAACTGGTAGAAAACCACGGTGCTTGTCAGCTGTGAAGTAACGCGTTGTGATAGATGACATCAATTTTCACCTCTTGTTCCCTGATATCAGCTGCTTTATTCATCTTACTGAGATTTTTTCATGTTGGCTTTCTGCGGCTCATCGTGTCTCCAGATGTTCTATGGAGCTGGCTGCTTTACTTTATTATGGTTTTAATAACTTGCAAATTTTGGCATAGTTTCCTATTCATATGTACAGGCAGGTGAAATAGAATGTTAACTAGGGAATCAGTTCACCTGGATTTTTTTCTCATGGACACAAAATGGGAGAAAGAAACACCTTAGTGAATCAGGTCTTATGACTTGGTGCAGGTTATTTATTTTTTATTTCTAGCTATGGTTGCCACATTAAATTGTTAAAATGTTTTTGTGGCTTTTGCCAGACAGAATATTACCTTTGTTCTGATAGATAAAGCTGAGATACTGTTAACATTTTATTATTTATTATTATTATTATTATTATTTTTTTTTTTTTTTTTTTACAAATTGTCACCTAATAGCCCCATACTAATTTCACTACACTGGCTTCCTATTAAATCCCGAATTGAACATAAGACCATGACCATCATACATAAATTAGTACACACCGATCATCAAAAACAAACAGGTCTAAAATCACCCCACAAAATGCCCATAGGAACCTGCGATCAAACAACACATTTCGGCTAACATTCTTCCCATCAGAGATGCTTACCTATCAACCACAAGAGATAGAGCATTCTCAATCGCCTGCCCGAAAATATGGAACTCCACCTGATTTGAGAACACAAACCAACATCAAAACATTCAAGAAAGATCTAAAAACATTGCTTTTCCACAAGTCTACATTGACAATCAGTTAAATCAACGATCAACACACAATTAGTACCACCAACCAAACCCACGCAAGAAAGAAACAGCAACCAACATCAACCAGTCCCCATACCACTATGAACTTATATGAAACAACACCAAAGAGACTGCCTATAAGATGAATAAATCTCAACACCTTTACTATCCTCCTTTCTTTTCCCCCCCTCCCTCTCCCCCATCCCGTCATCTTTCACACTGTTATTTTTGCAACGATCAGCATTGTTTAATTATCTGTATTCTGTTTGATCTTGTAAACTGTTGTGATGGCTGAACCAAATGACGGTATATAAAACTCAGCAAATAAATAAACAAATCTCCTTGAAGATAAATCCACCATGAATAACTGTGTGCCACATCTGTGAGATAGTATTTCAGGCCTTGCTGTGGTCTGCAGCAGAAAGAAAGCGCCCAAAATCTGTAGGATCTGAATGGAGCTTCGCAACTGTGCACTTACATACAACATAGAAATGACAGCAGAAAAAGACCAATCGGCCCATCTAGTCTGCCAGCAAGCTTTGACTCTTATTTTTCCATACTTATCTGTTTCACCAACTACCACTTCAGGGCTCTTGTTGGTAACTGTTTGATTCAAATTTCCTGCCATCTCCTGTCATTGATGCAGAGAGTAATGTTGGAGTTGCATCAAAGGTGAGCATAAGGAATATGGTTGTAACCACCGCATCAAGCAAGCTACCCCGATGCTTGTTCACCCAGACTGCACAGATCGATGCCCTTGTTGGATGATGTCTGAATGTAAATCCTGTTTTCCTCACTTCCCCCTACTGTTGAAGCAGATAGCAACGCTGTATATGCTTTCAACGTGATATATCAGGCTTAATTGGTTTAGGGTATAACCGCTGTAATAAGCAGCTACCCCCACGATTGTTTACCCAGAACATGAAGTTCAGTCCTTGTTGGTTGTTGCCTGAATGTAAATCCTGTTTTCTACCTTTTTCCCCCTGCCGTAGAAGCAGAGAGCAGCACTGTATATGTATTCAAAGTGATGTTTCAGATATACCAATTTCGTTGAGATGTGTTAGGAGTATGTTTGTGGTTTACTGTGTCGAAAGCGGATGAAATGTCAAGTAGTGCCAGTAAGTATGAGTGACTTTTGTCAAAACCTTTTATAATGGTATCGGTAAGGGAGAGTAGGAGAGTTTCTGTGTTGTATAGTTTTCGGAATCCGAATCGAGAATGGAAAAGGATGTTATGTTTTTCAAGGTGGTCAGAAAGCTGAGTGTTAACTACTTTTTCAAGTACTTTGGATAGGAATGGAAGGTTGGAGATGGGTCGGAAACTGGGGAGGTCATTAGAGTCTAGATTGGGCTTCTTAAGTAGGGGTTTGACTGTCGCTTGTTTGAGGAGATCAGGTATAATTCCCGAGGACAGTGAACAGTTAATGATATCAGCAATAGGTTTTGCGATGGTGCTGGGGATAGATGATAGGGTTTTGGTGGGGATAGTGTCAGAGCCAGTTTCATTTTTTTGAGTATCATTTCAGTTTCGGTGGCAGAGGTCAGATCAAAAGTGTTAAAGGGGGTGTGTGAGGTAGATGTGAGGGGTGTGGAAGGCTGGGATATAGAGGGAAAGCGCATTGTATGAGTTTAGAGATTTTTTCACTGAAGTGGAGAGCAAGTTTATCGCATTTAGATTGAGTGTCGGAGTCTGTCGGGGTGGGATTGGGAGCCTTGGTGAGCTTGGCGACATATGTGAAGAGAGCTTTAGCATTAAATTGTAGGTCATGTATTCTGATGGCATAAGTCTTTTTTAGTTTTAAGGATAGCGGTACGGTATTTGTGTAGGATGGACTTGTAGTTAGACAAAAGGGATGGAGTTAGGTCTTGGCGCCATTTCTTTTCAAGGTGTCTCAAGGCATGTTTAAGTTTCTTGAGTTCGGAAGTGTACTAGGGTTTTTTTTGTGTTGCAGGAAGTGTTTAAAATTTTTGTGGTGAGGGGGCATAGCGAATTGGCAGTGTTGAAGGTGATCTCGTTCCAGGATGAGACAGCAGTTTCGGTGTCAGTGATGTCTTTATCTAAGCTGTTGGTAAGGGTGGTAATAAGGTTGTCTCTACTGGAAGGTTTCCTGAATTGAATAGTTTTGTTAATGAGGGGATCTGGGTGGTTGCTAGAAGAGAATGGTCAGACCAGGATATAGGGGTGCAAGAGGGGGCTGTGGTGGATTGGATGTGTGAGTTAATGAATATTAAGTCAAGGAAATGGGGAAGTACCTGGGGGAAGAACTTAAAGGATGGGAGAACGAGAGAGATGTGGATCAGCAGTGGACCAATCTAAAGGAGCAATCACCAAGGCAACTGCTCTATATGTTAGAAATGTAAAGAAAAGCAAAAGAAAATTGAAACCTATCTGGTTCTCAAAGGAGGTGGCTGACAAAATTAAAGCTAAAAGAACAGCATTCAAGACATATAAAGATCCCAAAGGGAGGAACACAAAGAAGAATATTTGATTCAACTGAGGGAGACAAAGAAATTAATCAAGTTGGCAAAAAGTCAAGCGGAAGAAGAGAGGATTGCCAAGGAGATAAAAAATGGTGACAAAACATTTTTCAGATACATCAGCGAAAAGAGAAAGGTCCAAGGTGGTATAGTGAAATTGAAAGGTGGTAATGATCAATGTGTGGAGGGAGACGAAGAAATGGCAGAAATATTAAACGAATACTTCAGCTCTGTGTTCACTAAAGAAGACCCTGGAGAAGGACCATCTCTACACAACAAGAAACTGGAGGGAAGTGGAATAGATGAAAATCCTTTTACAGTAGAAAATGTGTGGGAAGAGCTAAAGAACCTGAAAGTGGACAAAGCCATGGGGCCTGATGGGATTCATCCAAGGATATTGAGGGAGCTCAGAGATGTTCTGGCAGCTCCGCTGTGTGACCTGTTCAATAGATCCCTAGAAACGGGAGTGGTGCCGAGTGATTGGAGAAGAGCGGTGGTGGTCCCGCTTCACAAGAGTGGGAACAGGGAGGAGGCTGGCAACTACAGACCGGTCAGCCTCACTTCGGTGGTGGGAAAAGTAATGGAGTCACTGCTGAAAGAGAGAATAGTGAACTATCTACAGTCCGGAGAATTGATGGACCAGAGGCAACATGGATTCATCAGGGGAAGATCCTGCCAGACAAATCTGATTGACTTTTTTGACTGGGTAACCAAGGAATTGGATCAAGGAAGAGCGCTCGATATCATATACTTGGATTTCAGCAAAGCTTTTGACACGGTTCCACACAGGAGACTGGTGAATAAAACGAGAAGCTTGGGAGTGAGTGCCGAGGTGGTGACCTGGATTGCAAATTGGTTGACGGACAGAAGAGAGAGCGGTTTTAAATGGTGTATTGCAAGGATCGGTGTTGGGACCGGTCCTGTTCAATATCTTTGTGAGCGACATTGCGGACGGGATAGAAGGCAAGGTTTGTCTTCTTGCGGATGACACTAAGATCTGCAACAGAGTGGACACGCCGGAAGGAGTGGAGAGAATGAGACGGGATCTAAGGAAACTGGAAGAGTGGTCAAAGATATGGCAGCTGAGATTCAATGCCAAGAAGTGCAAAGTCATGCATATGGGGAGTGGAAATCCGAATGAACTGTATTCGATGGGGGGGGAAAGGCTGATGTGCACGGAGCAGGAGAGGGACCTTGGGGTGATAGTGTCTAATGATATGAAGTCTGCAAAACAATGCGACAAGGCTATAGCAAAAGCCAGAAGAATGCTGGGCTGCATAGAGAGAGGAATATCGAGTAAGAAAAGGGAAGTGATTATTCCCTTGTACAGGTCCTTGGTGAGGCCTCACCTGGAGTACTGTGTTCAGTTCTGGAGACTGTATCTACAAAAAGACAAAGACAAGATGGAAGCGGTACAGAGAAGGGCGACCAGGAAGGTGGAGGATCTTCATCGGATGACGTACGAGGAGAGATTGAAGAATCTAAATATGTACACCCTGGAGGAAAGGAGGAGCAGAGGCGATATGATACAGACTTTCAGATACTTGAAAGGTTTTAATGATCCAAAGACATCGACAAACCTTTTCCGTAGGAAAAAAATCAGCAGAACCAGGGGTCACGATTTGAAGCTCCAGGGAGGAAGATTCAGAACCAATGTCAGGAAGTATTTCTTCACGGAGAGGGTGGTGGATGCCTGGAATGCCCTTCCGGAGGATGTGGTGAAGACCAGAACTGTGAAGGACTTCAAAGGGGCGTGGGATAAACACTGTGGATCCATAAAGTCAAGAGGCCGCCAATGAAGAGTGGGTGACTCGCCAGAATGATGGCTACTGCCTGGAGACAATACCCTTATTCAATAAACGTACACATGCTTACTGTGACTCCAACATCGTTCTAGCTTCAACAGCAAGAGGAAATGTGGAATAAAGGATTTGCACTCACAAAGAGGGGAGTAGCTGGCTTGTTACGGCGGTTACTACCCCAAACCAAATAAGCCTGATACTTCAATTTCAATGCATATACAGCATAGTTCTCTGCTTCAACGGCAGGGGAGAAGAAAAACTGATACTACACATCCAGCAGAGCTCTCTGCTTCAACGGCAGGGGAGAAGAAAAAAGGGTTCACACTCACAAAGCGGGGAGTAGCTGGCTTGTTACGGCGGTTACTACCCCAAACCAAATGTGCCTGATACTTCACTTTCGATGCATATCCAGCATGGCTCTCTGTTTCAACAGCATGGGAGAAGAAAAAACTGATACTTCAAGCATATCCAGCATAGCTCCCTGCTTCAACGGCAGGGGAGAAGAAAAACAACCAATAAGGGCTGTATAACATAGTCTGGGTAAAACAAATAAGCATGGGTGTAGCTTGCTTATTGCGGCGGTTACTACCCCTACTACCCCTAACTAATCAAGCTAGATATTTCACTTGGATGCAGCTCCATCACTGCTCTCTACATTAATGGTGGGGGTGGAAGGGAAATAGAACCAAGAGCTAAGAGATACAGATAAGTATGAGAGAAAAAATGTGTGAAGCTTGCTGGGCAGACTGGATGGGCCGTTTGGTCTTCTTCTGCCGTCATTTCTATGTTTCTATGTTTCTATGTATGGCCAGCTTTGTGGGTGGGAGTGGTAACTATTTGGATGAAGCCCATAGCTTTGAGTAAGGAGAGGAAGGCTTTGCATGTGGATGTGCGGGGGGTAGCCTCAACATGGAGGTTGAAGTCCCAAGAATAATGGAGGGGCTATCAAGATCAGTGTTTTGCGTTATAAATTCAGTAAGGGGTGAAGGGTTGTTCTCAAGGAGGCCAGGGGGAACATATATAAGACAGAATTGTAAGTGAGATGACTTAAAAAGGCCAATTTCGAGTTTGGGTATTGTGTTTGCAGGGTGTGAGGCAAATTTAAGCTCTTTTTTTTGTCGCTAGTAGGAGAACTCCTCCTCTTCTTTTTGGTCACGGTATTGAAAATATGTCATAGCTGTGTAAGGGTAGCTGGTTCAGGAGGACAGTGTCTGTTTCCTTGAGCCATGTTTCAGTTAAGGCGCATATGTCAGGATGAGAGTCTAGAAGGATGTCATTGAGAATGGGCATTTTTTTAGAAATAGATTGAGAATTGCAGAGTAAGAGAGTGAAGGCAGTAAGGCCAAGAAACTGTGTGAGGGGGGAGAACATGATGGGAAGTAAGGTTCTGGGGCATGGAGTAGGTAAATTAGTTAGTGGCTTCCTACGGTTGTGGGACCATTTATTGAGGATAGGGATTGGGTGTGTCAGCATTATGGCTGTTGCGGGAGACCTTGTGATGAATTGTGGGAGCGGAGGGAGTTAAGGTAAAGGGAGGAGAGGGGTGGACAATGAAATGGTGTGGCTGGTGGGGGAAGAATGTTGGTGGGTGGTAAGATTCTATTACAAATGCAGTAGGTGGATAGTGTGATTTATAGCAGAGAGTTTGGTTGAGATTGCAAGGGGGGGGGGGGGGTATGAGGAGGCAGAGAGCGTGGTGGGTTGCTGGGTGGGTGTGGGATGGATAACCCTGTACAGTGTTTGAAGAAACTGAATGGGAGAGTGGGGGGGGGGGGGGGGTGAGTGAAGGCCGAGAGGTGGAAGGGGGGGGGGGGAATAAGGCAGGGGGGAGTGGGAGGGCAGAAGGTAGCTGAAGGGGAAGCGCAAAGGGGCTATTCATGTATTATTCATGTACCCAAGATAAAAGAGCTTAGAAAAATTGCCAAGGCACCAATAATGATTATTAAAGTGAAAATGTTTTTCTGCATCAGGATTTGTTTATAGACCATAAAGCTCTTCAGTAGTATCAATATTTCAGTCTGAATTAGAATAGCAAAGATGTATATTTCTGCCAGAATTTTCTTTTGCTAGTCTGTGAAATATCCAACAGAAAAGAAACGGAGTCTCACTGAGATAAGAACAATTTTGCTGTCATAAGTAGTATGGTGGACTTCTGGTGATGCAGCGCAACTGAGAAAGACGTATGCAGGAGAGCTCCAGCAGGGTCTGCTTTATAAGCTCTAGTGACTACATAAAGTTTAGTTTTTTTCTTCAGTTTTTGGGAGAAAACGTTTTTTCTGTTATTATCTTTAGTAATATCACTTTTATGACGAGCTGCGGTGGGATGCCTGCAACTTCAGGGGTAGATTTTACAAATTTGCGCACACGCGTACTTTTGTTAAAATCCGGGATCGGCGCGCGCAAGGCTGTGCAAAATCGGCAGCCTGTGCGCGCCGAGCGCGCAACCTGCCTCCGTTCCCTCCGAGGCCGCTCCGAAATCAGAGCGGCCTCGGAGGGAAGGCCTCGGAGGGAGGGCCTCGGAGGGAAGGCCTCGGAGGGAGTTCCCAAGTTGCAGCCAGGCAGGCGTAACTTGTGCCTGCCTGGCTGCGGGTACAAGTTACGCCTGCCTGGCTGCTGGCGCGCGATTCCCAGGCCCGGGAGCCGTTTCGGAGGCCTCGGCCATGCCCCGGGCCGGAACCACGCCCGTGGCCCCGCCCCCAAATGACGCGCCACCATGACACGCCCCCGACACCCCCCCCCCCCCCAGGAAAGCCCTGGGACGTACGCGCGTTCCAGGGCTTGCGCCCGCCGCCGAGCCTACTCAATATAGGCTCAGCACGCGCAGGGGGAACTTTGGGCAGGTTTTTGGGGGGTATGCGCGTATCTTATGCGCATACCCCTTTGAAAATCTGGCCCTCAGTGTGTACAGCTAAAGAAAAGACCAAGGATGTGGACTCCTAAGATTGCATTGGATAGTGATAAAACTTTAGTGGATTTCAAAGAAGAAATTGTTAAATTTCAAAATTGTAACCACTGTCTTGGATGATCGTTTGAGCAAGTTACAATCATCTTTAGACGAAAATAAGGAAAGTGTGGAAAAACATACCCTTACTCTGGCTGATCTTGGGAATCATGTAGGGGACTAGAAAATACAGTCCGATCAATTCTCCTGACAAATAGCTGTTTTAAAAAAGAAAATGCAACTTTTCTTGATCGCATAGAAGTTCAAGGGAATCAGGCAAGGCGAAATAACATCTGCATAATTGGCCTCCCTGAATACGTCAAAGATGCATTTGGTGTAGGTATGGTTTCCCAAGGCTTTCGGTCTTTCATTCACCACAGAACCAGTTATAGTGGAGTGTGTCCATCGGATTGGCGCTTTACGTGAGGGAGCCAACAGACTGAGACCAACGATTGCTAAGCTCTTGAATTATGCAGACAAATTAAAATTGATACAAGCCTAGAAAAAGAATCATGCCTTACAATTTGAGGGCAGGAAGCTGTTTCTGCTTGGCAAAAGTCACAGAAGCAAGATGTGCCATGACCCCTGTTTGCACAGAGCTGTTCAAACTGGGAGTTCAAATTTACTTTAATTCCTGCATGAATTGAGCTATTTTCCGATAGAAAGATCATCATTTTGCAAAATAAAGAGTTGGCTCATCAGTATTTAACTCATCTTAAGAGTTGAGAGATTTTTATTGCCAAAGATGGCTGCACTTTGAGCATGCTTGATAGCTCTGCATGACCACTTTCAGAATGAGAGATATACTTGGTTTCACATAGTGGAAAGTGAAGAATTATTGACCTTTTCTTTTTGACTGGTTTGCCTCAGAACTGCTGATTATATGTCTTTATGTATTCCACGTCTGCCATACTTGAGGCGTTGACTGGAATGATTCCTTGTTGTTTTTTTTATCTTTTCTGGCCATACTGTTCTTGGGCTTTTTTTCTCTTTCTCTCAACATTTTCTGTTTTAATTTGTAAAGATTTCCATCTTGGTCACAATAATGCTATATGATTAGCATGAATATTATATACGCGTTTGATTCCTATATTTTCTGGACATGATTACAGCTATTAATCAAGCATCAGTAAAGCGGGGCTTTGTTTGTTTGAGTGTCTTCAAGTCACTCTTATTGTGGAGCTTTCAATTTAGTTATCAACAGGAGATATTAATGTTGTTTAGTTTTTTCGAAACTGCCCATATTATGATTGGTGGTATGGAAGAATTTTTTTTTTTTTAACTTTTTCTAACCATTGAAGACCTTGCATGGTTTATCCTCAAATAGAAGAAATGATGAGAATGCATCCTTGGAGCTGGAGGACTTTTATTCATTATGATAATTTGTATGTTGTCTTTGTTTTTGGTTTGAGGTACGAATGTTGTTCAGGTGTATCTGTAGCACAGTTTTTCTTTCTGAATGCTTGCAGTTACATAGAGTATCCGATATTTGTATTCATGGGATCATAATCAATACCTAATCTTTCCTTTTTGAGGCTGGTATCATTTTACTGTTAAATTTCACTATAGTTTGGCATCTTGGTCGGAGGCAGGATTATGCCTGGTTTATGCATTGGGGGGGGTGTTTAGTCTGGGGAGCATCCTTCATGATTCTTTTGAGTTTTCTCTTGTTTAAGGCAGGATATATTCTTTTCTCATTTTTTTATTTATATTTATTGCTATGGCAGTTCTTGAGGTATGTCCACTTAACATAGACGTAGTCCATTCCCCGATTAAAAGAAAAAAGATCATGGACCTTTTTTATAAAGCTGCTGTCCATATTGTATTTTTGCAGGAAACCCATCTGTCCTCTGAGGAACATAAAAAATTTAAAAGGGAGTGGGTTGACCAATGTTATTTTTCATCTTTTCTGCAGTCCAGAGAGGGGTGATTACACTGATTCACAAGAATACTTCTTTCGAGATAGAAAAGATTACAGACCAAGATGGGCACTATGTTTTTGTTAGTGAAGTTCCTTACAAAATTGAAAAAATATTTTGGGGAATGTCTATGCCTCTAACATTTATAGTCATGCTGTGGGAGACTGAGCAGTGTTTCCCTGGCTGGAGACAGAAAGCCACACTGACTCCAGCCTTTCTGATGCAGATAAAACTTTATTAAGCAAACACAAAACTCCACAATGGACTTCCTACCTTAACAATAATCACTTAATCACATAGGAGCTGTAGACTGCCTTATTTCTGGTCAGTGTATTCTCACTCCCTTCTGGTTTGGACAGAGTACTTTACAGGAGCTGCCTTCCTCCTGGAGGCAAAGGGGCCTCCTGAATACAGCTGTGCTTGCACTCTTATCCCAGCCCCAGCTGGGTCCCTCCCACAGAGCTCTCTCCCTCCGTGGGATTTAAGGTGGACCATGCTCCCTGCCTGGTCCTGCACACACAAAAAGGGAGAAAACAGGGTCACCCTTTTACATACTCCCCCTCAGCTTGGACCCATTGGTCTGAGCACCACTAATTTCCCTTGGATCCCATCCAGGGAAGTACCCCACATCCTAATTCTGCTTTATCTGGCCTCTCACCAGCTATGCTTGGGGACAAGGATCTAGTATCATACTCATCCCCATAGCTAAAGGATATCCCAGACAACACTGTTAGTACCACTCATTGTGGCCCTCATCCAGCATATACACACAGTCCTTTATCTGAGTCATCTGTAGCTCCAGGTTCCACTTCACTCTAGTTGGACTCCTTGGACTGGCTAGGGGAATTGCAATGAGTGTTATTCACTCATCTCTGCATTGACTTGTGCATCCTCTGCACTATCATGATCAGCACCCTCTGGCAATTCCATGGCTCTCGCTGACTCCTTGTCACTGCCACGCATTGGCTCCTCTGAGCTGCCTCTCGCTGACTCCTCTTCAGTGTTTGGGCAACCTACAGTCCTTCCTTAGGGTCTCCTTTAGTGCCAAATTCAGGCCTCCCTGCAACACCCAACTCAGGCTTTTCCCTGCTGCATTCCTCTGGTTTCTCAGTACTGCCTTATTCTGGGCAGTCTGTGTTGCCCTCCCCAGGGCTCTCTGTGACCCCTCTCTCATGGTTCTTCAGAGCTCCAGTTTTTGGTTTGCCCATGGGAGCTGTTTCTTGGTTCCTGGTAGTGTTTGGGCAACCTGCAGGGTCTTCTTCATTATCACCTCCAGTGCCAGCCTCAGGCCTTACTGCCATGCCCTGGCTCCCGGCAACATCTCCAACTGCAGCATTGCTCCTAGGTTCCTCAAGAGTACACTGCAGTACCTCATTTAGCTCTTAATCCAACTTTGCAGACAATGTCCATATTTCAGCTACTATCTGTGTCCATTTGTGAATTCTCTTCTCTATAGTTATCCATTCCTCTCTGTGTAAAGTGCAGAGCACTTTACAGGAGCTGCCTTCCTCTCGGAGGCATAGGATTTAAGGTAGACCAGAACTTTCTCCCTCTGTGGGATTTAAGGTAGACCAGGCTCCCAGCCTTGTCCCGCACACACAAAAATGGGGAAAACATATGTCTTCTTCTCAAAGTTGGTGACCACAATATGTCAATTTCCAGATTATGCCCTTATACTGGGAGGGGACTTTAATATTGTTTTGGATGTTTCTCACAATGCCAAGGCCCCCCCTGAAAGATGGCTATTATTAGCAGATGTATGGGTCTTCCTTTTCTGATAAAGGAGCTACAGGTGATAGATATTTGGTGTGTTTTAGACCTTGATGAGACTGATTACACCTCTTTATTCAGCTCCTCACACCTCTTATTCCAGAATTGACTATATTTTTCTTTCTTTCTTCTTTGCAGTTACGGTGGCAAATATTGGTGTATTGTCTATCTCAGATCATGCCCCTATATCTGTTGAGTTTGTAATAGGTCCAAGAAGATTTATAGCTTTTAAATGGCATTTTCCCTTATCCCTATACAAGGATACTTCTTTTAAGACCTTTTTAGTGGATGAATGGCAGCAATATATTGCCCTAAATATGTCTCCTGAGATCACTCTACAAATACTGTGGGACGCTGGGAAAGCAGTTATGCATGGAGAAATCATTTATCTGTCACATAAAGCAAAGAGATGCAGATATTTTGCATCTTACTGGCTAAATTCAGCTGCTAAACAAATGCATATTAAATCAAAGGGCACAGCAATCTGTAATGAGATTTAAAGTAACAATGTTTTGTTATGCAAATTAAGCAAATAAAATTATGACACGGCTGATTCAAAATTCACAACTCAGACATTTTGTTACAAACATACAATCTCCAATGGGAGTCACCCATCAGAAAACAGAAAGATGACATGCAAGTATTTCTAGATTATTAGATAAATCTCTGTGCAGTTCTCCCAGCTAATGAGGCTGGTAAGGACTCATTTTTCTCAGCGATAACTTTACCTTCCCTTACTATTGAAAAATTAGACTCAATTCACCTATCTCTAAACTGGATATAGAGCTGGCTATTAGAAAACTACAGCTAGGGAAATCCCCTGGTAAGGATGGCTTTGGGTTGGAGTACCACAAATTACTATGTGCAGAATTATTAGATCCCTTACTACAAATGTATTCCTTGACAAAAGAATCTTTCTGCTGGTGCTAATCAGGCTTTAATAGTGGTCTTTTCAAACGTAAAGATCTAACAAAAGCTGAAAGTTATAGACCTCTCTTACGTATTAATATAGATATTAGAATCTTGCAAAAATCTTGGCTAATAGGTTTGATGGGGTAGTCCCTGATTTGGTTTCTACTGACCATAAGTGGGTTTTGTGAAGCATTGACATTGGGTAACTAATGTTCGTAAATTGATACAGGAGGGACTGGTGATTAACCTAGACACAGAAAAAGCTTTTGATAAAGTACAATGGACCTGTATGTTTTCAATTTTGAATAAATATGGAATCAGAGGTGTTTTTCTTGACTACCTAAAACTATTATATATTAATCCTCAAGCAAGATTAGCAATTAATGATCAAGTCTCATGTTTTTAGTTTACGGGGAGGAACTAGGCAGGGATGTCCCCTTTCTCCTTTACCTTATGTAAGTGGACCCTCTTACTACGAAAATTAGATACATTTTGGATATCAAAGGTATAGCTTGGGATATAAAGAACAAAAAACATGCCTTTATGAAGATGAGTTGTTGTTTATTCATAATCCCAAGGAATCTCTACATATTATTCTAAAATTATTTCAAGACAGTTCTTTTGCAGGGCTTGTGATTAATTTTCGTAAGTCTGAGGCTTTGGCCTTAGATCCTTTGCTCCCTGTGGAATGGATAGATGGGTTTCCTTTATGATGGGCTGCTTCTCGCAATATTTATTTATTTTATTTATTTATAGATTCTTTTATACCGCGGTACGTATAGACATACATCACCTCGGTTTACAGTGAAACAATAAATTAGCAACAGGCTTTACATGTAACAGTTTAAAAAACAGTAAAACATTTAACAGCAACAGGCTTTAAAGAAACAAGGGTTTTAAAGATAATATGCATACATATCTGCATATCTGGGTCTTAAATTTTCATCCAGTGTGCAGGATTTCTAGAAGTTAGATATTTCACCATCGTTAGAGACAGTTCAGGGCCAGTTATCAGCATGGTTGGATCTTCCTCTCTCTCTATTTGGCAGAGTGGCAGTATTTAAGATGGTACTCTTTCTAAACCTGCTTTATAAGATGCAAATGCTACCATGCTGGCTATCTCTTTCTGAAATCCTTGGCGGCTGAATTTGTGTGGAGGGCTAAAGCTAGACATATAAGCTATCAAACTTTGATGGGCGATTATTTTAAAGGAGGCTTAAAGTTGCCTGATTTTCAGTTCTACATGCCGCTTGCAAGCTTCGCTTTGCATGGGAATGGCTCTCTAGACAATTTGATTATTGTACACCAGGGATGGTTGACCGTGTCTTGTCTTATCTTTAAAAGCATGGGGTGCATTACACATCAACTTCCGATACTCCTAGAATAGTTAAGTCATATCCTTTCTTTATGGCAATTAAATATGCTTGGCAATTCCTTTGTTCTTGGTAGGGTACTTCTTGGTCATTGTCTGTATTTTTGCCTTTAATAAGTAATAAACTTTATTCCCCAGGTTTGCATACTAAGGTGTTTCAGTTTTAGTATGGGAAAGGGATCAAATGTGTTTCTGATCTTTATTATATTGCCACTGTTGTTATGTTCTTTTTAGAACAACTGAAGACTGATTTTGACCTGCCCTCAACAAGTACCTCCATCGAGAAAAGTTCAAAATAGTAACCATGGGTTCTCTTCTTCCTCTTCTGCAAAGAGCAGACTGGCTCTGCTCTCTACACCTCCAGGACGCATACACACATATTGCGATAACTCCATCTCATCGCAGATACCTGAGATTTCTGGTAGGCCCCAAGCACTATCAGTACCGAGTGCTTCCATTCGGCCTCACGTCTGCACCACGAGTCTTCACAAAATGCCTCGTAGTAGTTGCAGCCTTCCTCAGGACTCAAGGTGTTCACATCTACTCCATCTAGACGATTGGTTGATCAGAGCTCCCACTCAGCAAACTGCTCTGTCGTCCCTACAACTTACCTTACACAGTCTGATTTCGCTAGGATTTCTCATCAACTACAATAAATCCTATTTAGTCCCATTGCAAACTTTATCATTCATAGGGGCAGACTTGGACACCTTACAAGCAAAAGCTTTTCTCCCTCGACAGCGAGCTCTCAGTCTCGTCTCTCTCGCACACCAGCTACAGTCGCAACACCACATGACTGCACGCCACTTCCTCATCCTGCTGGGACACATGGCACCTCAGTTCAGGTTACCCCAATGGCCTGCTTGGCCATGAGAGTCATGAAGTGGACTCTAAGGTCACAATGGACTCAATCCATTCAGCCCCTGTCAACCATTTTACACGTCACCGACTCACTCCGTCAGTCTCTAGCTTGGTGGAAAAATCAGATCAATCTCCACCAAGACTTGCCCTTCCAGGCTCCAGACCCTCAAATAATTCTCACTACTGATGCTTCCAACCTCGGCTGGGGAGCCCATGTGGCCAAACTGTAGACACAAGGATCTTGGTCTCCAGAGGAAGCCAAACATCAAATAAATTTCCTGGAGCTTCGAGCAATCAGATATGCTCTCAGGGTATTTCAGGATTGCCTGTCCAATCAAGTCATCCTTATTCAGACGGACAACCAGGTGGCCATGTGGTACATCAACAAACAGGGAGGAACGGGCTCCTACCTTCTGTGTCAGGAAGCTGCATGGATATGGGCGGAGCCCTCTCCCATTTAATGTACTTTAGGGTCACCTACTTGCCGGGAGTGGACAATGTATTGGCAGACAAGCTGAGTAGCACCTTTCAGCCGCACGAGTGGTCTCTCAACCCCTCAGTGGTGGACTCGATCTTCCAACAATGGGGTTACCCTCATATAGATCTCTTTGCGTCATTTCAAAACCGCAAAATAGAGAACTTTTGCACTCTCACTCGCAGCCAACACTCTCAGCCAAGAGATGCGTTCTCCCTCTCATGGGCGACTGGTCTCTTATATGCATTCCCTCCACTTCCACTTCTCTCAAAGACTCTCGTGAAGTTACGTCAGGACAAGAGAACCATGATTCTGATAGCACCTCACTGGCCACATGTTAGGGACCAGCTCCCCCGAGAGGGAGGAGCCAGCAATCTGCTAGTGACCAGCTCCCCCGAGAGGGAGGAGCTAGCAATCTGTTAGAATCTGCGATGCTGATGGAGGAGTCAGCAGATGGAAGTTACCAATGTGTTACGCTTCTGCTCCTGAAGAAGGAGAGGTAGCAGTCTGTTATGAAATAGGCTGCGGAGTAGCAATCTGTATAAGACCACCCCGCCAGGGAGGTGGAGTTAGCTATCTGTATGGACCTTGCTGGGAGTTAGCAATCTGATAGGCTTGGCTCCTGTAGGAGGAGGAGTTCAGCAATCTGTTAGTGCTCTGTTTCCCCAGAGGGAAGAATTAGCAACTGTTATGCTTCGTTCCTGTAGAATGATGAACCAGCAACCTGTATAATCCCCACAAGGAGATAGCTATCTGATATGGATTCGCTTCTACAGAAAGAATAGTATCACTTAGTAGAATTAGTGAATCCCTGGGCCGATGACAGATGACAGCGCCATCAAGTGGAGATCCTGAGAGGGACCACCGGCTAAGCTGGAGTATTGAGACAAACACAGATAGTTCTTTTATTAGACTGGAAGTAGAGCCACCAGAGGTGGCAGTAGTGAGTAGGTGTGCCCAGCAGGGCTGAAGTCCTTCTGATACTGGAACTGCAATCTCTGAGTTGCTGTGCTGTAAGGAGAAACTATAGGTAGTGAGTAGACAGGGTATGCAGGGCATAACCAGTGGTAGATGATACACTCACAAATGTAGATATCTGTAATGTCTTCTTATAAGTAACTTGGAGTCTTCAGTATTCAGGAACAGGAGCCGCAGGCGAGTACTTGTTCTTGTAGGCAGTCTGAAATAGAACTCACAATAACTGTGTATAGGATGGCTTCTGAAATAGAAGAGAAGCTAGGAGAGGATTTAGGAACATAGGGCCTCGTGGAGCGAGTACCAGTTCCTATCTGTTAATCTGTAATAGTAAACCATAAGATATAGGTATGCAATATCTTCTGAGAAAGAAGAGAGTATAAAAAAGGTATTAGGAACAGAGGCCCTTGTGGAGCAAGTACCGGTTCCTTTCTGCAGACTGTAATGGTAACTCACGATCTCCGTACTTGCGATAACGTCTTAGGCTGAAGGGAGTCTTAGAGATCAGGAACAAGGGCCCTCGTGGAGCGAGTACCGGTTCCGGTCTATAATAGGACTCACAGTTCAAACGTCTGCGATCGCTTCCAGGCATTAGGAGTCTTCGGGAACGTAGGCCCTCGAGGAGCAAGTACCGGATCCCGTCCAACAATATGAAATCAAGAAGAGAGCGGAGCTCCCGAGGAGCGGGTACTCCTTTCCCCTTGCTGACTCGGATCGTTGTTGCAAGTAGCGTGGACTGCCGAAGCAAGTCCTGTTGGAGTTCCTTGCTAACTCATTTGAGGTTAGCAAACAAAGACCTTTTAAATTGAAAACGGATGACGTCACTACAGGGGGCGCCCCCGAGGTTCGCGCTCTTGCTGGTACAAAGTCTGGAGCATGCGCGCGCACCCTTACGTCATCAGGAACATGGCGGATCCGTGGCATCAAGCCAGCCCGGGGATACCGGGACCAAGAGGCGGGGAGAAGCCGTGGCTGCAACTGTCTGTCTGAGCCGAAGGGAGTCTCCACAAAGGTAGAGAGGGTGGAGCGAGGGTGGAAATAGGCACGAACGCAACACCACGCCAAATGTGGTTTCCAATACTTCAGGATCTCTCCATTTGCAGGCACATTCCCTTAGGAAAGGACCCGCTTCTGAACACTCAAAACTACGGGTGCCTATGCCACCCCAATCTTCAAGCCTTGTCCCTGACGGCCTGGATGTTGAAAGGTTAATTCTTCAGCCACTTAACCTTCCGGAACCAGTTTCCCGTGTCCTGATTGCTTAACGGAAGCCTTCCACGAGAAAATCCTACCTTTACAAATGGAACAGGTTTGTCATGGTGCTCTTCTCAATCCCTTGACCCCTTTACCTGTCCCACCATGAAGTTTCTAGACTATCTCTGGCACTTGTCAGAATCTGGTCTCAAAACTTCCTCCATCAGAATACGTGTCAGTGAGGTAGCCGCCTTCCATAAAGGTATTGGGGACATTCCTATTTCAGTACAGCCCCTCGTAACACGTTTTCTGAAGGGCTTGCTTCACCTCAAGCCTCCACTGCGCCCTCCGGCCCCTTCTTGGGACCTCAGTCTGGTTTTGGGTCGGCTCATGAAACCACCATTCGAGCCCCTCCAATCCTGTGATCTTCGCTATCTCACATGGAAAGTGATTTTCCTTTTGGCAATCACTTCGGCTCGCAGAGTTAGTGAGTTACAGGCTCTAGTTACCTATCCGCCTTACACTAAACTTCTGCAGGACCGGGCAGTACTGCGCACTCACCCTAAGTTCTTGCCTAAGGTAGTATCGGAGTTTCATCTCAATCAACCCATTATACTACCTACCTTTTTTCGCAGGCCCCATTCCAATCCAGGAGAACAGGCTCTGCATACCCTTGACTGTAAATGGGCTCTAGCGTTCTTGCTAGACCATACACAGGAAGAGCACTCAATTGTTTGTCTCTTTCCACTCCATCAAATTGGGGCAGCCTGTGGTAAGCAGACTCTCTCCTCCTGGTTAGCGGACTGCATATCCTTTAGCTATCAGCAAGCAGGCATTCCACTTCAAGACCGTGTTAAAGCACACTCTGTGAGGGCCATGGCGACTTCAGTAGCACACCTACTCTCTGTGCCGCTTCCTTACATTTGCAGGGCTGCCACCTGGAGTTCTCTCCATACCTTTACAGCCCATTATTGCTTAGACAAAGCCGGAAGACAAAATTCCATCTTCGGCCAGTCTGTCTTGCACAACCTATTTACAACTTGATGTACCAACACCCTTCCGCCTGCCTATTAGGGTTCAGGATGCCCTCCGGCAAATTCCACCCCAGTCCTAGATGCCTTTGCACACCTGGGTACATTTGGTGCATACTCGGACATCCTCAGCTCGGTACCCACCCATATGTGAGGACAACCATCCTGCTTGTCCTGTAATAAAGCAAATGTTGCTTACCTGTAACAGGTGTTCTCACAGGACAGCAGGATGTTAATCCTCACGAAACCCGCCCGCCACCCCACATCTGATACTACCTTACACTAACAACTTTCTCCACATCCTCTGAGTTCGTTACGTTTCTTATTTTATTTTTCGGCACTTCCTGTAGCTTTTAAACAAGACTGAAGGGGGACCCCTGCTGGCTGCAGGGTTAGTGCCATGCTGGGCATGCCCAGTAGGTGCCAGTCAAAGTTCTAGAAACTTTGACAAAAGTGTTCCGTGATTGGGTTCCATCCTGTGTGATGTCACCCATATGTGAGGACTAACATCCTGCTATCCTGTGAGAACACCTGTTACAGGTAAGCAACATTTGCTTTCCTCCAGGAACTTGTCCAAACCTTTTGTAACTCATGCTGGGGGGGGGGGGGGGGGGGGGGGGCGGTTGCTGTGTTTCCCCTAGGGTCTTGACCAAAATTCTCACTCTCCTAACTCTAAGTTGTGAGGCGGGGGGGGGGGGGGGGGGAAGAAAATACCTACATGTAAAAAAAACAGGGGGGGGGGGATCCAAATTGCTCTAAGTCCAAAAAATCCCATGCTGGGTAATGCTGTCACTGATCTTGCTTCTTCTAAGAAGTAGACGGGTAACTCACAGGTCTTCAGCTCCTGCTGTCTAGATTGGGGGACATCTCTCTCGAAAGGATACAAGGTGTTACCCAGAATGAGAAAAATGTATCAAAAACTAGACCAAAATCTCCAAAAATCTCTCTCTTCAAAAATGAGCAGACCCTCTCAAACAGGGTGTGTACTGATGAGGAATCTCCTCTAAATGCAGGAAAAACACCAAGTGGGATTAGTAGGCCCAAGCTCAGCAGGGGAAAAGGAAAATAGCTCTTGCTTCTCCAACAACCAACTCAAAATGACCATGCTCTCTATAGCTCTAGCTCCACCTTACTCCCTAGGGATAATCAATCATGGTCAACCTCATTGGAGAGACTGAAAAGTGATGGAAAATCCCACTAAGCTTTTAGTAGTCCTGATGGTAAGGGTCCTAAGGCCATCTAGTGACTACACTAACAGCTTTCTCCACATCCTCTGGCATTGAATTCCAGGACTTAATTATGCATTGAATAAAAAAATATTTTCTATTTATTTTAAACTAGCTGTACCTGGCCACGCGTTGCTGTGGCTCAGTCTGGTTAAATGGAAAAGAAAGAAAAGAGAAAGCGCACGTTTCTAATATGTTTAAGCGAGCTGTTCTCTGTTCAGCTCTTTGCGCTTTGGCTGCTGCAGGCTGCAGCTGCTTGTGATCTCTTCACAACTGCTTTCTACTGCATTTGCTGAGCTCCGGCCGTCCCAACTCCCTCTCCCCTTCCCTGGTGGTGGATGGAGTGGCTCGGCGACTCTTCTACCCTTTCCTCCTCCTGTGTGTAACTGTCCGGCAGTCCCTACTCCCTCCCCCCCTTCCCCAGCGGCGGAGGAACGGGCTGAGCCATTTCTCAGAGCGGCGACTCATCTGCCCTTTCCTCCGTCCCTCTGTGACACCCAGCACGTAGCACAGACCTCTATGGTCCGCACATGCACGGTAGAGCTGCTCTCAGAGCCCATTTATAATGTAGATAGCGTGTGTTGCTTTTACATCCAACAGATGGTGCTGTTTTTTCAAAAAAAGAATGTTTTTACCTGTCACAGGTGTGACATCTATATAATATAGGTATATAAAAACACGCGCGTATTGGAATGCAATGTTGTGTCAAAATTTCAAAGCAATCGGTGAAGAACTTTCGGAGATTTAAGATTTTGAACAAACGAATATTTACATTTTTATTTATATAGATGTATTACCTAGTAACTTCATTGTGTGTCCCCTGATTTTTGTACTTTTTGATTAACATTTACTCATTCCTTTTGACTCATTATTTTATAAACCTTTATCATATATCCCCTCAGCCATCTCTTCTTCAAGCTGAAGTCCTAACTTCTTTAGCCTTTCTTCATAAGGGATTCGTTCCATCCCTTTTATCATTTTGGTTGCTCTTCTCTTTACCTTTTCTGATTTTTTTTTTTTGAGATGTGGTGACTAAAATTGTACATAATACTCAAGATGAGGTCACACCATTGAACTATACAGAGGCATTATGATATTCTCTGTTTATTCTCCATTCCTTTCCCAATAATTCGTAGCATTCTATTTGTGAGAGAAAAAACAAAGGGGATATTAAACCTTGTAATTTAGCAAAAGGAACATAATTTCTCTTCTGAAATTATAATGCCTGTGATACTGGACCCAGTATTCATATCTGAGAAGGAACAAAAGTATCATTGTTCCTAAATTATTTTATTATTCAGACTGTAGATAGTCTGAATTATCTTCAATAATTCCAGGATCTGGATAACCCAGAGAGAAAATAAACTGGAGTGAAGGGATTTGAGATCACAGTGACCTATTCAAATAAAAGGTCCAGAGTTTAAAATAAAAAATCTCAGTGGATATCTAAACTGTGTGATGAAACACCGAGCATTTACTATTTAGCTGAAGCATAAGATAATTTGATACATTTTCACGAGCATAATGTTTTTGAAATTCTAACAGAAATATATATATTTTTAACTTTACAATGTTGAGCAGCATCTTTATAGTTTGAGAGTGAACTATATTGCTTTACTAATGTGACAAGCAATATGAATGTGAAATACTTTTTTAAATGAGAGAGTGTTGGCTAATGTATGTTTGTAGAAAGCAAGAGCAAATGAAGTAAGAATGTTTTGGTGCACACACGTTTAGTTAAGATACACTGAAATTTAATTTTTCTTTATTTAGTTAGCATTACAGTACCACTTACTTATTCAGAGAAGAGAAATAGGGAACATTCAAACTGAGCTTTCGGAAGATTTTTTTTTTCTTTCTTTATTGATTTTGTAAAGCTTAGGTTGTTAGGAACCACATTGACATCTGAGAGTTGTGCCAGGAGAAGAGATGCTTCTGAGATAGATGCAGCTTGCAATGATTTTTTTGTGTAAGTATTTTTCTTAACAGTATATCAACAATTAACAATTGTAGCTTACAGAGCTTGGCAGGGTTCTGTCATTTGAGCACTACATCAAATCCAGTGCATAATGTCGCCAACCACCGTTTCATACACCCAGCTGTTTGTAAAAGTGTATATCTATATCTATATCTATATATATATATATATATATATCAAATGAGTTAGTAACTATAACATTTTGCAATAGTTAAATGGGTAAAATTATTTGCCTTAATACAAACATGGGTCCCAAAACTGTCGAATGCCTGTCATACTCCATAGTAAGTCAACTTACTATTGAAGAATCTGTGAATATGTTATTTTTATGATTAGTGTAGTGAAAATGATTGATATCATTATCATTAGCCAGGCAACTAATCCTTTCCCCCCCCCCTCGTACCCTAGGACACTGGTTTTACATGAAGATGTCTCATTCGTATATCAGCCAAACATCAATCACAGTTGTTGATCTCGAGTCTTAAGATATCACTTCTTTTGGGAGCAGTTTCATGTAGTCTTCCCATATAAGTTTCGTCCGGTTGTAATGTTTGGCAGACCTT
Source organism: Rhinatrema bivittatum (assembly GCF_901001135.1). Taxonomy (NCBI): domain Eukaryota; kingdom Metazoa; phylum Chordata; class Amphibia; order Gymnophiona; family Rhinatrematidae; genus Rhinatrema; species Rhinatrema bivittatum. The sequence goes on along the minus strand of NC_042618.1, from coordinate 460,868,130 downwards.
TGTGCCGCAGTCAAAAGTTCTATATGTAGTAACTTCTGAATTTTTTGCTTCCATAAACTCTTAAGTAAGGGGGCTGGTATTGTCCATTGCGCCAAAATAGTGTCTTTTGCATGAGCGTAAGTTTGTCCAGCAGTTTAACCTGGCTATCATCAAGTGCATATGTCTCATCGTCTATCAATCCCAAGAGCCATATACTAGGATCTAAGGGAAAGGCTTTCCCCCAAAGTTGTGTAACCAGGTGTTGCAAATATCCCCAAAAATGTTGTAATGTAGGGCATGACCAAAAACAGTGATAGAAATCCGGTTGGGGGTGAGAGCATTGAGTGCATAGTTTGTCTGTAATTATCCCCTTGTGATAAGCAGTACGTTGTGAATAGAAGGCTTGGTAGAGAAACTTATATAGCTTATCTCTCAGTGCCACATTTTCCACTATGGCGGGAATTCGTTGAAAGCAGGAGCAGAGGTCCATCTGTGATATTTCATGCGGAAGCTGCCTATTCCATTTTGTTACCACCGATGTTAAATCTGAGAGTGGCGTAAGGACTATAAATGCTGAGTAATATTGAGAGCATTTTTGATGCTTTCCATCTGGACCCTTCAGCAAGCTTTGAATTCCTTTGGTAGGGTTTAATTTCTGCTCTTCAAGAATAAAATGTCTCATTTGCAAGTACCCATAAAAGTCAGTACGAGGAAGCTGATATTTCTCCTGCAAATCTTTGAAACTTAGGACCTGTACCAGGGTGTCCTTCATTAAGTAGCTGAAATATGGACTTCAGCCCAATCGAGGACCACCTATGAAAAGAACCTGATCCATGCTTGGTTGAAACTATGGGCATCCTCAAATGGGCAGACAAGCCGTTGACCCTGGCGTCACCTTAAACATCTTACATATAGTTTTCCAATCCATTCAAAGGGGCGGATGGCCACACGTTTAGTTATATGCTTGGGAAGGAACGCGTCATTAAGTTGAAACACTGCCCCTGGAGCATACGGAGCTAGCCAGTTTTTATAATGCTCCAGGGGAGTGCATCCCTCAGTGTCATATATCCAGTTTCAAATATGTCTCAGCAGGCTCGCATAGTTGTAACTTTTTAAATCAGGGCAATTTAGTCCACCCCTCCCTCCCTTTTGGGTCTCATAAGAGACCCAAAAAGGAGGGTCTCTTATGAGACCTGCCCACAAATATCTGGTAAGTTCTTTATGTATATCACGTATGTCACTTTTTTGCAACCATATACGCAACATGTGAAAGAGATATAGCAAATGTTGCTTACCTGTAACAGGTGTTCTCACGGGACAGCAGGACATTAGTCCTCACATATGGGTGACATCACAGGATGGAACCCAATCATGGAAAAACATCTGTCAAAGTTTCCAGAACTTTGACTGGCCCCTACTGGGCATGCCCAGCATGGCACCAATCCTGCAGCCATCAGGGGTCCCACTTCAGTTTTATTTAATAGCTACAGGCAGTGCCGAAAAATAAAATAATAAAACGTTACGAACCCAACACCATGGGGCGACAGGCGGGTTTCGTGAGGACTAACATCCTACTGTCCTGTGAGAACACCTGTTAAAGGTAAGCAACATTTGCTTTCTCACAGGACAAGCAGGGTGGTAGTCTTCACATATGGGTGAGTACCGAGCTGAGGATGTCCGAATATGTACCAAATGTACCCAAAGGCGTGCAACAGGTACAACTGGGGTGGAATTTGGGAGAGGGCATCCTGAACCCCACGGGCAGGCGGAAGGGTGTAGGTACGTCCCGTTGTAAATAGGTTACGAAGGACAAACTGGCCGAAGATGGAATCTTGTCTTCCGGCTTTGTCCAAGCAATAGTGGGCTGTAAAGGTGTGAAGAGAACTCCAGGTGGCAGCCCTGCAAATGTCAGGGAGCAGCACAGAGCATAGGTGTGCTACTGAAATCTCCATGGCCCTTACAGAGTGTGCTTTAACACGGTCTTGAAATGGAATGCCCGCTTGCTGATAGCAAAAGGATATGCAGTCTGCCAACCAGGAGGAGAGAGACTGCTTACCCACAGGCTTCCCTAACTTGTTAGGGTGGAAAGAGACAAACAATTGAGTGCTTTCCCTGTGGGCAGCTGTACGGTCTAGGTAGAAGGCTAGAGCCCGTTTACAGGTAAGGGTATGCAGAGCCTGTTCTCCTGGATTGGCATGGGGCCTGGGAAAAAAGGTAGGTAGTATGATGGATTGATTGAGATGAAAATCCGAAACTACCTTAGGTAAGAATTTAGGGTGAATGCGGAGTACCACCCGGTCCTGCAGAAGTTTAGTGTACGGCGGATAGGTAACTAGGGCCTGTAATTCACTAACTCTGCGAGCTGAAGTGATAGCCAAAAGGAAAATCACTTTCCATGTGAGACGTCGAAGTTCACAAGAGTGAAGAGGCTCTAATGGGGGTTTCATGAGCTGACCTAAAGCCAGATTAAGGTCCCAAGAATGGGCTGGAGGACATGTAGTGGAGGCTTGATGTGGAGCAAACCCTTCAAAAAACGTGTTACAAGGGGTTGTACTGATATAGGGACATCCCCGACACCTTTATTGAAAGTGGCTACCGCACTGACATGCATTCTGATGGAAGAAGTCTTAAGACCTGACTCTGACAGATGCCAGAGATGGTCCAGGATTTTCGGGATTGGACAGGAAAAGGGGTCAAGGGACTGAGAAGAGCACCATGACGTTCCATTTGTAAGAGTAAGATTTTCTCGTGGAAGGCTTTCATGAAGCAATGAAGACACGGAAAACTGGTTCAGAAAGGTTAAGTGGCTGAAGGATTAACCTTTTAACTTCCATGCCGTCAGGGACAAGGCGTGAAAATTGGGATGGCAAAGGCACCCGTCGATTTTAGTGATCAGAAGCAGGTCTGTTCCTAAGGGAATGTGCCTGCGAAAGGAGAGATCCTGAAGTATTGGAAATCAGTGAGGTGCTATCAGGATCATGGTTCCCTTGCCCTGACGTAACTTCACGAGAGTCTTCGAGAAAAGAGGAAGTGGAGGGAATGCATAGAGCAGTTCGGTTGCCCATGAGAGGGAGAATGCGTCTTTGGGCTGAGAGCATTTGCTGCGAATGAGAGAGCAGTAGTTCTCTTCTTTGCGGTTGTGAGGAGATGCAAAGAGGTCTATCCGAGGATATCCCCATTGTTGGAAGATGGAGTTTACTACTGAGGGGGTTGAGAGACCACTTGTGTGGTTGAAAGATGCGACTCAGCTTGTCTGCCAACACATTGTCCACTCCTGGCAAGTAGGTGGCCCTGAAGTACATGGAATGCGAGAGAGCTTCCGCCCATATCTGCGCAGCTTCCTGACACAGAAGGAAGGAGCCTGTGCCTCCCTGTTTGTTGATGTATCACATGGCCACCTGGTTGACCGTCTGAATCAGGATGACTTGGTTCGAGAGGCGATCCTGGAAAGCCCTGAGAGCATATCTGATTGCTCGAAGTTCCAGGAAATTTATTGCTGTTTGGCTTCCTCTGGAGGCAAAGATCCTTGCATTTGCAGATTGGTCACATGGGCTCCCTTGCCGAGGTTGGAAGCGTTGGTGGTGAGTGTGATTTGAGGGCCTGGAGCCTGGAAGGGCAAGCCCTGATCTGATTTTTCCACCAGGCAAGAGACAGACGGAGTGAGTCGGTGACGTAGACAACCGTCAACAGGGGCTGAATGGATTGAGTCCATTGTGACCTTAGAGTCCAGTGCATGAATCTCATGGCCAAGCGGGCCATTGGTGTGACATGGACTGAGGACGCCATGTGTCCCAGGAGGATGAGAAATTGGCGTGCAGTCTCAGAGTGCTGAGACTGCAGCTGGTGAGCAAGAGACACGAGAGTTGGTGCTCGCTGTCGAGGCAGGAAAGCCTTTGCCTGCAAGGTGTCCAAGTCTGCCCCAATGAACGACAAGGTTTGAGATGGGACTAAATAGGATTTGTTGTAGTTGACGAGAAATCCTAGTGAAATTAAGGTGTGTAAGGTGAGATTGAGGGACGACAGAGCAGCTTGCTGAGTGGGAGCCCTGACTAACCAGTCAGCTAGGTAGGGGTAGACGTGAATACCTTGGGTCCTGAGGAAGGCTGCAACTACTACGAGGCATTTTGTGAAGACTCGTGGCGCAGACGCTAGTCCGAATGGAAGCACTTGGTATTGATAGTGCTTGGGGCCTACTAGAAACCTCAGGTATTTGCGATGAGATGGAGTTATCGCAATATGAGTGTATGCGTCCCGGAGGTCTAGAGAGCAGAGCCAGTCTCCTCTTTGTAGAAAAGGGAGAAGCGAGCCCAAGGTTACCATCTTGAATTTCTCTCGCTTTAGGTACTTGTTGAGGGCCCGTAGGTCCAGAATAGGACGAATGGCTCCCAATGTTTTGGGGATTATAAAGTACTGGGAATAGAACCCTAGGCCGTGCTGAGAGTATGGTACGGGTTCTATTGCTTTGGACTGGAGGAGAAGGGAGACCTCTTGATCCAGAAGAATGGAGTGATCGGATGTTCTCCACCTCGGTAGAGGTGGGGAGTCCGGATACAGGGAGAGAAAGTTTAGATGGTAACCCTGAGCAATTATTGTCAGTACCCATTGGTCTGAGGTGACTGAGTGCCATATGTTGTGGAAGTGGCACAATCGACCTCCCACTGGTATGTGAGGCAGTGGAATCTGGCTGCCGCTCTCTAGGTGGAAGTCAAAAACCTGAAGCAGGCCCTGGTTGAGGAGCTGCTTGTGGCTTTTGTTGATGTGTTTGATGAGACTGTGGTTTTTGATAAGGTCTCGTGGCACGGGATCTGGCTGATGGCGGATAGGACTTCTTCGGGCGGAAGAAAGACTTTTTAGAGTCCTTTCTGAAGGGCTGCATAGAAGAATAGTCGGAAGGCATCAGTGAGAGCTGTCTTAGGGTCTCATGATGGTCCTTAAGTTCCGCCAACGTCCGTTGAATCTGTTCGCCAAACAGGTTATCTCCGACACAAGGCAGGTCGGATAACCTGTCTTGTACTTCCGGGCGAAGGTCAGAAGACTTGAGCCAGGCCCACCTTCTTGCCGAAATAGCAGCTGCAGATACTCTAGTAGACGTATCAAAGATGTCATAAGATGTCCTGATCTCATGCTTGCCTGTCTCAAAACCCCTGTTTACTAGGGTTTGTAGCTGTTCTTGAAATTGTTGCGGCAGGGAGTCCGACAAGTCTTGTATCTGCTTAAAAATGACCCTGTTATATTGGGTCATATAGAGCTGATAGGTGGCAATCCGAGAGATGAGAATTGACCCTTGGAAGACTCTGCAACCTATGGCATCTAGGAACTTTTGTTCCTTGCCAGGGGGAACAGAAGAGTAAGGCTTTGACCTCTTTGCTCTCTTCTGTGCAGATTCCACCACTACAGAGTGGTGATCCCATTGTGATTTCTGAAAGCCTGGAGCTGACTGCACCGAATAGGTAGTGTCAGCTTTCCTGTGGACTGGAGGAATGGAGCCAGGATGTTCCTAGTTCTTCTTCAGGAGATCCAAAAGAACCTGGTGGATAGGAATGGAGGTTATTACCTTGGGGGCATCCAGGAATTGGAGTAACTCCATCATTTGGTGCCTATCATCCTGTTCAGTCTGCAATTGGAAGGGGACCAATTCAGACATTTTCTTCACAAAATTTATAAAGGAGAGGTCCTCTGGAGGAGAACGCTTCCTACTTTCAGTGGGTGAAGGTGGTGAAGGTAAATCATTGGTGTCTGGAGAGGAATCATCGGTCCAGATGTCGTAGGGATCAGCACCTGTCCCTCTAGGAATTAGAGGGGGACAGGGTGGTGGAATACCTGAAGGTCCTGGTCTAGGCTCCGAAGGAATCGGAGGAATTATCAGAGGCACCGATGAAGGCATCGAAGGCCGATTAGATGAGGCTTGAAGAGGGTCTTTCCCTGGTTTAGGTAAAACTGTTATATATGCTTTGTTAAATTGAGAGGGAAATTTGTTGCTCTCATAGGCATGGTTAAAGAAAGACACAAAGTGACCTGCTATATGTGGGCATAAAATCTTATAGTACTCCGAGGTGAGACTATCAGGCCCTGGCGACTTATTATTTTTACTAGATCTGATCACCCCTTGTAGTTCCCTTTCAGTGATAGGTCTGGTTAAAAACGCTCGCTGTATTTGAGGTACCTGAGGCACGTGTAGGTCTTGAAAGAATGAGTCCTCATCAACTCTGCTCCCCATTCTATCCTCACAATGTAGCCCTTCATAGAATAGTCGGAGGATCTCACAAATTTCCAAGCATTTTGTGACATGAGCTCCTGTTGCAGTTTTCAACCCGCCAATGAAAGTTTTCCTTCTTTTTATTGTCACAAGTTGTGTTAAGAGTTTGCCAGACTTATCACTGTGATGAAAAAAAATGATGCTCCGAGGCTTTAAGTGACTTTTGAGCCTGTAAATGTAAATGAGCATTTAAAGTATTTAGACAAGCCCAGTAAGAAGCTTTATGAGGTGGAGATGGGGACTCAGCAAGCAGGTTTATTTTGCAGTTTGAAGCTGGGTTTCTAAAGTCAAGATAGTTTTATGCAGTTGCTTGCGTTTGGCACTTGTGTACGCAATAATGTCTCCTTGGAGTACCACTTTGCTTGCCTCCCAGAATAAAGAAGAGTCATCGCAATATTGAACATTGTATTTAGCGTATTCGTCCCACTTTTGCTTGAGAAACTGATGGAAATTTTTATCTTCATTTAAATAACCAGGGAATCTCCATACTCTCGGGCCACTTCTATCCATAGAAACCCATAAATCCACCCATACCGGGGCATGGTCTGCTATAACTATAGAGCCAATATCTGCCTCTCCCACCTTGTCAAATAAATTGTCATTTATGAGAATATAATCTATTCTGGACATCGTGCTGTGTGCCCTAGAAACATGATGTAATATCCGCCAGACATCCAAGAGTCGCAATCTCTTAAATCCACCACTCCCGATTCTGGCTTCCATCTATAGCCCTTTGGAACTTATTTATCTAACTGAGCATTGTAAACACAATTTAGATTGCCTGCCATAAGCAAATCCCCCTGTGATTTAGTCAATAGGATGTTAACAATATGTGTGAAAAAATCTGGATCCGGGATATTTGATGCATAGATATTGCGTTTAGTAATACTTTTCCCTGCCAAAGTTCCCATGATAATAATAAATCTCCCTTCGCTATCTTTTATTTCCTGAGTAACAATTAGTGGGGTGTTCTGGTGGACCAGAATCGCCACCCCCCCCCCCCCCCCCTTTTTTTCCTTTAGCGGAAGAAAAGTGGCATGCTGCAGCCCATTCTCTATATAATTTTGCACTCTCAAAATCGTTTAGGTGCGTTTCTTGAATGCAGGCTGTATTTACCCTTAAACGCTGCAGATGTTGAAATATTTTTTTCCGCTTTACTGGGGAACCCAGCCCATTGGTGTTCCAGGAAATCAGTCTGTATTTACTCCCCATTTACTAGCAGATCACCAATGCTATGATCTCGAAAAGGATGGTAACCAGTGAAGGGGTCAGGCTCCCAGCCTAGCCCGGCCCCGAATCCATAGACCTGCACATTTCCTCTGGTGAAGTCTCCCGTTGTTCTATGTAACACACATGAGAATCTATCTATCTATCTATCTATCTATCTATTTATTTATTTATTTATTTATTTATTGGCTTTTATATACCGGAGTTCATGTACTAGTACATACCACTTCGGTTTACACAGAACCAATATTGGAAAATTACATCAAACAAGTGGGTATAAAATAACAATGCTAACTTTGTAGGAACTTAGAACTTGAGGTAAAGGAGAGAACAGGACCAAGTGGTAACAGATCAATGTAAATAGCTAAATAATAAATACAAATTCTTACAATAAATACAAATGCTTACAGATTACAGTCTTCAAAATCTAAGTTTACATCTTCAGAATAATGTTTAAATCTACAAGAACTAACGGTTACATCTTCAAGGTTTGTAGACTTCAAAGCTGAGGTTACATCTGACTTAAAAGGTATTGGTGTAGCATGCTGTAAATTTAATGATTGGGAATATGAGACCAAGAAATACAATTAAGAGTTGCGGCATCAGACATCTGGTTAACGTGATTATGAAATGCGTGAATGAGTCTAGTTCTGGGACGTGGCTCTGAGCGAAAACTTTAAGTGAAGGCTTTTGTAAAGAGCCAGGTTTTGAGTTTCTTTTTGAATGTTCGAGTACAGGTTTCAAGACGAATGTCCGTGGGGAGGGCATTCCAATGGAGGGGGCTGGCAGTCGAGAATGCACGTTTCTTGAGTGAGGACTTGTCTGAAGGTACGTGTAAGGTGCCTAAGTAACTGGTTCTGATTGGTCTTGATGATGCATGTGGACGAAGTGGACAGCTTAGATCAAGCGATGTTTGGGAATGGATGGTCTTGTGTGTTATAGTTAGCACTTTGAAAATGATTCTGGATCTGATAGGGAGCCGGTGTAAGTTTTTTAGTATGGGTGTTATGTGTTCACTTCTGCTGGTGTTAGTAAGAATCCTGGCAGCGGAGTTCTGCAACATTTGTAGAGGTTTGGTGGTGATGGCTGGAAGGCCTATAAGCAGAGAGTTGCAGTAATTGATTTTAGAAAATAGAATTGTTTGGAGGACTGTTCTAAAGTCCTGAAAATGTAGGAGAGGTTTCAACTTTTTCAGAATGTGTAGTTTGTAATAGCATTCTTTCATTGTGTTCTTGACAAATTCTTTGAGGTTCAGCCTATTGTCTAAGGTAACCCCAAGGTCTCTTACTTGAGTGGAATTGATCATTGGAGGCGTGGTTAGGTTGTTGGTAGGCTGAAGGTTCTCATCTGGAGTGATTAGCAAAAGTTCCGTTTTTGACGTATTAAGTACTAGGTTAAGGTTAGAGAGGAGTGAGTTTATGGACTGTAGACAATTGTTCCAGAAGTTGATGGTGCTGGAGATGGAGTCAGTGATTGGCAGCAGAATCTGGACATCGTCTGCGTATATGAAGTGTATGACCTTAAGACTTGAGAGTAGGTGACATAAGGGGAGAAGATAGATGTTAAAAAGGGTAGGGGAGAGGGAGGATCCTTGAGGAACTCCGAAAGTGGACTTGACCGGGAGGGAATCCTTGTTGCTGATTCTGACCTTGAATGTCCTATTATGAAGGAAAGATCTGAACCATCCCAGGGCTGATCCTGAGATGCCTATGTCTGAGAGCCGGTCGATTAAGATAGAGTGTTTTACGGTATCAAACGCAGCTGATAGGTCGAGAAGAATCAGGAGGTATGGGGTCTTTTTCTCCAGACCTGCGAGGACTCTGTCAGTTAGAGAGGTTAGGAGGGATTCCGTACTAAGGGATTTGCGGAATCCGAATTGGGCTGTTGTGAGGATCTTGTAATCTTCTAGGTATTCTAGGTATAATCTAAAATGTTTATAGGCCCAAATCATGTAAGGATTCCAGGGCCTTTCCCCCCCACCCCCTCCCTCAAACCCCATAAATTTCCTCAGAAACCTGCAAGACTCGAAGAGTTTTTAGCAGAGATCATTTTGTTGGCTCGAGCAACACAGAGCCTCCACCCGCCCCCTTAGTCATGAATGGAACAGATTCAGAGTAAGCAATAGCATAAATGTCACTTGTTTGTCTTCCAGAAACTTTGTCGCCGCTTCCATGGTTTCACATATGTAGTCCATTTACCACTGTGATTTATGCGGAGTTTGGCTGGGAATTGTAAAGCAAATTGGATATGCTTCTCAATAAGTGTGCCACATATTGGCACGTAGGACCTGCGCATCGCAGCCACCTTGGCAGAGTAATCTGGCCCAATCAAACCACCGCTCCTTGTAATTGTAAGGTGTCCTGTTTGCGGGCTACTTGCAGAATAAGCTGCTTGTGGTGGAAGTTTAGATTCTTGGCAATAACTATACGGGGCTGGGTTTAGTCTGCCATCCTTGTCCCCAGATGGTGCACTCGTTCGATTTTTAATGTCCCGTGAATCTCCGGGAGCCCCAGCGTGTCGGGTAGCCATTTTAATAGTGTTGGTCTCAGGAGGTGATCGTTTCAGGTATCCCTAAAAAGCGGATATTTGACCTCCTAGCACAGTTCTCAAGATCATCTAATTTATCCGCGTGTACTTGTAAAGTTTTTTCCATAGATGCCACTTTTCCATTTAATGCGGTTACCTCATCCTCCAGGGAGGACGTCCTCCCTTCTACTTGGTCAAGACGTGGTGCGTAGACAGTGATGGCTTCCCACAGTGAAGAAATTTGCTTGGAAATCCCCGCTAGTTTGCTGATGAGAGCAGCTATCACTGCATCCTTAATTTCGGCTGTGGTTGGATGCATAGGTGAACTGACCTTAGAGCTTTCGCCGCTTTGGATCTCCATTAGCATCGACACATTTTGTTGTCCAGCCCTCGAGGTTTTTCCTTGTCCCGTTTTGCGAGCTTAGCCGGCATAACCGATGGTGATTTCGACATAAAAGTTGTTATCGACATATGCAGTCGTTATTTATGAAGTCTTGAATATTGCAGCAGAATTTAGGAAGCCAGATGGTGGCGGGTGGAGGATGTGCCGCTCAGAGCGAGATCAGCTGCGTCCGATCGCGCTCATCACATCATGTGATATCACTTACAAAGATTTCCAGCAAGATTTCAGACAGATTGCCAAGGAGAAATTTCATTGGCACTCACCAGTCTCTATGGATCTGTAAACATTATTTTCATACACACCTGATACAAATAATTTCTGATCAGAAATATTTAATTCAGTTTACAGATACAGAGTATAACTTTTAAAACTGCACACACGGACTCACATACGCATGTATATGGACTTGCACAAAATTACTATGCTATTTTATAATATGTGCATATATGATAGGTGCAGATTATAAAATATGTGCAAATATGCTTGCAAACATGCGAGCATATCTAAGAAAACATGCACTGCACAAGTTCAGAGTTATCCAGAAAAGTAGCGGCACATATCTGGATAACTTCCGATTTATCTGGCTAAGTAGTGCCTTTGCTGTTACTTTGCTGGATAAGTCAGAGCTTGTCCAGATAATTCACTGTTACGTATGCGAATAAGTTGGAACTTGTCTGTCTGTCCAAGTACAGGCAAAGGCTGTACTTTGACGGACAAGTCGAAATTTAGCCGGATAAGTGTGCAAAAATGATAAACGTGTATATTTCCTTCCAGTTTTAAAAGGATACGTGAGTAAATTTTACATACCTGTTGTAGACGCATTTACCCTCCCCCCCCTCATAAATCAGCTTTTACATGTGTTGAGTTTGGTTATTTCATTGCTGTGTACCATGCTAGAAAATCTCCTGTTTTACCAATTGGTCTACCAGTTTGCCCAGTCCATCTGCAGGTTGTGAAGACCCTCCTGGCTCTTCAGCTCTAAGTACCTCCATTTCACCCAGATTCCCCACCCAATTATTTTTACTTTTAAGATATTTACAATCATACTCCAAATATCGTGCAGGAGAAAATACACGCCAGTAAGCTGCAACATTTACATACGTAAATTGCTTATAACATAGCAACTTACTTATTAGTGCCGCTGAATGACAGCCCTGTCATTCAGCGGCACTAATCGCTGTGGGGCTGCACTCATACCGTGCACCGATACTTCACAAGCTATCTTACAGCTGCTTAGAATGACGGCACACAACTCACCTTAACTACTATTATAGTATATCATCACCTGAGAGGTCCCTGAGGAAGGAGTCAAATTCTCCGAAACACCGCAGTGTCGGAGCATCACTTCAGGACTGCATATACTACCTCTGTCACTGGTGGAAGAAGATAAGTGCTTACATAGTAGTTCTTTACACTGTGCCAGCACTCATTGTCTTTCAGCAACCTATGATTAGATGAACCCAGTGTTTTCACGGGCTTTATGACATAAGCCACAGAATTCACTGTGGCAATGTATGACGGTTGCTAGACTCCATCATCTTTTGAGTTCTAATTTTGATAGTCAAATCTTTATAATTGAGATTTCTAAAATAGTATAAACTCTTTTATATGCTATTTTACACATGAAAGTGCTATTTCACATGTATAACTTTTGTAAAATTCACCTTTGTTACCAACAATAGTTACATCAATAGAGGTTTACAATCTGGTATGGTCGTGGACCCTGGATTGTAGTGAGAGCTGACTCCACCCACAGGGAGGGGCCCTGTGGGGACTCTCTATGATAGGCGTGGCCTCAGCTGAGATGGACGCAGATGTAAGAGACTTTATTAGACTGGAACGTGGGTAATACCCACAAGATGAAAGGAAACACAGTCCAGAGTAGTAAGGTTGCTCAATAATGATATCCCTGGTAGTGGTCCACAGAGCGGGGTACGCCAGGGAACTCTTCTCCTGAAAGCACACCTCTCAGCGTAGATCCGGTAGTGGTCCGCAGCGCGGGGTACGCCGAGAATCAGCAAATTGTAGTTCAGAGAGGTGCAGGTCAGCAGAGCAAGGTAGATGATGGTACTCACTCTGAAGTGTAGAAAAAGATAGCTGGGATGAGCATGATAGTGGCCTGAGGCATGGGGTACACAGGCGGTTCCAACAGCAAGATAGTAGAATGAGAATTACACTCACAAGGCTTGAACTAGGAGGATCCCAGATAGATGGATTCTCCAGGCAGGAAGGCCCTCAGAGGAGCAGATGGCCAGAACATGACAAGGTCCCTGAGGAGCGGGTACCTAAAGCGTTCTAAGTCCGGGAATACAGGAACCAGTTCAGAGTAGTGAAGTGAAGCATCTCCAAAGGAGTGGAATAAGCAAGAAAGAAGCCCTTGCTAACTCGTAAGAAGCATAGGCTGGATGGGTTAAATACTTCTGGGAGGGAACGCCCCCGAGGTTCCCGCCATGACGTGAATAAGAGAGGGCCTGGCGCGTGCCCTAAGTAATCCCCAATTCAAGATGGCGGATGGGATCGCCCACGCCGTCCCAGGGACGCCGAGGAAGGCGGCGTTTGCAGGCTGAGGCCGCCATGGCCTTGAGAATCGCTGGTGCAGGGAAAAGAGAGGTGAGCAACAGAGGTCGCAGCCATCTGTGACCGGGCGCAACATAGAGCAAACAAAATATTGATACAAATTGGGAAACATTTTAAAACATTTTTAAAATTGTGGTCTATTTGCCACTAGACCCTTTTCATCCCCCCTTGCTCTTTTTATTTTTGTTTACTAAGGAGGTTGCTATGTACATCTTTTTTTTTCCTATTGCTTTTATATTTTTCTTTGTCAGTAATATCTCCTCTTTATTTCTTTTCCAGTATCCTTTATATTTGGAATATTGTTAAAATGTAAAAAATAAAAATAAAAAAATAAAACTTTTTTTTAAACATTTGATAAAAGTGAAAGAGCCATGAAGAATTGTTTGTTTTCTCTCCCATTTTTTGCTTTACACATGATACATGTGCCCATATGTAGGCCTGAATTTGGGAATAGGCAGCATAGGCAGCTGCATAGGATGCAGAGTTTTGAAGGTGCCAAATATCCAGGCCAAAGAGGACCCTGCTTCTGCTTGCTGTTGGCACAGCTTCAAAGGGGTGCTGCCATGCCACGCTGCCTATGGACTCCAAAATCTTAAATCTGGCCCTGCCCATATGCAGCAAAATTACGTCCTCATGCGCTCATCAAAAATCTGGTCATTTTCTAAGTTGCTTACGCTGAACGCGATGAATGACTGCAGGTTAAGTACTTGCTGAGTACAGGTACAGAAGCCACTCATTTTTAACCCTTTCGATGTGCTACTGTTTACAAAGTGAGATGTAATTGGAAAAAAAACTCTATTGCATGAAAGGGTAATGCTCAATGTGTTCCTGTATCCTGTGCTTTTGTGTTAGAATTATTTACAGCTGGGGCAGACCTTGCCCACAAATCGTGACTCATGAGCTGCGCTTTTGCTGGACTTGATCCCGATTTCACGGGATGAGTGGGCAACACGACACCGTCAGCAGTGAAAAATAGCCAGGAATCGGGCAAACAGCGTTCATTGCTGAGATTGTTTCCGGGCTAAAAAAGCCCTTCCAACAGCTGTTTGCTTTGGCCGAAGCTCAGATTCCGGTTTTTTTTTTCCCCAACCCTTCCAAAAAAAAAAAAAAAAGAAAAAGAAAATGTGGGCTGGCTCTTCCTGCAGTCAGGAAGCGGTCTCTGTGTTTCCAGAGTTGTGGTCGGTGGGCTGTTTTGACCTGCTTTCCCTGACCTTTTCTTCTCAATCAGGGAAAGGCACCGAGCTGGAATTGTTGGGGGCCGAGGGGGGGGGGTGTGTGTGTAAGGAGAAAAGCAAACTTCTGAGGTTGTGGGTTGTTTTTTGTTTTTTTATTAATGGCAGCCAAACAGCTACCTTCAAGGAAAGCTCACGCCCCGGAGGGGTGTTCAGTTTGAACATAGTAACTGCTGGAGGGAGCATGTGAGTAGGGTGCCTGTGGCGCGCGCACTGAAGAAACTGTGTGCTCCTTCTGACCCCTGCTATTTTCCAAAGAAGTTTGCAAGAGAAAGGGCTGCAGTTGTCTGAAAGTGCTAGTGGTCTGGAATTAACTGGAGTTGCAGCCTGCCAGGCTGTGGTCAGAAACGGGAGTTTTTTTGGCAGTAAGAAGAGACTTCTTTCTTATAGAAGCCATGCCTGAACTTGGCATTGCCTCAAAGCTAAGGCAGCCAGCTGTAGGGTCAAAGCCCGTCCACACTGCCCTTCCCATCCCCAATCTCGGCAGGACTGTGGCACAGCGCTTCTCTGCAAGGACTCTGGAGCTCCCTGGGGCAGAGAGCTCAAAACTTTCTTGTCAGCTCACGATCAAGTCAACCTGTGATTTTGGAGAAAAGCAAATGCTGCAAGGAAAAAAGGAGACAGAGGATAGCAAGGTTAGTTCTGATTGTTACCTGCCTAGTGCCTACCTGTGCTCCTGAAGCCCTGGCCACCTTTTCTGCACGGGAAAGAACAGGATGAGCAATGCTTTATACGGTGGCTTATTCTAGCAAAATAGCAATTTGCATGGGTAAGAAATAACATTCTTTCATGTTGGAGAAATGTGTACACCCTTTTATAATTCAGGAATAATGATCATGGGTGTTCGGTAGGAGCTGGTGAAGGTAGTCATGCATGAGAAAGTGCATTGGTTAATAAAAGTACTATTTTTGTATATTATACAGTAATTGGTCGAGAATCCAAACCCACACCAAGGACCACTACTAGGCATTTGTTTTAAAAAGTTTTTAATAAATATAGACTGAAATCTGATGCTATCTTGCTAAAAAAAAAAAAAAGTTTTAATAAAACGAGCTACTCTATTGGGTAACTATGTAAATAGCTTCTTCCAGTATATTATTTTTTATTCTAGTGGGAGAATGTTTCCCCTAAATGTAAAATGCCCCTGAGTTTGGGGGGGGGGGGGGGCAGATTACCTGAGCCTTGGCCATTCTCTTTGTATTACATCTGAAGCTGGTTGCCCCAGTATGGAGCCGGACAGGACCACAGGGACTGGCAAGATAAACCTGCAACGTACAGATCAGGTGTGAAACATTTCCAAAAACTGCTAGAAAAAGAGCTGTAGAAGGAGGGAGTTTGTGGGAAGCCTAGATAAGGAAGAAGATCAAGAAGAGAGGACCGACAGACTTTTAACAGGGCAAACTGATTTTGGTCCAGGGATTTAAGCCAAGTCTGTTCTGTATTATGGGTGTATGGACAGACCTCTGCTTGTCGGTTTTGTGTGCATGAATACCTTAGTGCATCATATAGCAAGCTGTTTCACTTTTAGGGTTTTGCCAGAATTTTTTTTTTTTAATTTATTGTCTGAGATATTACCTCAATGAGTTCGAAACCCCTTTTAATAATGTTTCATTTTATCTGTGAGGAAATATTTAAAACATAGCTGTATTCACAGTGGAATGCAATTGTTTTGCATGTTGCCTTTTCAATGCTCATAAAAAGGACTATATTTATTGGAAAGCCAGTTATTTCCCTCTTGGCTAGATCATCCTCTGCCATGTATCTCTGCAATATAACCCTCACTGGTAAGCATTAAGGGTTAAAGGTATCGTCAGTCACCAGCTTCTTAAAAAGTTACCTGTATATTGCTGAATAAATCCCCATAGGGGACTGGTACCTATGAGCGAGCAGGCGCTGAGATTTGGCCCATGTAGTTGTACTGTGTTAATTGTAGAAAACTTCCACGCCTTGGCTGCGGTGGACAGTACGCATCCTGAGAGGGACGCCTCCCATATGAATCCCAGCGGTAGATGGCACTGGAGTAGTTTGCTTGGCCGCCCAGCTGTTTTCCTTCTCCTGCCTCTTGTGCATGACACCTGATCTCTAAAGACTTCCGACACCTCCATCGGCTTCCTCAGATCAGCGCTTAGGAATATAGCAACCCAATCTGGTGCTTTTCTCCCGGTCTCCTTGACCTTGTGTTTTTTTTCTGTTCTGCACTTTGAACTTTTTTTTTTTTTTCTTTTTTTGTGGACATGACAAGTTCATAAGCTGTAAAATAAAGCGCTTCCTCGTTTTAATTAATCTTGGCTTCAGCAGTTCACAACATCAAATCTGGTGGCTTGCCTGCTGCCTCTTTGCAAAGAGGGTTCACAGTACAGGGGATAGAGGGTGATTTTTCAAAGCCATTTCCACTGGTAAAAAGGCATTTTACTGATAAAAATGAGGGTTTTGAAAATTGAGCACCCTGAATGTAGAACAAGGTAGGTAATTTTGCTTGCATTGTTAGGAGGTGGCCCTGGGGGTGAGGAGAGGGTGGCCCACACAACAATGTGCGCAGTTTTTTTTTAAACAAACTATGGAAAAATTATCCATAGAGAGAGCAGGCACATGTCTCTGTAGGTCATTTTTCCAAGGCAATAATCAAAGCAAAACGACCTGTATAGTTTACTTTTGATATTGGTGCAAACTCTGCAGGAAAAATAAAATTCCCATGCATCAACACGAGCAGTTTCATTATTTCCCCAATAAAGTTTCATTTTAATTATAGAGCTTTGTTTTATTTTAAATGGGAAATTGACAGATCAAAAGCATTTTTGTTGAGGTTCTGCTGCTGTTGAGTACATGCTTCTGGCATCTGAGGCCTTGACCTGAAAGGAAATTAACAAAGACTATGTAAGATACTTGAAAAGATAGCTCAGTGCTGTCGGCCCTCATCTGCCTTGCACTGTGATCTGCGGCTCATCGTGATTTGGCACTGCAGTTGAAAAAAGGAGTCTTTCCTGCTCTACTTGATCTCCTTTCAAACGCAATTGTTTCAGGTGAACACAGGTTATATGGTGATCAGGTTTCTTGTCTATTTGATGTCTGCAAGCATTGACGGTTCAGAATTCCACACCATGCCATTGACTGAGACTTTCTCACACATGAAAAAGTGAATTTTTGTTTTCTCTTTCAGGCTTGGAATAACACAGGTCTCTACTCCCAAATGTCTTAGTCCTGCATTTCACATCATGTTAAATGAATTGTAATCCAGAACAGAAGTTACTTAATCTAGCATCACGCCTTATGGGTGGGTCTCCTCTCCGACCGAAAGCAGGGTGAACACAGAGTTTTAGGCCCTGGGGAGGGGTGAAGATGGATAGTTGTCATCACCAGGGTTCAGTGCTAGAGAAGACATCCCATGTGGTCTGAACCAGCAAGGAGTAACAGGTTCTCCCAATCACCATGGAAGGTGGAGAAAGAGGGAGAAAATAGTCATAAACTCATTTAATATCCACTGGGAATAGAAAATCCAAATCTTTAATCCCAGCTTGATCATGGTTAACTATTGAAATTAAGGATATAGTGTCACTTCTGTTTCATTTTATTTAGTGTGTGCTAAATGTTTTAGTGCATGATAAAACACCTAGAATGCACTGGCTGTTCTACTGAATCCTTGTGGATTCCTTGTCGGATTTACGCGAGCAGGGCATTTAAAATCCGCCCCTAAGTGTGTGCTAAAATGATTTATGTATTCACAGGAAGAGTTCTGCCTGAAGTGCGTTTGTGTGTGTTAATGTGAAATAAATGCATCCTTTTTGCACTTCAAGCCTGCACCCATTTTTAAGGATGTGCAGAGGGACGCCATACGTTGCTTTCGGGATTCGTATTCGTCGGGGCGGGGGGGCAGATACGTTGCATTCGGCAAGGGGGGCCCCCGATACGTATATGCGTTAATTCTTATTCGTTTCCCGGCTAAAATTGAATTAAGTACAACCCCCCCACCCTCCTGACCCCCCAAAGACTTACCAAAACTCCCTGGTGGTCCAGCAGGGGGTCCGGGAGCCATCTCCATCTCCGGCGCACAAGATGGCACCGGCCATCCATTGCTCCTACCATGTGACAGGGGCTGACCAATGGCACCGGTATCTCCTGTGACATAGTAGGTCAAAGGCTATCGGCGCCATTTTGAATACCGGCAGCCGAGGGTGTGAGTGCAGGGAGTTTTGGTAAGTCTTGGGGGGGTCAGGAGGGTGGGGGGGGGGGGTTGTTTAAATTGGCTCCTTTAGACGGCCGAATAATTCGGCGAAGATTCGTTGTATTCGTGGGGAATCCCGATATGTTTCGCTTCTCCACGAATACAACGAATATGGCCCTATACGTTGCAGATTACAAATACCTAGGAAACGAATGCACACCCCTACCAGTTTTGTTGATTATTTCACTTTCATGGGGCATCTGATAAGTTCATTCTAGTTGATAACTTTTTCCAATAAATTTTCTTCAGTTGCAAGGTTTATTTATTAAGTTGTGAAATGTCTGTTGAAATATTTTCATGATGCATGCAGGACAACTTTATTTGATTAGCACAAAGGTATATTTGTCATTTGGCCTGGTTAAGTTGCATCAGACAGGCAACACTTCCAAATTGCATTAGTGCAAACAATTCAAGGCTAAACTGGAACCTGCTTTGACTATATCTGGGGAAAAATTTGGAGTTTCTAGCGTTCTGCTGGGAAAATTTGAAACCAATCTGGAAAATATGATGCTGGTCTGAAAAAAAAATCCAATGAAATTCACTTGGGATTGTTTGAAGATCTGGAAAGGAATTCCAAATATTTGACACACAGTCTCTGAGATCGCACTCACTAGTGAATTTGAAATCCATTCAAATTTCATAGATTTGAAAAGCTGAAGATTTTTTTTATTATGTTAAAATTTGACAGGGAATCGTTGATATTCCAGCAAGCTTCTTTTTTTTTATAAAGATTTCTGAGCATGTGCCATACCACCTATCCAGGTTTGAATCCCAACAATTTTAAAGCATTAGTACAACCTTAAATCTTCAAAATAACTAATTTGCTTTCTTTTGCTTCTTCCTTTGGTGGTATTTGCGTGTGATATATTTTATGTTGTATATTTTTATGCCATTAGAGGATAAGGTACACATATATTATGATTTTAAAAAGTGGCAGAAACTGAACCTCTGTCTTCTGCAGGAGCTGGCCCTAAAAAGGGGAATCTCAGTGATTTTGTTTAACTGCTAACTGAATTATGTCAACAAATGTGGTGGTGGTGGTGGTGGTGGTATGTACCTAGTCCGTTATAGACTTAGGCGATCATGGCTCCTCCATGGAAACCCTGAAATTCCTGGCAGGATACTGTAGTGGTTTGCTGTTGCCTTCTGCAGCCCACAGCACCTGGATCTGTCTCCGTGTTCTCCCATCCAGGTACTAGGTCAGGTCCAGCCCTAGCTGGAATCCCTAGGACAGTATTGATGGGGTTTTGCTGCTACCGTCACTGCTTTAATTAAAGTACAGAGATCCCTTGTTTTAACTTCTTCTTCTCCAGCGTTAGGGGCATCGACTCCGAAAGGCCACGGAGAGCCTATGGACACTAAGCCTTCACTGTCTACTCCCCCCACCGGGGCCCTCTAAGGAAAGAGGGGTCGAGGATTGGCTGCCATTGGTGTCTTTGTGCTCCAGGACATCGGGATCATCTCCATCACCCTCGGCACTGGGAAAAACTGGGCCAAGCATCTTCACTGGTTGCTGGGCTCGGGCCAGCACTGGCACCCGCTGTGATGCTGCCAAAGCAACCCTGCGGAGAGGAGGCATTGACCTCCATTGAACCTGGGAGTCCCAGGCGTTCCCCACCGGTGCCGAGCACCGATCTCCCTCAGATCTCTGAGGGAGATCTGGTGATGCTTCCCCCTCCTCCGTCCATTCTGTCTTTGGCGGTCTTTCAAGAGGAGTTGGAACACAGGGTGCAACTGATGGTGGTCCGAGCCCTACAGGGCATCGAGCTGCTAACCCTATTGGTGCTTCCACCGGTGCCGGAGCCTGCACCCTCAATGTTAGCACTGCTGCTGGAGCTCCTCAGTGTCCTCCTTGACTTCCTGCCTATGCAGCCACTGCTGGTGCCTGGGGGTCCCTCAATGCCCCGACGGCCACCATTGCCTCCTCCCTCCAGTGCGATTCCCATTGTGGGTTCCGAGGAGGATGAACCGGTACAGCCCACGGCACTGTTAGGGTCCTTGGTACCGTGACCTGGACCGGTTCCTGCTCCTTTGAGGGTTTCGATGCCCTCTGTGCCCTTGGTGCCCAAGCTGAGGGGGCCTGGGCAGGGGGCCCCCACTGGTGTCGCCAGGTGATGTTAGTGAGGAAGGTGATCCTTATGACCCATGGGGGGATGATACCTCCAAGTATTCTTCTGATGAGTTTGAGTGCTCTTCCCTCGGACCCATCTCTCCAGAGGAACGGCACTGATCTCCACCTAAGGATCTGACGTTTGCGGGCTTTGTCTGGGCCATGGCAGAGGCTATTCCATTTCAGCTTCTGATGGTCAAGGATGCCAGGCACAAGATTGCTGGAGGTTTCCCAATTTGTTGATGCCTCCAAGGAGATGGTGGCTGTTCCCATCCACGACATTTTAAAGTAATTACTCCTTAGGATTTGGGAACACCCTATACCTGTAACTCCGGTTAACTGGAAGGCTGATGCGGGCTTTCTGGTTCAACACGCCTTGGGGTTTGAGAGGTCATGGTTGAGTCGGCCCTAAAAAAAAAAAAGGCCAAGCATTTCTGTACCCACGCCTTGGCCCCACCAGGTTGGGAGCACAAAGCGCTGGATGCGTTGGGTAGGAAGGTTTTCTAGGGCGTCATGTTAATCACTTGTATTGCTTCCTACCAGCTGTACATGACACAATACTCTCAGAACTTCTGGAAGTTATCTGAGCATCTGCCTCAACAGCAACAGGACACCTTCTTGGCACTCATCCAGCAAGGCTTGGAATGTGGCAAGCACGAGGTACGTTCCACCTATGACATGTTCGAAACATTGGCTAGGGTGGCAGCAGTGAGCATTGGTGCTCGCACTGGCTTCGAGCCTCCGATCTCCAACCGGAGGTCCAGGAGAAGCTCACGGACCTGCCATATACTGGCGAGAACTTTTTTTGGTGATAAAGTGCAAGATGCTGTGGCTCAGTTGAAAGATCACCATGAGACCCTCCAGCATCTTTTAACCCAGCACTTCTCAACCGGTGTGTCGCAACACACCAGTGTGTCGCCAAACACCGGCAGGTGTGTTGCGTCTCCCGGTGTCCCACTGCCCTGTTGTACTTTCCTTCTCCCTTTTTCCAGCCCCTGCGCAGGCCAATTGGAAGCCTTCTCCCTTCTACCTGCCAGTTGGAGTAGGAAGAAGGGAGGAATCCTTTGATTGGCTGGTAAGGCAGGCATGGCATAGCCCGGGGGTGGGGTGGGAAGAATGGCAGTGTCGAACCCTGACGAAGCAAGGCTGCCACGGGAGTCCATCCCCATGGTGGTGAAGAGGAAAACCCGACCAAGCAAGGCCACCACAGGAGCCCATCCCCGTGTTGGCGAAAAAAGAAGGCCCACCGGAGTAAAGCCGCGGCGGAACTGGAGCCCATCCCTGCAGTGTAGGAAGAAGATGATTTTGGTGAGAGTTTGTGTGTGTGGGTGTGAATGTGCCTGGGGGTGAGCTTGCGTGTCTGTGTGTGAATGGGTGCCTGGATGAGAGCTTGTGTCTGTGGGTGTGAATGGATGCATGGGTGAGAGTTTGTGTCTGTGGGTGTGAATGGATGCATGGGTGAGACCTTGTGTCTGTGGGTGTGAATGGATGCATGGGTGAGACCTTGTGTCTGTGGGTGTGAATGGATGCATGGGTGAGAGCTTGAGCTTGAGGGTGTGAATCAGTGCCTGGGTGAGAGCTGGTGTGAATGGGTGCGAAAGCATTTGTGTGTGATTGAGAGAGAGACTGGTCAGGGAGGTAATGTTTCTGTGTGAGAGAGAGAGACTGGTCAGGAAGATGACTAGTGTGAGAGAGACAGAAGACTGGTCGTGAGGTCTAATTGGGGGTGTGTGTGAGAGTGACTGGTTGTGGGCGCTAATGAAAGGGGACTGTGAGGACAGAGCTTCAGCAGCCCTTGAAGCTTCTGGTGTGTGCTATTGGCCTAGAAGGGAAAGGAGTGAGAGAGTTGCTGGATAGGGTAAGTAAAAGTGGCTTTTGAAATTTATTTTTCTTGATTGACTGCCATTTTAATTATTGGGTATTATGCGATGTCTGCTGTTTTGAAATATTTTATTGATATTTGGACATGTTTTAATAATTTTTATGAGTTTTTAATTGTTGGATATTATTCTGTTCAGCAGCTGTTTTGTAACATTTCTAGTATAGCTTTACAGTTATTTCTGTGTGGGGCTCTATAGCAGCTTGGCTTATTCTGTTTTCCCAATAGGAAATGTATTAGTGTTTAGGGCTTGGTTTAATAGTTGTATTTCTTAGATAGGATTGTTACTGTTTGAATGTGTTCCATAATACAGGTGTAACTTTGTGCGGGTTAGTTTGTGTGCATTATTGCAAATCCTGAGAGTCTGTTAGGTGCTATATTTCTCTTTCCATTTCTCCAGGTTCGCACTGCATGCAGAGTGGCTTTTTTGGTTTTCCATCCCAGTTTCTGTCTCCATATTTATAATTTGTGGTTTTTCTGTACTTGGTGAAGGTCAGTTCTGGGTGTGTGATCGAGGTGAGGTATTTTACTAGCATGTAGGCATTTGTATCAATCTTATTTGTTGTGTTTTCTCAATAGGATATGCATTAGTGATAAATTACTGTCTTTTCATAGGGAAGGCTATTGTGCCTGGTAGTAAAGGGAGTTTGTTTTACTTTTACTGAGATGTCATCAGAACCAGAATATCTTTTTTTGTATGGCGAGTTGTACAGGGTAATGCCCTAGATCTGCTCTGCACTCATTGCTGGGGGTTGAGGGGATTCCTGTGGGTAAGAGTGCATGTTTACATTTAGCCCCATGATGGTCACATGTTCAGTGTGTCACTCATGTGAGAACCATCTGTCAAGTGTGTCCCGGCCAAAAAAAGGTTGAGAAACCACTGTTTTAACCAGTACATCGGACCCGCCATCCTCTACCAGAAAATCCTCACAGCAGGGTTCATGGAGGTCCTTTTATCACCAGAGAAAATAGTATCCTTCTGCTTCTTGTGGCCATTCTCAGCACGTGTGCTCTAGGGGCTGCCCTAGACAGCAGCGAACCCCCCAAGGCCCAGCCAGTACCCCGACCGAGCCCTGCCATAGGGTTTTGACTGGCTGCAAGTGAGCATAAGCCAATCACCTGTATTCTCAACAAGCAGGGAGGTACGTGATTGTTCCTACTGTGCCAGGAAGCGGTTCGGATTGGGTCTTGGGTTCGGTCTCAGGGCATACTGCTCTGAGCCATGTATCTTGCGGGGGACGGAGAATGTGGCAGCGGACCAGCTGAGTTGGACCTTCCGACCCTATGAGTGGTCCCTGAATCTGGCAGTGGTAGACTGAATCTTCTGCCTCTGGGGAACTCCAGACGTGGATCTCTTCACCTTCCCCTGCAGCAGCAAGGTGAAAAACTTCTGCACCCTGACCAGTGGGGATGGCAAATCAGCCTCAGATGCTTTTGCCCGCCATTGGGGCCGGGGCCGGGGCCTTCTGTATGTGTATCCTCTGGTGCTGAAGACTCTCCTGAAGTTCTGGCAGGACAGGGGAACCATGATCCTCATAGCCCCTCATTGGCCGAGGCAGATCTGGTTCCTTCTTCTGCGGGATCTCTCTATCAGGCACTTGATCGGTCTGGGGCCCTTCCCCGACCTCGTCATGCAGAATCAGGGCAGGCTGCACCATCCCAACCACAGGGCATTGTCTCTAATGGCCTGAGTGTTGAGAGGCTAATTCTGCAGCCATTTGACCTGTCGGACAATGTGCCTTGTGTCCTTGTAGCTTCCAGGAAGCCTTCCACTTGGAAGTTTTATGGCTTGAAGTGGAGGAGGTTTGCCATATTGGTTGAGCATCATGGCTTGGATCCATTCTTCTGCTCCACCTTGAAACTACTGGATTATCTTCTGCACCTTTCGGACGCTGACTTGAAGACCAACTCTGTCAAGGTACACCTAAGGCCATTGGGACTTAACACCAAGGTATGGATGGCTCGCCCATCTCTGTGCAACCCATAGTGGGGCGCTTTATGCGGGGCTTCCTTCAGCTGAAACCTCCCCTGCGGCCTTCTACTGTGTCCTGGGACCTCAATGTGGTATTGGCCCAGCTCATGAAGACTCCATTCAAGCCACTGCGCTCCTGTGACTGAAGTACATGACCTGGAAGGTCATGTTTTTGGTCACGGTCACTTAGCTTCAGGCTTTGGTGACTTACCCACCCTACACAAAATTCTTTCATGATAGGATGGTTCTGTGTACTCACCCTAAATTCCTGCCTAAGGTGGTGACTGTTTTTCATCTTAAACAGTCAATTGTCCTTCCCACGTTTTTTCCCAAGCCTCATTCGCACCAGGGCGAACAGGCTTTGCACAGCTTGGATTGCAAGAGAGCCGTAGCCTTCTACCTGGAGCGGACAGCAGGCTACTGGCAGTCAGGCAGTCCACACAACTCTTCATCTCTTTTGATAAAAATAGATTGGGAGTTGCAGTATCTAAGCAGATGCTGTCAACTGGCTGGCAGATTGCATCTCCTTCTGCTATGCTCAGACAGGACTGCATCTTGGGGGCCATGTCAAGGCTTATTCTGTTCGAGCCATGGCAACTTCAGTGGCCTACTTGAGAGCAGTCCCTGTGGATGAGATCTGCAAGGCTGCGGAATGGAGTTCTCTCCATACTTTCGCTGCTCACTCCTGTCTGGACAGAGATGGCCAACGCGATGATAGCTTTGGGCAGTCTGTCCTACGGAATCTTTTAACTGTAAAACCCAACTCTTCCTACCTATGGCCCATTGTTTGGATTCAGGCTGTCTCCCTCTGTTATCAACAGCAACAGTGTTATTGTGCCTGTTGGCACCTGTTAGGTGACTGTTGGTTTGATTTATTGCTAGGGAGTAGCCTGTAGCTAGGGATTCACTCATGTGTGAGGACTATCATCCTGCTTGTCCTAGGAGAAAGCAGAGTTGCTTACCTGTAACAGGTGTTCTCCTAGGACAGGAGGATGTTAGTTCTCAGGAAACCCGCCTGCCCCTCCTATGTTTATTTTATTTTTTTGTAAGTCTGTGTTACAAGACTGAAGAGGGACTCCGCATGGATAGCGACATGCTGGGCATGCTCAATGTTTTCTGTGCTGGGCTCCATCTGATGATGTCTCCCTATGTGTGAGGACTAACATCCTGCTGTCCTAGGAGAACACTTGTTACAGGTAAGCAACTCTGCTATACAGAGGAGTAAATCCTCATGGAACAGTGCTCTTTCCTCCCTTTTGCCGGAAAAAAAGACCAAATTGGCCGGTCTAATGGAAGGGCCGGTGGAGCCTGGTCTCACTGGGCCCATGATAATTTGGGCGCCAGCTGGGCTCCTCCGGTCAGATGCGCGGGGGAGAGGTGTGGGGGGGGGGTGAGGGGGGAGAGTCGGGACGTGTCCTGGCCCGCCCACCCCTCTCCCCCCAGCTTTGACGCTGGCCTGATGTGGCGGGGCTGACACGGCCGACCCTAGGGCTTTGGTTGGTCGGCCTCGTATTTTGAATGGGGTTTAAAAGGGGGCGGAGCCGTTGTGCCCGCTCCTTTTTGATGCACGCAGTCGGCCTGATCCCCCTCCCTCCCTCCCTCCCCTTTTTCTGTGTTATGGGGCTTGTTTGTTGCAGCTTGGGGGTTAAGCGGAGTGACCAGAGCCAGGACTCATTTGGGGTGGGGTTTAGAGCAAGGAACCCGCTAGGCGGCGGGCTTTCTCGACTCTGGCTTCAGCTGCATGTGACTGGGTTAGTCTCATGTTGGGGGCCCCTTGCTGGGGGCTGTGGTGGGGGTCCCGGTTAGTGGTGGGAAGCTGCTGGTTTGTGCAGGTTTGGTGGCCTGCGGAGGGGTCATTGGTCTGGGGCGTGGCAGGTGATCCTGGGGTGGGAATTTAGAGTGATAAGTTGGCTCTGGTGGTTTATTGTAACAATAAAGCTGTGGCCTTGTTTGAATTCCAAAATTCTCTTTGAGTATTATTTATATCGGGCTGATACAGTGCAGTGCGCTCCGGTGGAGCGCACTGTTAGCCCGGGTTTGGCCACGCGTTTTTGACACACTAGCTTTACCCCTTATACAGTAAGGGGTAATAATGCGTCGAAAATACGCAGCCAACCTATTAGTTATTCCCGCGCGATCCATAAAGCAAAATGTGCAGTGAAGCCGTACATTTTACTTTCAAAAATTAACGCCTGCTGGCACCGGGGAACTGTACAGAAAAGCAGAAAAAACTACTTTTCTGTACACCCTCCGACTTAATATCATAGCTATATTAAGTTGGAGGCCCCAAAATTTTAAAAAAATTTTAAATTGGCCCGCGGGTCGGAAGACGGATGCTCAATTATGCCGGAGTCGTTTTCCGAACCTGTGGCTGTCAGCGGGTTTGAGAACTGATGCCGGCAAAATTGAGCATCGGCTGTCAAACCCGCTGACAGCCGCTGCTCCTGTCAAAAAAGAGGCGCTAGGGACGCGCTAGTGTCCCTAGCGCCTCTTTTTACCACGGGCCCTCATTTGCATATTAAATGGCACGCACAGGAGAGTGGCCTGTGCACGCGTCGGGAGAGTGGCGCTCACCTCGGTTTTACTGTATCGGCCTGATAATAAGGTTGTAAGGAGCCGATGGGAGGGGACCATCAGTGCTGGCTGCCCATATTATCTGTCTAGTTGAGATTTTTTGTTAGATAACTCATACTCACCCCAATACTAGTTTCCCATCCCCATGTCTTTCAACCCGTTTCTTACCACTGGCTTCCATATCAGTCCTGAGTATGCCCAGAATCTGCTAAAGTACTGGCCTTCACCACCTCCACCTCCACATGTCGGTCATTTCAGGCCTTATGTTCCTCTTTGATTCTTATAAGATCAACACCCAGGTTCTCCTCCCTGTGTTAGCACGAAGCTTTCTAACAATTCACTCAGGCACCAAAATCAGTAGCCTACTGTCCAAAACATCTGGCCTCTCCATGCTCATTAAAGTATAACAGGCTAATGCAATACAATGTGCTTAGTCGAGCGCACTGTTTAACCCATGGTTGGACGCGTGATCACAACCCCTTATTCTATAAGGGGATTAGCGTGTTCAAAATGCGCTTCGAACCCCCTGCAAAACTAATAGCGCTCCTCACATGCAAATGCATGTTGCATTGCCTCCATCATATGCAAATCTCTCTCATGCATATTCATTGTGGATATCCTGAAAATCTGGCCTGTTTGTAGCTCTTGAGGCCCAGAGTTGGCTACTCCTGCTCTAGTTCATACTTTCTCTATCCCTTCAGTTTTGAAAGCAAAGCTCCTCTGTCTTTATCCCATGCTGTTTTGAAGTCCATTATTGTTTTAGCTTCCACTACCATTTCTGGGAAGGTATTCCAAGGATCCACCACCTTTTCCATCAGAAATATATTTCCAGTGTTGATCCTGAGTCTACCTCTTGGAGTTTCGTATAATGAGCCATAGTTCTACAAGTTAGTTTCCACTGAAAACGCTTTGCTTCTTATGCATTATTAATCCCTTTCAGGTATTTAAATGTCTCTATCATATCTCCCCTGCTCCTCGTTTCCTTTACATATAGAGAAGATGTGAAATCCTATATTGAAGCCTCTATACAAGGTGGGTACCCAATGGCTTAGAAGGTTTGAATCCTTTCTTTGTTTGGATAAAGCCCAGAAGGGCAGGGCCAAAGCTTCTTGCCATTAACATTGTCCTTTCTACAGTATCATAATCATAATCCGTCCATATAGCTCCATGTCAAAAGGGAGGAGCTGAGTCATCCCTGGTTGTATGCCCTTTGTCTTAGTGCGTGCTCAGTAAATATCCATCTCTCAGACATTTCTGCAAAGATTGGAATTCCTGTGGTTGACTTCTTTGTTAGTCTCTTTCCTTTTTTCCCAGCCTATTTCCTCCTGCTACTTTAGGCTTCCAGCCCAATTATAACTAGAAGTCTGTTGGGGCTTTGATACCTTGAGTCTTCACTTATTTATTAACTAATATTTTTAGTCCACTTCTAATGAAAAAAATCAAGCTAAGCGGATAACATATTAATATAAAACAGTAAAATCCACAAACAGATGATATAATACATATCTCATAAAACACCATCCAAAATCAATTAAATGCTTCTTTGAACAATAATGCTTTAAGCTTTTTCCTAAAAAGTTTCATATCAGTCAATAGGCGCAATTCAATGGGCAGGTCGTTCCAAAGTTTAGGTCATTCATTTACAACTACCTGGCTTTTCCTCCCATTTTTAACCCGCTTCCCCTTTCCATCTAGCCCCGGCTGGTCTGGTCAGCACAGGGAGCACAGACCGGAACCTGCTTGCTACTTGTGCGCCCCAAGTCTTATTACTACATCGATGTGCAATGGCTGAGACTTCCTTGCCATCTGCCTCCCCCCCTCCCCCCCCCCCCCCCCGGGACTGTGAGGCTACTGGGCCCGGCCCTGTTTGGTTTTCAGAACTTTGAAATAGCTGGGAGATGGGAAGCAGTGACTGCTGGCAGAGTTCTGTTCTGTTTAATTATGCTCTATTTTCTCAACATATTGTAAATCAACTTTTAAGTAGTTATGTGAAAAAAGGCAGTCAATGTTAACTAGAACCAGCTTCTGCAAGGAATTTATGAATCAAGTTTTCAGCTCCCAGGGTAATCATGAAATGATTTTCCCGGTTCTCCTGAAAAAAAAAAATAATGAAAACTCCACCCTAGAAAGTGGTATATAGATTGTCTTTCTCTAATCAGAATAGATCTATAGCAATGATAATTCTCTTATTTCCTGATCAAAAGGATGCCTGATGTGACGGGGACTTTATCATGTTTTTTCTTAAACTCTGGTGTTAGCCATCTATTTTTTTTTTTTCTCTCAAACTGGTTCTCCAGAGCTGCAAGCAGGCCTGGTACTTGGGTTGTCCACAATGACTATTCAGCTTGCATGCACGCATTTCAGGGGCAAAGGTAAATTTGCTTGCCGCCCTGCAGGCCCCCGGTTTGTGGGAGTTGAGATCCCCCGATTGTTGTTGCTTGCCAGAGGGTAGAGCGGGGTGACCAGGAGAGACGGGGGTCGCTGGGAGCACAATGTCTGCTCCTGTAGGTGACAGTTTGTGGTGTTTTCGGTCCCGACTCGGAGTGCAATCAGCTTCTGTGCTCTGTCTGTTGTTCCCTTTTGGCAGAGGTATTAGTGTCGAGTATTTGACGACAGCGTTGGTTCCAGCCTTGAGTGGCATGTTTGGTTAAAAACCTGTCCCAGGCCGTACCTTGTGGAGGAATGCCATGAGAAAATAACGTGGCGTATTTATGTTGCATGTTCGTGTGCTGCGAGGGAAGACTAAGGAGTTCATCTGAGAACAAAGGCAGGCTTCAGACTGACCTGATTTACAGGATGTGGTGTTTTAAAAAAGCCCTCGGTGTTAACAATGGCCTATTGACAGCTCAAGTGTGTGGGGATTAAGGGTACATCTCTCTCCTCTGCAGCGGATTGGATGAATGGCCTGTGTGAACCTGAACTTTTCTAGAAATTTTTTTTTTTTTTGAGGGTCGCTAACCTTTGTCTTCTGTTTTTATTGGAAGATGAAACTTGGCTTAAAGACGATCAGTCTTTTAACAATCCAGTTGAGGGACTCGTAATGTTTTGTCTGGTTAAAGCTGGACTGATCTGTTCCCCTGGGTAAAGCTTTTCCACCTCAGGTGGCCGCTCTGCTTGTACTGTGTAAAAAATCAAAGCGGCAAATCCTGGAAAAATAAGAAAATTTCAGATCATCCCAACATCACTTGGTGCACATTCAACATTTTAAATATTCACTGACTCAACATAATCTACTTGTTCTATTTCAGAATGGTGTGGGTATATAATTCCATAAAAAAGTTAAACTTTCTTCTTTCAGGCCTGTATTTTTCTCTTGCTCCTTTGCTGAGTTGGAACTGGCTTCTGCTGGGCTACGGCACCACGAGCTTACATTTGCTACCTGGGATTTCTCCTGTGTTTGGACTCTCTCCCAGTTTAACCCAACTATCACAGTGACAGTCCTTGACCTGCGTCGCCAAGTGTGGCTCCATCCGGATCCCTGAGTCTGAGCCCGAATCTGACTATGAGGTGTCAGCAGTGTGCGAGCCTGGTTTTCCTTTTTCCCGAAGACTGCGCGATGCCTTTATAACATCCCCAGCCCCCATTTTCAAGTTTTTAATGCCTCTCTGTAATCTCTGACATTCATGCTATAATAATTTTTTATTTTGCAATAAAAATTTAAGAGCCACATACTTCTGACACATGATTTTACAGTTCCTTTCTTTTATTATCTTGCAGAAATATCTTTTTACAGTCTTCTTGAACTTTGTGATGGAATGTTTCTATATTTGATGAGTGTATGGCTTAAAACCTTTTTAAAAAAAATTTTTTGGCTTTACTGAAAAATGCATGGTGTTTGTCCTACCCCATGGTAAAACTTGGCTCGCTGGCACTCTACCCCCTGCCTCCCACCTTTGCCCAGGTTTTGCCCCATTATCTTCTTTAGGGAGATTGTTCCAGGCATCTACCGCCCCCCTGGGTGAAGACATTCTTTCTTATCTTACCCTATCTGCTCGGTCCACCCTCTTTTGAAAACATAGACCAAAATCATTTTGGAGAACACAAGAGACTGGGGAATAAGAGCAAAAGAGGGGAAAAGTTAACCTTTTGAGTGCTGCTGAAATAATCATTCTGCTGCTTGTTCAGCACTTCTGGTTACTCCTCCGTGAACGCTTCAGCAAAAGCTTATCCCTAAGCAGCAGAAAGCTCAGATTTCTAGCACCTGGACTGGGCCCGTGCATTTTTATTTTTATTTGGCTGGCCTGTACTGTCAGGGACCTGGCAGTGGACGCTTCCTGTTGTGCGCATCATGACCTGATTTACAGAACATCTGCAAATTCACAACGCAAAACATTTAGTAATTGTAATGGTGGTGTACAGAAAGATGACTTCCTTTTCAGCTCTGCAACAAAATAACAAAACAGAAGTGGAACTCTTTCATCCAGCAGGAAAAGGTTGCATAGCTCATATGTGACTCTGTGGGTAGGTGAGTAAGTCATATTGCAGGCCTTTGACAGTATAATTTGTGACGTTAAGGGAGCATTGCTGAGCATTTGTATCACAGTTTGACCGGGCACAAACGCAGGGCGCAGATCTAACAATAAGGGTTCCTCTCTAGATATTTTGGCTTTTAATAAAAATAATTTAACATAGTGGGTAGAGGAAGTAAGAAGTCGTATGGTATGGGAGCACATTGCTGCACTAGATTTCATAATGGAAATAGCTTGGGTTTTTGTTATCAGGGGAGGATTCACATGTGAATGTTATATATTGATGTCAACAAAGTGGGCTTTGAAGAAGGTCTCCCAGTTAAGATGTGTGCAGTAAGGTGTTCGCATTTTCTTGGGGGAGACTTTCTGATACTTGACTGATTTTCTTTGCTAGAAAGCATCTCTCTGTTGTGTGCATCCCAGGTTCTCTAAATACATCGGCACCCTGAACTACTTCTTGTATAAAATATTCTGTGACCTGCCACATTCTGAGACAAAGAGAGAACCATAAAACTATTGTTGGCACTATTGCTGCTCCTCGTAATCATTTCTATAGCTCTCCATGGTTAAGTTTCAACAGTAGCTTCAAAGAGAGAAGATTTTGGCAGGATTTGATTAGGAAAACAGAGAGCATGATGCACCTGGTCAGGAAGGCTGTTCCGGGCAATTGGTGCATCTAATGCACGGCGTAGAGGAGAGGGATATAGATACTCTTATCTTGTCTGAGTGAAGTTTAGGAGGAAGGCTGTAGGTGGGAGATAAGAGAGGAGAGGTGATAGAGAGCTGCAGAGTGAATGCAATTGTAGTGAGAAGAAGACGTTGGAACTTGGTGGAAGCAGTGGGGAGCCAAACATAGCAATTTCAGGTTACATAGTCATCTTGACGTTAGAGGGAAATCATGCACCTAAATTTTAAATGGATTGAGCAGTTGGTTCTCTAAAGGTTCATTAGGTAGGCTTCTTGACTAGTCCATAGATACTTGAACTTGTTTTATTTAAAATTATGTCTGATATTAATTTTAGAAATTTAAATGCCTTTGAATGAGCATTAGAATACCATAACAGACTTAGGTTCTAGGACAGTGGTTTCCAAACTGAGTCCTCAAAATCCTCAGCCAGGTCTGGTAAGGGTCTGGTAAGGGTAACCATAGTATACAAATTAACCTGACTTTTCAATCAAATGTATACAAATGCAAATATATCTCATGAATGTGTATCACACATGTCTTGAAATCCAGGTCTGGCTGAAGATTTTGACTCTTCCTGAATCATGGGCATTCATGTTGGATTTTCTTTTCAATTGCATGTCTTACCAGCTACAAAATAAGACTAGATCATTATTGTTTTGCTGCAGATCATGTTGGAAGCAGCATACGTTTGGTACTTCTTCCAACTCCTGGCCTCCCATACAAATCTGGCAGCTTCCTGCTCGTAAATCAGAAAAGGAAATGACTTGGACCCTGAAAATTCTGTGCTCACTATAATGCAATGCAAACTCATTTGATTTCTGTTCCTATAGCTGTACCAAAAGACAAAAATG
This sequence comes from Rhinatrema bivittatum, assembly GCF_901001135.1. NCBI lineage: Eukaryota > Metazoa > Chordata > Amphibia > Gymnophiona > Rhinatrematidae > Rhinatrema > Rhinatrema bivittatum. The sequence goes on along the minus strand of NC_042618.1, from coordinate 460,835,168 downwards.
AGAAATTCCTTCACTGGTTGTTGTATTTTGTAGATGGGCACCTAGTGAGACCCTGCCTTACATTTATACAACATGTCTGCTGTAAAATAGATAGCCATAAGAGCATAAGATGTGCCATGCTAGGCCAGGCTTAAGATCCATGGAGCTCAGCACCTGTCATTAGGAAGTACCTGGCAGATCCCAAAAAAGATATCCAGTTCCTTGTTGACCATGCCCATGTAATAATCAGTAGGTTTCTCCAAGTCAACATGGAATAATAATCAGGGCTTATTTTTGTAGACAAAAAGGAAATGGAACTGTGGAGGGAGTCAGATGGGCAGGGCCAGGTTTGACTTGTGCGAAGGGGCGGGGCCAGATGTGAAGTCTCTCACACATACGCATAGCTGAATACATTCTTCAAACTCTTTAACATGCTCAATGCACATTGATTGACGAAGGAAGGCTGGAGGTTGGGATGTAGGATCACTGGGGTAAGGGCGAGGAGGCAGAGAGAATGGGGCTGTTCCTCTCTAAACCTTTCCCCTTCTGGTGATCCTGATTCTCCATCCCCAGCCCCCCCATAAATTCTCCAATTGTCCTTTTTCCGCCCTCCACCCAGTGGTCCTAAAGCCCCTAAGTCTTAACCCCCTGCTCATGCTGGCTATTGAGCCCCTTTTCTCCCTGGAAAATCACTGCAGCATCTCTCTTCCTCTCCCTCCTCGCCTGTACAAGCCAAAATCAGCTGGCTCACCTCTGTTTTGGGGGCTGGGAGCAGACTCATTGTCTGCTGTTGTCTCCTTGGTGTATGGGGCCTGGAGTTTAAAAGCATTGCCTGTTCTTTGCCTACTTAGGGATAGAAGAAAAGGAGCAATGCCATATGCTCTCTTCCCTCCCTCTCCCCACCACACCCAATCCTTTTGCCATCGTCTCTGATCACTTCACTTATAGACTGCCCCCACTCTGATCATCTCACTCACATCTCAAAGTCTCTCTGATCCCCTCACTCGCACCCAGCAGCACCTTTGATCTTTCCCCCGGCCCCTTATAACCCACAGCCTGTGCAATCCCTTCACCTACTCTTATGCCCTCCCACGTCCCATCACTTACTCTCCTTTTCCTCCCTCTGATCCCTTCAATCACTCTTGGTCCTTTCCACCCTCACCAGTGTGCTCAACAGCAGTAGATGCAGCAAGGCCTGGGACTAAGATATGGTAAGCAGGAAGCCAACAAACCCAGGAGTGGCAGAAGCAATGGGGCTGACAGGAATCAAAGCCATATTGCTGCCCTTGCCTCATGGGAAGCAGCTTCAACACTCTCTGTTCTTCTCTGCTTCCTCCAAGGGCTGGGGGTTCATAAACGATCCGTGCAACTACTGGCTCTGTTCTGTTTCCCAGGAGAGGCAGGACTGTTATACACTGCCAGCTCTGCTCCGTTTTCTCAGGTCCCAGAAAAAAGATGGCACAACACTGTTCTGGGTTGTTCTTGCAGAAAGTAAGCTCTCAGTAATGGACACAAGAAAGGGGATTGAATTAGCACAAGTCTGAAAGTTGTGAGCAGTAGTGCCATTCATGAAGGCCAGGGTTGTGGCATCACTGCTCACAAGTTTCAAACTATTGCTCATTCAAAGCCTTTTTGATTCTGTTCTTTGCTCAGAAGTGCCTGCTTCAGTATCACCCCCCTTCCCCTTCTGTTCTCTGCAATGCAGGGGGAGAGAGAAGGAAGAAGAGGTGAAGGCTGGAGTAAGGAGCAAGAGCGGCTGTTCTCTTCTCTGTGTGCTCCAGGCTCACCCCCTCTTGGCCTCTTCCCTGCAGGCTGATGGAGGGGAGGGGCTGGAGCAGAGCACCCCTGCTGCTCTGCCTCTTAAGCCTGAAAAGAAGAGCCAGAACTGCATTCCAGGCAACTACTGGAAAAAAAAAAAAATTAAACCCTGATCATCATTTCTGGTCTTTCCTTACAGGAACTTGTCCAGACCACTTTTAAGCCCAGCTATGCCAGATGCCTTGACCACATCCTCCAAGACTCATTCCACAGCTTAATTGTGTGATGAGTGAACTAATACTTTCACTAACTTGTTTTAAACCTGCTACCTGCTGCTTTCATAGAGTGCCTCCTAATCTTAGCACTATGTGAAAGGATAAATAACCATTCCCTTATGTGTTCTGTGCCACCCATGATTTAATAAATCCGTCATATTCCCTCCGTTCTCTCTTCTCCAAGCTGATGAGCCCTTCTCATGGGACAATGGAAAGAAAAGTGAAGTTCCGGTATTGACAATATTGCTTTGAAAAGTAATTATACCTAAATAATGGTTTACCCTCACAGATAATTCCACATTACCAGTTACAAAAGTAATCATCTATTCTGGATTATTTTCAGATGATGATTTCAGTACTAGAGACTGGTACATTTTGTAGCTTATCTGAAGTGGGAGTTGGTGATTTGCCTAACGAATTGTGAATCCGGGATCCCTAAAATGCCCCGGGGAAAAGAATAATTCTCACCTCTGGAAGGCCTGGAGCAGAACCACGCTGCATTATCCAAAAGGGAATAGTTTTATAACATTGCGCACAGGTTGCACCAATTTCCAAATTGGTTTTATGTGTGTAAGTCCACTTAATTTATTTATTTATTTTCCTATACCGACATTCGATCTGACGTATCACATTGGTTTACGTATAACATGATGTTTGAGGCCCGCCTTATAATGACATGATACATTGTAACAGGCTAAATGCATAAACTGGCTAGGTACATGGAACTGATATGCAAAATAGTATAGGTATAACCTTATTTAACAGAAAATCTATTTAACAGCGATAATTTCTGACTTGAAAATAACTATGTACAAGAAAAAGAAGGGGGGAATTGAAAGGGCTGGGGGAAAATCATCTCGGCAAAATTCAGGGCATGCAATTGCACCTGCAGTTTGGTGCATGTCATTTTGCTGAGAGAATTTACACGCACGCTTTTTTCAAAATCAGAAAATCTGCACGTAAGTCCCAACCCTTTCCCCTATGTGCTTAAGAGTACGGGCATTTCGGTCACACAGTTTTCTGGATAAAGCATTACGGTACCCGCAGAAGCACCTTTGAGAGTTGCCCTCTGGATTTATCCATAAATGAATGATTGGAGGAAAGAAATCTGAAACCTATAATCTACATAAAACTGCTAATCGGCTTTTCTTTGCTCATGAGCTGTGCTGATCACTGCTTCTGTGAAAAACACCTTGCAATTGTCTTTCAAGCGGGCCGATACAGTAAAAATCACAGGCGAGCGGGCAAGTGCACAGGCCACTCTCCTGTGCGCGCGATTCAGTAAATTATTTTATTAAAATTAGGGCCCGCAGTAAAAAGAGTCCCTAGCGCCTCTTTTTTGACAGAAGCGCGGCGGCTGTCGGCGAGTTTGACAGCCGACGCTCAATTTTGCCTGTGTCGGTTCTCAAACCCGCTGGCAGCCACGGGTTCGGAAACCGGACGCCGGCAAAATGGAGCGTCTGGATTTCGAGCCGCAGGCCCGTTTAAAATTTTTTTTTTTTTAATTTTTAAACTATTTGTAACTTTTGGGACCTCCGACTTAATATCGCCATGATATTAAGTCGGAGGGTCCACAGAAAAGCAGTTTTTACTGCTTTTCTGTGCGTGTTCCCGGTGCCGGCAGAAATTAGCGCCTACCTTTTGGGTAGGCGCTAATTTCTGAAAGTAAAATGTGTGGCTTGGCTGCACATTTTACTTTCTGAATCGCGCGGGCATAACTAATAGGGCCATCAACATGCATTTGCACGTTGCGGGTGCTATTAGTTTCCGGGGGGATTGGACATGCATTTTTGATGCGCTATTACCCCTTACTGAATAAGGGTAAAGCTAGCGCATCGAAAACGCGCGTCCAACTGCAGGTTAACAGTGCGCTCCGCCGGAGCACATTGTACTGTATCGGCCTGTGTGTAAATAAAGCAGACCTGCTTCGGGACAGATTTGGGAGTTGTATGGCTTTATTTCTGGATCTTAGCACAGGATATCTTGCTTCACAGAAAGGTTTGGTTGCCCTTCTTTGCATGGGAATTCACCCATACGTCCACTAAACCATCTGCCTTGAAAAAAGACCTCTTACCCCCAACTTGAAATCCTTTTTGAAATACTTCTCTCTCTAATCAAGCCAATCCTCCCTCCCCTAGCTCTCCCCTCCCCCCTTGCCCTGTATATAGACTGTACATAAAAATCTTCTTTCTTGTAAATAAACCCTCCTCCAATCCTTCCTTTGTTCGTTGTATACTCATAAATTTCTAATTTGCTCCCCTGCCCATCCCCCCTCCCGTCCCCTAGTTATAATATCAGTTGCAATGTAAAGCCCAGTTTGCTGAATTTTGTCTGTTGTCTGGAAACCGATGTGATGTCCCGTACGAATGTCGGTATAGAAAAATGTTAAATAAATAAATAAACTTGATACGATTCCCTGATTCAGGGGTTGCGCACATAAATCCAATATGCTTTAGCAGTCCACGCCACACTGTGACTCGGGATAGTGCAATCTGATTAATTCATTGGGTTCTATTTTTCAGTTAAAACCCTCTTCTAAACTACAGCTTTGGTGGCAGTCCCATGGTTCCTCAGTACTTCTGTTTGAGCACTGAGCTATCCAGGTGCCCTTTCCTCCAGCTGGCAAACACTGGGATTCTGTTCCTGTGAATTTGCAGTGTACTAACGTTAACTGTCACAACATCCAGAACTTTGGAATTATGTCCTAATGTCCTGAAAAGGATCAGCAGTCTCCAGTGGGCGGTGTTACTTTCTTGATTGCTTTTATGATTTGCGTGCCTCAGTTCGCATTCCTTGCCAGCAAGTTGGGAGTGAGCATGTTCTCTTCCAGTCTGTGGACAGAAACTGTTGGTGATACAGAGGTGGGAATCTTTTTTGTTTTGGTTTTGGTGGCTATAGGTGTCCCCCTCTGGGACTTGAGAGCCACAAATCAGTCTGGTTTCAGAGTATACCTACTGAACAGGCATGAGATAGATTTGCATACAGTTGAGAGACTGTGCGTGGAAATCCATGTCATGCCGAGTCAAGGGGGATACCCTGAACATCTGGCAGGACAGGAGTGGAACACCTGTGCTCTCTGTGAAGATGATGCTCTGCAGATGTGCTTCAGCCTCATGCCTTGTGTGTGTGCTGCTGTGGCCAGAGGAGAGAGCAGTCATTTCTTTGTTATGGTCCGTTCAAACTGATTTGAATCACTAGGTATGCTGAAGCAATTTTAGCATTTTACTATCAAGTTACTCTTACAGTCTTTACACTGCTAACCATGTGACAGTGTTGGGCAGCTACCAGGCAGAGTATAATGTGAAAACGACTTTGCGGTGCTCTGTGACGGGGTCTGCCTGCCACTTTCAAGCAGTCGGTAATGTCTCTTTAAAGCTGAGGCGTGATTCAGACAAACAGAAATAAATCTGTCACTTGTTCACGGACAGATTTTAAAACCCATCTGTACGTGCTTTTCACTGAAGAAAGACCTTGTGTGTAAGAAAGATAATAACCATCCTTCGTGGAAGAAGTGTCTTTTGTGTGCCACAGCGTGTGCTAATTCAGTGTGCATTTTTAACAGCACGCACAAATACTGATTATACTGCAAGAGTGGGAGAAGTCAACTGAGATAAAATGAAAGCACTTATTTGTCAAATAAGGTGTGATGACGGGGACATGTTGTTTGGAGCTGGTCATAGATCACTAGCCTGGAACAGTTAAGATCAATGATAACTCTTAACTGTAGTTCTACCAGGTACTGCACAGTGTGCTTAGATTTAAAGTACTTTGGAGAGATGTTTAATTTGATTGCTTATCTCCCAGCCAGTAGAAGTTGTGTGCCTTTCTCATCTCAGGGTCTGAGTATGTCACCACTAGCATCATTCATCCAAGCCCTGCCAGCCTCAATGAGTAGGAGCTTCATCTTTTATGCGGCAGCTCTTCAGCCAGTGCATAAGTCCGCACCATCCTATGTTAGTGGCAAGCTTGTAGAGTGAGATGATTTATGTATTTATTTTTACATTCAATGCAGATTGTGATACTGCTGTTTTGGACCAACAAAAATGATGCAATAGCATATGAGATTTAATGTACGTTTAATTTTTAGATTCTATTCCTCCTTTGTGGTTGGAGAGCCACTTCAAAACACACTACAAAAGATTAACTGGTAGGATGAGTTACATTACAGTTACAGCAGATACTGAAGAGCACAACAGTGGGGCGAGCAACATTACAGTTGCAGGTATTGAAGAACAAAAAGGTAGGGCAAGGTACATTACAGTTAGAGCAGGTATTGAACACAAAGGTAGGCTGAGCTACATTAGTTACAGCAGGTATTGAAGAAAACAAAGGTAGGCTGAGCTACATTACAGTTACAGCAGGTACTGAAGAACACAAAGGTAGGGTGAGCTACATTACAGTTACAGCAGGTATTGAACACAAAGGTAGGGTGAGCTACATTACAGTTACAGCAGGTATTGAAGAACACAAAGGTAGGGTGAGCTACATTACAGTTACAGCAGGTATTGAAGAAAACAAAGGTAGGGTGAGCTACATTACAGTTACAGCAGGTATTGAAGAACACAAAGGTAGGGTGAGCTACATTAGTTATAGCAGGTATTGAAGAACACAAAGGTAGGCTGAGCTACATTACAGTTACAGCAGGTATTGAAGAACACAAAGGTAGGGTGAGCTACATTAGTTATAGCAGGTATTGAAGAGCACAAAGGTAGGCTGAGCTACATTACAGTTACAGCAGGTATTGAAGAACACATTCAAAGTCATAACAGTACACAGAAAAGTTGAGGTCTGGCAAAGAACTGCGCTACAAAGCAGCTCATGGTCAAGGTAAAGACTGGGGCTTTTATGTCTAATATCTGTCTGCCTATTGTGATTACTGCATAGTCGGTGGCTCTATTGGCTATGAACCAAGTTTTTAGTTGGTGATGGAAAGTGCAGCCTGAAGAGTCAAGTTTCACTGCGCGATGGCTTGCAAGGGAAGGCAAGTGTGTTCCACAATCAGGTGTCACACTCCTGAAGGTTCTGGAGAGCCTACAGGGCTAGCTTTTGAGTTGAATGAAGGTTTCAGTTGGGGTGATATCCCCTCACCTTCTTGCTCAGATAAGAAAGGCTGATGCCTTTCTTTGCTTTGACAGGGAGAGATAGGATTTTTAATTTAATGTGCAGAGAAATAGGGAAGTGAGAACAATAGATGATTGGCATTTTCCCATTTTCTGATGCTGTTGACAGTTGTGGTAATGGTGGTTTGTATTGCGTGAAGTTAGGTAATTATCTTTTGAGGTAGGCCCACACAGATGATGATATAGTAGTTTAAGTGTGAGAGAACTATTGCATAACTATTTTGAAATCATTTAGTAGGGATATGCATTTGGTTTACCTGAATAGGTAAAATGTGATCAATGAATCGAGTTTTGGATTGTTCTGAATGAAACAAACTGAAAATAGACTCGTTCTGAAAAATCAGAAAATTATTCAGATTTTTTGGTTTGGTAAATAGTGTGTACAAGCAAATAGTGTGCACTTTCTATCAGCATACTTGATCCCTTGCAGCCCCCTCTGGCTTCACTGGCCCCTGCTTACCCCTTCTATAGGGTTTTCCTAGATAGAAAGGGGCAGGAGTGAGCCCCAGATGTTCCGGTCCTCACCGAGTCTAGACGTACAGTGGTGCTGGCTGGCATTGTGAAGGGACTCGTGTTGCTTTATGGCCATAAAACATCATGGTGCCATGGTATGGCTGGACCTTCTTGGGGCAGGAGCAACTGTGGCTCACTTCTGCCCCTTTCTGTCTAGAAAGCCCAGACAGAAGGGATAAACAGGGGTGGAGGGAAGGCTGGGCAGGGAGTGTTTCTTTTTGTGGGGTTTTTTTTCTTCTTTTTTTCAATTTAATGTTTTTCATTTCGCAAATGAACAAACCAAAATATTAGAGAAACTGAAAGCTGAAGATAAAACCCCTGACAATGAATTGAAAATGTTTTGTGTGCATATCCCTATTGGTTGTAGGAAGGGGAGTGTGCAGAGGAAGCAAAAGGCTTTCTGTGTTACTGCTGATTCTTGACTCTCCATGGTGTGGGAAGAGTAAAGATGACATACAGGCTTTTAACTTCTTGTTAAACATTTAGGATGATGTCATCGAAAGTAAGCGGAGGGGTGTGGTCTGGCTATGGAGTATTGCTTTCCCATAGGATTTTTGTCTTATTCTCGTTTAATTGAAGTCAACTGACAGCCATGCAGTTTGTTACTGTTGAGGAGCACCGATGTCCTATCCCAGGAGTCCTGTTGAGGGAGGAGGATCCGTATATCATCAAAATAGATGTATACTTTGAGAAAAAAGTTTCTAATGATAGTGGCTAAGGGTTGGAGGTAAACATTGAAGAGGATGGGGAATAGCGGGAAATATAGGGGAACACCTCAGCACAGAGGCTAAGGTTTGAGGTTATTATCTGATATGCATGTTAGGATTTGAACCAATTTGGAATGCTATCAATCTGGTCACCAGAATTTGATGTCCAGTTGTGCAGCAGAAAGATCAAGGAGAATTAAGAAGGCCTGATTTCCTTTGATCCATCAACAGCCACATGTCATCGATGAATAAAATAACTGTTTCTGTAATGTGCCCTGTGCAGAAGCTTGATTGTGATTGCTCTAAGCTATTGGTCTCTTCAAGATTATCTCTGTAATCTAATTACCATAGATTTCATAAGTTTGGCCAATGTGGGAAGGTTTGATATTAGGCAGTAGGTTGTGTATGCCAAGGGATCAAGTCAGGGATTTTTTTAAACATAGGTCTGAGGTTGGTTGACTTTAAAATGTCTGAGCAATGTTCTTACTGAAGTGAGGCATTTTTGGTTTTGGATAAGTGGAGTGAAATTGTCTGTGGCAGGTCCTTAAGGAAAAAGGAGGGGTAAGGGGGTGAAAGAAGCCTGCTCAGTTTCCTAAGTTCCCCATAAACTTCTTGATATTCTGCTGAATAGGTAAAAGGTGGTGGTATCTGCCTCTCTTGGCATGGATGCGGTGAGTAGATCTGCATGGGAAGGGTTTTCCCATTTTAGGAGAGGGAGTTGAAGGGGTAGAAGTGGACTGGGCATACCAAATCACTGAAGAGGATAGGTGTCTGGTCTGTGTGGATTAGCTTTTTGGCTCAGCTCGTGGTTCATGGTTATGGGGTTTGAGCAGCAATTGGGAGACCTTGTCTCCTTGTATTGATTATCCATTGGGGGGGGGGGGGGAGGGAGATGGGGCTTATCCTTTTTTTGGGTCACGTGGGTCTTTTGGGTCATTTTCAGTCTATGGCTATATTGGCTTCTTTCCTCTAAGGCAGGAGTTGGTGTGGCTGCAGCTACCAAGAAATACTTTTTTTTATGGCCTAGAGCCTGGATGTTCACTTCTCTCTCATGTGGACTGAGGTCAGAGGTGTTCTTTTAGTTTTTTGGATTTTTTTTCCTTGCCTGTTCTGGGCCAGACATCTAATTCAGTGGTTCTCAAATCTGTCTGGAGGACCCCCCAGGCAATCAGGTTTTCAAGATATCCACAATGACTATTCATGAGAGAGATTTGCATACAATTCTAAGTCATGCATATTCATTGTGGATATCCTGAAAACCTGACTGGCTGGGGGTCCCCCAGGACAAGTTTGGGAACCACTGATCTATCTTGTCTTTTGAATGCTTGTGATTTTGTTGTGGAAGAAGTTGGAGCCGGAATTTAAATGCCCTGCGCGCGTAAGCGCGCCTATTTTGCATAGGCCACCGGCGCGCACAAGTCCCGGGGCTTCGTAAAAGGGGCGGGGAGAGGAGTGTCCGGGGGCAGGATTGGGGGCGTGGCGCCGGCCCGGGGGCATGGTCGAGGCCTCCGGAGCAGCCCCCGGGTCGGGTGATGACGCGCCAGCAGCCCACTGGCGCGCACAGATTTACGCTTTTCAGCAGGCGTAAATCTGCCAACAAAAGGTAGGGGGGGTTTTAGATAGGGCCGGGGGTGGGTGGGTTAGGTAAGGGAGGGAAAGGTGCGGTGGGGGGGGGGGGGAGGGAACAGGCAGCACGCGCCGGGCTCGGCGCACGCAGGTTGCACAAATGTGCACCCCCTTGCGCGCGCCAACCCCGGATTTTATAAGATATGCGCGGCTACGCGCGTATCTTATAAAATCCAGCGTACTTTTGTTCGCGCCAGGTGCGCGAACAAAAGTACGCGCTCGCACAAAATTATAAAATGTACCCCTTGGTGAGCAAGGTGCTGTCTGGGGTTTTTCCTGTGCCTTGTCCTGATGCCACAGGGATGTGTAGGAGGCCATTTAGAGTGTGAAAGAATTCTTTAGTTGAACATAGTTCTCCACATAGTTCTTTAGTTGAACATAGTTCTCCACATCTGAACCAGGGGCCTATGTGGTTTTTAAAGATAATTTGTAGATCATTATTTGTTGTTCCAATAAAAGGTATTACAACCTAGAAAGATGACAGCTTTCTCCAGGCTCTGCAGTACAAAAGGAGCCTGTGAAGCACTGACATTGTTCACTAAAGTAACACAGCTGATGTGTCTTTTCTCGAATGCTGGGACAAGTCTACCATTTAAAGATGTTTAGGTTTAGAACCAAAACTTCAACTCTTGGATGCTGGCTGAAATATTGATACTTCCGGGTATGTGCGGCAGCTTGGGTTTAAATAATCGTGCAACGCAGTTGGCACATCTCACACAAATGTATTCAAGGAGGATGGGGGGCACTAATGTTCAAGATATTAGAAGCAGCTGTAGATATCTCAAATCAGGTTTCAAAGGGATGCAACATGCCTTTAAAATGGAAAGGGGAGAAGTTCTGGCACTAGGTTCCATGATTTTTGAATGGCAAAGAATCCAGTATTGCAGTAATTCCTGCTCAAGCTGTTCTGATTTGTCTACCAAGGGATATGATAATTAAAAACATCTTGCTCCAAGTGGGTAAACTTGATCAGTTTAACATGAATTATTTGGCTTCATTCTGCATGTTTCATTTCATGTTTGCTGGCCTATGGACAAATGAAGAAGAACCGTGGTGAGGAGAAGGACTGCAAAGTGCCGTAGCCTCCTGTTATTACAGTGACAGTTGTCTCTCGCTCTTGTTTGCTGAAGCCAGAAAGCTTATAGTAAAACATTTTAAGGAACAGTATCTGCTGGACAGACTATATATCTCTGCTCAGAGCAATAGCTACAACCACTCCATTAAAAAAAAAAAAAAAAAAGAGAAAAAGGCAATTTATTTCAAAAGACCATGGGCTTGGTATCTTTAATAGGGATGTAGGTTATGAAAATTTTCCTCTGAAAAAGGAAACCCAGGAAGTGTTTCTTGTTTTTTGCTGGCTTTTTTTGTTGTTGTTGAAATATCAAGGCCAAAGGGGCAAAAGCTCAGCAAAGTGTTTCATCAGGACCTCAGATTAATCATATGGCAGTTTGTGCTGCAGGAAATACTGCACAGTTCAGAAGGAACAAAAAATTCTGCTCCATTAAGACTGACTGTAAACTGGGTGTAGCTTTCTCATGCATAGGACACTGAGAAGTGGGTTAGCTGCACTGGTAAAAACCAGCACCCCCTTTAGTGTAGCTCCCGGGCAAAATGAATCTGCTAGGGAGTTATCGCCTCCAGCATGACATCCAGAATAACAAGTTCTGGAGCAAGTGGATTTTTGTATAGAGCATGAACCAGGGTGTCGTGCTGCACCACGAGTCCACTGGGAGCACTTTCCTGTCACTGCGAAGATGACTGGGTTGGACTCCAGGCCTATGTAGCATGATGAGGTTTTCCAAACTGGTTCTGAGGATATCCATAATGAATTTGCCTACATTGGAAACTTGGTATATGATTATTTATCTCCTGCATATTCATTGCGGATATCCTGAAATCCTGCCTGGCTATGGAGTCTGCAGGACAGGTTTGGGAGGTCCTGTAGTGAGAGATTACAGCCTGTCTGGTTGACATACAGTTGAACTGCAGATAGCAGTGATGTGTGTTTGCAGTGTTTTGCTGTGAAGAGAAACACAGTCCACATTACATTTTTCACTTTGGCCTCCCATAGTCACAATTCACAGCCATGGATTTTAAATTGGGGGTGGGGAAGGAAATGGAGAGGAAATTATGGTCCAGATTTAGGTTTCAGGCAGAGAAAAGTACATGAAGCTGATGAATCTGTTTTGAATGGTACATCCTTTGCAACATGGAATTAATGTCCTGCAACTTCTGAAAAGGTAAAACCCTCAAAAGTGGGAGAGAATTAAAATCCTTGGGCAAATTGATATACAATACAAAAATTATAGTAGCATCCTGACCTGTGGGCTTTTTCTGCAGTTTCATACATGGGCTAGTGTATAACATGAAGTGATAGATGGGACCTTCGAACTGCACGCAGGGCTTTTCCAATGGCTGTGTGAGTTAAGACTTGTCCCTTATCCTTCCTGTGTCTAACTTGCTGATTATTCCAACCCCCCTTTTTTTTTCTAGTGTAACAGCTGCCTTGTATGTGCAAATGCCACGAAAGCAGATGTGCGATTTCCCCTGCTGAGAAGTGGCTCTCTATGCAGTGTGCTATCAGTATATTGTTCCAGCTTAGGGATCCAGTTTGGATGAAAAACCCTATGGGTTCCCTCCACCCCGACAACATGCACAATAAAACAAATAGTATTACAGTTTTTAGAAAAATTTGCTGAAAATGCAATGGTGTGTTTAAAGCAGAAAGGAAAACGCCTCCTCTTTGGATCTCTGGTGGGAAAAGTGCTCTCGTTGTCATGCAGCCAAATGTTTATTGTAAAGCAGGGTGGAACAGTAAAACAGCTTCGCTGACAACTAATCAAAGTTGCCATCCAGTCTGAATCCTCCTTCCTTTTCTGACATCGTCACACCCCACCCCTCCGCCCCAAAACATCTCTTTTGATTGGAACGATACCTTATGAAATACCAGGTCTGCAGAGCAGCTAAAGGCAGTTTCCTTTCCTCTGCTCCGCTGGTATTTTCCCCAGAAGAGGCTCCTGCAGATTTCATTTTAATGGGTAAACTTGGCTTTCTGTAACTCTTTGGGGGGCTTCTCCAGATGTTGGTTGCTCATTACTCCAGTCTGTGGAGAGAGAGTGTAGGGCAGCAATCCATGATTTGCACTCCTTCTGCACTGAGGTGCTGGGCTCAGTTCAGGGAGTGAAGTTCAGTCTGATTTAAACATTGGCTAAAGATATATATATTTTTTTTTTTTTTGCAAGTGAATTCAGATTTTGGAGAGAGATCTTTGGTCCTTTCTGTTTGGGATTTTTTTTTTATAACTTCCTTCCCGATGTGTTCTGATGCTTGCTGTCTTGTGTCTTCCATTTGCAAACCCAAATGCCTCAGGAGAGGGGTTCGTGACAATCTAGAACTGTTCTAAAGTCTCTCTTCAGAGAAGGCCACTTGGCTGTGGACTGACCAGCTGATCCGGTCTTGGTTTTACTCCAGGTCATGCATGGATTTATAGTTCAGTATGACTTAGAGAAATGAAAAACTATCAGCCCTACCTGGTTACTCTCCACCCTCATGAATCTAAATACATTGGAGGGTTGCCGGGTTGATCTCCCCCCCCCCCCCCCTCCCCCTATCCCAGTGACACAGGCTGGAAATCATAAATGCAGCTCAAATGGCTAAAAATGGAATAGGGAAGTAGCAAAAATTAGGAGCCCAGCTCCAGTAAGGGATTCACAACTTGTATGACTTCCCTTGAGGATACCGAGAGTTTCCACTCCGAGGTCACGGAGTCTGCTTTCCTGGCCACAGGCATGTATTGGGATGAAAAAAATTAGCCCGGATCTCCTAACCTGTTCTGCAGTGCTGGTCCTGTGTAGGAATGTGACAGGGAAAGTAACATGAATACTTCTGCTGTGGGGATTTCCCCCCATCCCAGGCCAGATCTCAAAGGAGGAGCTGACATTGTAAATAGCCACGCTAGCATAGGCTGCTTTCAAATTTACAGCTGCTTGTCCATTTATTTATTTATTTATATGAACATTTGATATTCTGTGTTTTTCCAAGTTAATCTCAAAGTAGATTATGATCAAAGTTATAATAAATTCTCAGTACATCTCAATCTATCTCATTGCATTTGCATGACAATATATAGAAGCATAGGGACAAACACGAGGGAGATATGTAGGTATGGATAGAAATATGAAGAGGTGTGTAATTGGACATCTTGGATTAGTTGGGATGCAGAATAATCCCGGGTATGCTAGGAAGATTAAGAAGCCAGGATAGTGGAAGATGTATTGAAGTGAGTTAGTCAATGGTGGCTGCTGAAGTGGTCTCATGATAGAGTTCTGTAATTGGTGATAGAAGGGAATCTGTCTCTGTCTTTGTGAAAATGAGGCCTGGTGGAAAGCCTGGGCAAATTGTAAGGTAAGGATGTCTCAAGGCGTAGGGTGGTGGGAGCTTGTTCCAAATTTTTGGAGCATAGTAGCTGGATGTATGAAGCCTTGTGCAGGTTAATCTGGCAGGAGCCAGGGGAGGAGAGGATCAATATTCCCTTCCTTGGGTGTAGGATAAAAGCATCTGGTAGAGATACTCAGGGCCAAGTTGTTCACGCACTTGAAGACAAAGCAAAGAGTTTTGAATTGGATCCTCTATTTGACTGGGAGCCAGTGCAACTGTCTTAAGTTTGGCTTTCTGTGATGTTTTCTACATCGATATACTTTGGCTGCTAAAGCAAGGGCCCATCCCAGAGATTCTCTGCTTCGTTAAGTCAGAGTCAGCAATGATCTCAGATGACTGGATGATGAATTTGGATTAAGTGCTATAATGACAAAGTAGATTTTCGTCCATCTGCGGAAGAGGTTACTGGGGCAAGAATAATTTGAGGATGCTAGTTTGGCTGTGTCCACTGAATGTTGAAAAACAAACAAACCTCACTTTTTAAATTTAATTTTAAGATTTGGATTGTCCCACAAAGTTAATCTGTTACAATAAAAGGAAATATATTTCAGCCCACACTTCCTTTGCATTTTTTTATACTAACCTATAGTAAAACCATTATAGTATTTAAGAATGACAAAACTAATGTATTTTCTTGAGTGGGTCAGAGAAGATTTTCCTTTTCCTAATCTATTCGGAGATGCATCAAACTGCAATTGGGCTTTAACACGCATTAATGCACAGTAGATGCAATATTTTTCATGGCCCTACCCAGATTCCCTCCCCTATTACAATGAGCTGCTTTGCATGAATTTTGCAAATGTAAAGCAGCTCATTAATAGGCAATTCTTTATTAATAATTTATTGCAGCCAACTGAGAAAGTGGTAAGCTGTGATAAATTATCAACACCTCCCTGAGAAAGTTAAATCTAATGTTGAAGGCCTAATGCGGGTCCTAAGGCTCTGGCATTAGATGTATCATGCTTTAAAAAAAACAATGGCATGGCAAAAAATAAAGTATAGAGGGGGTCAAGGCTGACCCCTGGCTCAACCCAGGGTCACCAATCGAGGTGGCCCTGAAACCCAGAAGTTAAAAAAAAAAAAAAAAATTAAAGTCCATGTGTGGCGATGGCCCCCACACCCATAACCCTGTCATCGATGCAGAAATTGTATCCCCACCCCACCTTTACAAAGACATAAAGGTTGTCACTGATCCCTCACCTACCACCCCAACAGTAACCAAATGTCGTTGGGGGTATAGTGCCCCCGCCATACCTCCCCCTCCCTCCAAATGTATGAAATAAATCATTGGTAGTTAGTGGGAACTATCTTGGCTCCCTACCCCCTGATAGTCCCTCCCACACTCCAAACCTCCAAAAGTTATAGACGATCCTGTGATGGGGCCCAGTGTGCCCCCTAGCTCCAGGTAGCACCATTTTTTCAAAATGACACTGACCTGACCTTGCCACAGTTTCTGGTGATAGGCGAAATACAAATCCTATAAATAAATAAGTTGTCTGCACATTAATTATTGCATTAAATGAAGTTTTGACCTTTTTCCGTCGATAAGCAGGTTTATTTAACTATGCTGTCTGGGTGACGTCATCTGAGCATCATGGGGTGGAGCTGTCTCTCAAAGCTCAAAGAGTTTTCAGTCTGTAAGGTTGCGCGGCTCTTCCTGTTTGTCTTGAGCGATTCTCCTCAGTTTGATTTTTTTCCGCGCTCTGCATGGACGTGTGGAGTTAGTCTGTCACTAACTTTTTTCTCCTCAGAAAAAAAAAGCACTTAAGTGCTACCATGCCAAAACCCCCTGGCTTTAAGTACTGCCAGTGCAGCAAGATCATGTCGGCAACTGATGGAAACAATTATTGTTATCTGTGCCTCAGTCCCAAATATGACCAAGCGGCCTGCAGAGACTTTGGAAGAGGGCCCAATGCCAAAGGGCTGCAAAAATCTTAGACTCCGAGAGGAGATGGCAGGATCCTACGCCCCTTCTCCAAGGGAAGAAAGATTGACACACTCCTCTCTGGGCTCAAAAACCAACTACCCAAACCCAGTAAGGCGAGCTTCATCGGTGAGATCTGAGGGAAAGCAGAAACAGGCCATTAAAATTTCTAGAAGTGCATAGACGCAGTCTATGATACAAAAGAAAGTGTTTGACAGACCGACACATGAAAAAGCGTCGAGCTCATTAATGCAATTGAAGGTGTCATGGGAATTGACGCATACTGAAGCACCGAGAAAATTGATGCACATGAAATCGTTAGCCCGCTTGAAGCACAACAGTGAGTAGGGAACTATGCATATCAAAACGCCTGAGAAGTCGAAGCAAGTAAAAGCGTCATCACCTTAGACTAAGACGACTTCAACATACCTAGAAAAGTTGATGCATTATTTGACGCATGGTACAGTTTTGGTCAAGTCTTTCTACAAGGAACAAGTGTCATCGGAGGCAAAACATCAAGACACCCCAACAAACCTTGAAGCTCTTTCCAAATTTATTCTTAGACCAGAACATTCACCAACACTATCCCCTTGGGGTAGTGACAATCTGTCATCACATAGGCCTCTACTACAACTATCTGATCAAGAAATGGAGGAAGACTTCCCTATCGAAGTATTGTCCTCTCTAGATTCAGCTCATTCAGGCGGGGATTTTTCTTTAAGGGATCATTGTCTTTCCCCCTTTTCTGCAGGAACCTCTGCAGGATAGACCCAATCTCCCATTAAAAGAGCCTCCAATGCCCAGACCTAAAGCACATGAAGCAAGTATTCTTCAAGTAGCATTACCCCTGCCAAAAAAGAAAAGCTCCAGATTCCAATCATCTCCATCTGCTTCTCAGTCCTTGATGGACAGGGTGCAAGTTAAACCATCTAGTAAGGGATGTACCCAAGCACCAGGAGTCTCTGCGGAAGAAACATTGATCCAAATCATCTCCTCCTTATAATGCTTCTTTGCCAACCTGCCTTTTCAACAGATATCTATTCCACCTCACTCTCCAATTCCATCCGAGGGAAACTGTTCCCCTCACAAGAATGGAGCTCAGCCCAGAAGATTTGAGGATTCCTCATTTTTCCGCTGAGCTGACCGACCATCCTCAATAGTCACTGCCGTCCTTGCCAGAAAGCTCGACAGGTATTCCTTCAGACCCACCAGAAGAGCCGCCTCAGCCTTCTTCAACTCCTGAGGATTTAACCTACTCAACATTTTTAGAGAAGATGGGAGCACTCTTGAAGGTGGAAACTCGTAAGATCCCTGATCCTAGAGTAGAGATGACGGGCATTTTAAAGATCTTAAAGGTTCCATCAGAGCCAACTGCACTTCCTTCACATTCTGTGCTAGATTCTGTCATGGATAAAGTATGAGAATCCCCCCCATACCATAGTGACAGCATCCAGGAAATTAGATCTAAAATACAGGATGCGAAAGTCTACGCATTACGGCACGTTCCAGATTCTGCATGCCTCTATTGTGGTTGAATCAGCCATGAAAAAGGCAAAAACGACGAGGCTACATTTAAACGGCCCTGGGAAGGACAACAGGTTATTGGATGAATTTGGATGAAAAGTGTTTCAAGGTTCCATGCTAAATGCACCCATGTAGCAACACCAGTTTTACATTACATAATACCTATACGAATGCATCCAAAACCTAAAACCCTTTGTGTCTATGGGACAGCGGGACATAGGAACACCACAGCCATTAATAGACCTGTAGGAAGGTCTATGACACCTGCTAAGAACCATCTACGAAGCTTACCGTAAATAGTGGTTTCCTTAGATAGCAGAATAATTTAGCCATACGACCCCTCCCACCTCCCTGGACAGCCATCTGATACGTTCTATTCATACATCTGCTTAATAATCAACTGAGGAGAATCGCTTGAGACGCGTGGGAAGAGCCGTGCAGCCGCACAGATGGAAAACTCTTCGAGCTTAGAGAGACAGCTCCGTCCCGTGATGCCTGGATAACGTCGGCTAGATCATCCTGCTATCTATGGAAAACACTGTTTATGGTAAACAAACTTGCTTAATGTGTCATTTGTTTTTTTTTCTTTGTTCCAAATGACTTGATTTTTAATTTACTGTCTCAACGTTTTTATTCTTCACCATATTTGCTCTGTTGATTGTGACCTTCCATGCTGTTCTTTGCTGGTCTATCCAATGCACCTCCTGCCTTCTTGCCTCACCTTGAGTTGCTCTTTCTGGGATGCGTAGTTAGGGTGTCCCATGCTAAAGATCAGACAAGCTATCAGCAGCAGCACATTTTATTTCTGATACGCTTACCACTTTGATAAAGTTCTGGCAGCTTCCTTATAATAAAAACAAAGTATATAACTCTTAGCTTGTGTTATTCACTGAACCCCTGTGTTCCTGTTTTATGTACACTGTAACTTGCCAAAGAGCACGTTGAAGTGTTGCCTACATTAGAGTTGTCTGCATCTTTAACACAGATGAGACTGTACTTCATAAACAGCCTATGAACTAAAGCAAATTAATGTCAACTAGCACACATATGAGAGAGATTTATTGACTTGGTATTCTTTGGAAAATTGGCCTCCTGGGGATCTAGAAAAACTTCTATAATTAATATAGCAAGCTATAAGAGTATCCCCTTCATAGTATGTCCTGCATTAGATGGAATAGTGCAAGTAAAGAAGAGGAACAAGCCCTCTTCTCGCAAAAGGGTCAGACACATGACTGAATGTCCAGAGAGGTCCCCCCGGGTGTGTGCCTGAGCCAGTTGAGGTCACAAGGGGCCAGTTGTCGTGTGTTCTTATTTATTCAAAAACAGGCTGCAGATTTGGTCTGCTAAAGAAAGTTACAGAAGCAAAAGTGTTGCCAGCTACAACAATATGCGCTAGATGTCAAGGGACAGGAACAGACTTCCTGTTTTCCTACTGGTTGAACATTTATAGAACTCCACAGGTGGCTTTGATCACTCAGGACCCCATTTGGCACTGCTGTGCACTGTAAAACATGATTAAGTGATTAATTCAGTTCCCTCCTCCTAGCAAAGACAAATAACTCCCTAGCTTTGTTCTTCTCAATGAGTATGACCACAGATCCTAATATGAAAAAGCCTTCCAATGAAATTCAGACTCTGCATTTCTTAATAGTTGAGGGATATGCTAGTCATTGACATAAAACGGTTCAGATTGTTTTGATTGTTGCTCAGATATGGACTTTATTGGATCATTTAAGATTTGAATTAACTTCATAAGGAAGTGAGAGGAGATTGCTCAACAGTACTTGTTCATCTGTGGCTCTCCTCTTTAGTGAATTTGGATGATTTGTGCTAGCATGAAGGGATAACAGCCCTCTCCCCTGGATTCCTCTCAAACAGGCCGATTCAGTAAAGTCCGCGGGAGAGCGGACGAACGCCCACTCTCCCGGCGCGCGCACAGGCCACTTGCTTGTGCGCGCGATTCTCTATTTAAATGAGGCCCGGCGGTAGAAACGGGCAAAAGGAGGCGCTAGGGACATTAGCGCGTCCCTAGCGCCTCCTTTTAGCCCGGAGCGGCGGCTGTCAGCGGGTTTGACAGCCAACGCTCAATTTTGCCGGCGTCGGTTCTCGAGCCCGCTGACAGCCACGGGCTCGGAAACCGGACGCCAGCAAAATTGAGTGTCCGGTTTTTGACCCGACAGCCGCCGGTCCATTTTAAATTTTTTTTTTTTATTTTATTTTTACTTTTTTTACCCTTCGGGACCTCCGACTTAATATCGCCATGATATTAAGTCGGAGGGTGCATAGAAAAGCAGTTTTTACTGCTTTTCTGTGCACTTTACCGGTGCCGGCAGAAACTAGCGCCTACCTTTGGGTAGGCGCTAATTTCTTAAAGTAAAATGTGCGACTTGGCTGCACATTTTACTTTCTGTATCACGCGGGAATACCTAATAGGGCCATAACATGCATTTGCATGTTGAGGGCGCTATTAGGTGCCGCGGGTTGGACGTGCGTTTTCCGCCCCTTACTGAATAAGGGGTAAGGGAAAATGCACGTCCAAGGGCAGGTTCTGAATCTGTTTTATGCACTGGGCCCGATTTTAGATCATTAGAAACTGAAGAGTTTGCAGCACATGTCCATGCTAGCAGCAGTGAATGTCCATGGCAAGGCAGGAGTATACGGTCCAAGAATGAATAGACGAAAGAACAAACATATGGCAATCTGCAGCAATTGCTGCACATCTCCTTTACCACATAAGGAGTGGTGCAGTTTAAATAGTCTGCGAATAGGCATTGGGTGTTACAGCTCCTGTATGCCCCTGCACAGCGTGCAAATGTAGAGAAACACAAATAGTCAACCATAAGGTCAAAGAACACTCCCATTAACTGTCTTGAATGGGAGAAGGAATAATCTAATGGTCAAATCAACAGGTGGGAAATCCCTCTTCCTCCACTGGCACTCCTTGTGCTCTTGGGAAAATCGCTTTATCTCCCATTGCCTCAGATAACCACTAATAGGCCGAAGCCATATAAATGCTCTAAATACGGGCGCTTGTATTGAGCGCCCACTTTCCTAATGCACGCCCATCCACCTTTCTTGGGCGTACAATGCAATATGCTAATGAACTGCTGCGTTAAAAAGGACACACTAGGGGAAATTGTGCGTCCCTAGCACATCCTTGGTATCAGGCGCCCAGGAGACGTGGCTGTGTGTGGGTTAAGAAAACGGACGCTCAGTACGAGCATCAATTTATCCATTGGTAGCTAATTGACTGGCACAATATACATGGCCTGGAGCAGCCTATTGTGAGTGTATATTGCGTGCCCAGAAATTTTTTTTCAGGCAAGCCTTTCTAATTTTGCATGATGCTTTCTGCAGTTCCTCCTATTTAGTACTGCGGCAATACTAAGTAGCAGTAGAAAAGTAGTATGTTTTGTTCTTAAGTTGAAGCCTTGATGCATGGCAAGATTTTACCCTTGCTCCGGGGCAGGCGTAACATTTGCTGTATTAATAAGTGGGCATTGGGCGCACAGTAATTTTTTTTACATTGGGGTAATAGCTAATAGCCTCATCTACAAGGCATTTACATGTGATGAGTGTTATTAGCTATGGGGTAGATTTTCAGAGCCCTGCTCGCCTAAATCCGCCCAAAACCGGGCGGATTTAGGCGAGCAGGGCCCTGCGCGCCGGGAAGCCTATTTTACATAGGCCTCCCGGCGCGCGCAGAGCCCCGGGACTCGCGTAAGTCCCGGGGTTCTCGGAGGGGGGCGTGTCGGGGGCGTGTCGGGGGGCGGGCCCGGTCGTCGCGGCGTTCCGGGGGCGTGTCGGCAGCGTTTTGGGGGCGGGTACGGGGCGTGGCTACGGCCCGGGGGCGTGGCCGCGCCCTCCGTACCCGCCCCCAGGTCGCGGCCCGGCGCGCAGCAGGCCCGCTGGCGCGCGGGGATTTACGTCTCCCTCCGGGAGGCGTAAATCCCCCGACAAAGGTAAGGGGGGGGTGTAGACAGGGCCGGGCGGGTGGGTTAGGTAGGGGAAGGAAGGGGAAGGTGAGGGGAGGGCAAAGGAAAGTTCCCTCTAAGGCCGCTCCGATTTCGGAGCGGCCTTGGAGGGAACGGGGGGAGGCAGCGCGGCTCGGCGCGCGCAGGCTATACAAAATCGATAGCCTTGCGCGCGCCGATCCAGGATTTTAGCCGATACGCGCGACTACGCGCGTATCTACTAAAATCCAGCGTACTTTTGTTTGCGCCTGGAGCGCAAACAAAAGTAGGCTGTTCGCGCTTGTCTGAAAATCTACCCCTATGTGCGTTTTCGACGCGCTAATCCCATTATTTCATTGGAAGTTATTCTAGTGCATCCAACCATGCACTGTGCGCTAGGCTGAGCACACTATATTGTATCGGCACCTAAGACTGTAAGCTCTCTTGGGCAGGGACTTATTGTACATGAATTCTAACAATACTGTAAGCAGCCTTGAGCATTATTTGGAAAGGTGAACTAAAGATCCAAATTATTATTATTGCTGAGCAAGGATGGGCTTCACTGAGCCAGCTCTACTTTTGATTGGACTGGCTTCTAAATTCAACAGCTAACTGCTCCTAAGAAAACTGTAGCCATATGCAAGAATAAGCAGGAGTATGCCAAAGGGGTGAGGTATTCCTGAATGGGCAGATGTTAGCATGGCACACTGACCTTCGGTATGATATGTTTATGCACTACTTGTGATCCAGTTATTTAATTGTGGGGTGCCTTTCAAAGACTTAGGATTTCTGCACCTATAATAGGCAGTAGGGCAGTTAGATTTCCTGAATCCATGTTAGTAGATTTTCAGTCACCTAAAGATAGTGTGTGCATTTTAGTAATGTGCACTTTGAGCCACAATAAAAGGTAATGTTGCAGGGACATTTTGGAGGCTTAGTTGCAAACTACATTTAAGTTTCAAAAACATACACATGTAGCGGGTGTGCTGCTAATGTGCATACTTTACGCCATCCTCAGCACTGTGTAAGTGTATGTGCCTTGTGTTTGAAAAACCGCTGTGTTAATGGCAGCAGAAAAGTGCGTGCCTACTGTTGTAGCTAGGTGCCGTATTGCCTAGACTAGAGAGAGGTGAATGCTCTTACCTGCCACCTTGTAGTTCCTGAGCAAACATTAGGAGCTAGTCGCTGACAGCCACAAGCTATGGGCATGGGATAAAATACTTTACTTGGAGGTAGGTGAGCCAATAAAAGACCGAGTCTGGTTCAAGCTGGGTGTCTGCCTCTGGCTTAGTGCTAGATGTAAATTACAGGTACAGCCAATCACTGGTTGAGCTGATTTCACATGGGCTGCTACCTGGCTGCCTGTTCCTTTTCTTGACTCCCTTCTGTGTCTTCCAGGTTCTGCTAGTTTTGTTTAGATGAAGCCAGCAGGTATACAATGAGTATATCCACCGGGGCTGACTCTAGCGTTGGGGCAACAACATGGGAGAGTTGGTGTGCAGAAGCCCTGCCAGTTTCATGATGTCCAACCTCCAGCGCTGTACCCTACACTAGGTCCGCAGAAGGAAAAAGAGAAACTGCTCCCGCTGCCACTGGTCTCTCTCTTCCACATGGGAAGAGCAGCCGAGTCAGACAGCTGTTGTAGTGCAAGTTGTAAGGTATAGTATGAAGCTGTCACCAATTGAGCGAGCACCCTGGCACTGCCTAGGAGGAAGTATATCACAATTAGTATTCTCCAATTCGTAGTGGGGGCTGTCAGGCTGAGAAACCCTTGCAAGCATAAGCTACTCTGGGTTAACAGTTCCAAAACAGGGCTTTATTAATGTAAACAGTTCACAGAAACGTTTGCAGTCCTGGCTTACCCCAGGCAGGATTTTAAGCATACTTCAGAAGTAACACAGAGAGGTTTAAATGCAGAAGCAGAATCCCAGCCAGAGATCTGGTCCAGGTTCAAGTTATCCACTTACACATTCCACAATACTTTACCTGATGGCCATACGCAAACTTACTTCAGCACACCATCTTCAGATACAAGGGCTCACCCGTCTTCTCTGGGTCCTCTTAAGCACTGAGATTGCTTCCTGCTTCCCAGCAGCACTTTAGCAGTTCCCAGGACTAATCGGTCCTAGGAGCTCGGTTGCAGGTCTTAGCTTCAGATCTGTTTCACGCCCGTTAGCTTAGTTAAGCTAATCAGAGCCAGGGCTCCAGCCTCGCGCGCCAGTAAATTCATTGCTTCAAGGCTAGCCACAGCCTTTATGCCCTAAAAGAGACTCGTGGGAAGCTGAGGAGAAAAAACGGGGAGAGGAGGTAAGGGATGTCAATGGAGGAGGAGAAAATAAGGTAAGTGGGCAGGACTGAAGTCGATCGGACACAACCCCTAGGCACTGATTCAGTGCTGGTTCCACACCAGTTCCCCCCCCACCCCCCGCAAAAACTTCTCAAATATGCATGGTGCCTCCGGACCTCGGCCTTAGTGGCGATGTTCAAAGGACAAAGAGTGTGGGGGGGTAGAGCCTGTGCTCGCAGGCCCCATCCCCTGCATGGAAACCCTGAGCGGGTAGAGCCTGTGCTCGCAGGCCCCGTCCCCTGCATGGAAACCCTGAGCGGGTAGAGCCTGTGCGCGCAGGCCCCCATCCCCTGCATGGAAACCCTGAGCGGGTAGAGCCTGTGCTCGCAGGCCCCGTCCCCTGCATGGAAACCCTGAGCGGGTAGAGCCTGTGCTCGCAGGCCCCGTCCCCTGCATGGAAACCCTGAGCGGGTAGAGCCTGTGCTCGCAGGCCCCGTCCCCTGCATGGGAACCCTGAGCGGGTAGAGCCTGTGCTCGCAGGCCCCGTCCCCACCCCCTGCATGGAAACCCTGAGCGGGTAGAGCCTGTGCTCGCAGGCCCCGTCCCCTGCATGGAAACCCTGAGCGGGTAGAGCCTGTGCTCGCAGGCCCCGTCCCCTGCATGGAAACCCTGAGCGGGTAGAGCCTGTGCTCGCAGGCCCCGTCCCCTGCATGGAAACCCTGAGCGGGTAGAGCCTGTGCTCGCAGGCCCCCGTCCCCTGCATGGAAACCCGGAGCGGGTAGAGCCTGTGCTCGCAGGCCCCGTCCCCTGCATGGAAACCCTGAGCGGGTAGAGCCTGTGCTCGCAGGCCCCCATCCCCTGCATGGAAACCCTGAGCGGGTAGAGCCTGTGCTCGCAGGCCCCCATCCCCTGCATGGAAACCCTGAGCGGGTAGAGCCTGTGCTCGCAGGCCCCCATCCCCTGCATGGAAACCCTGAGCGGGTAGAGCCTGTGCTCGCAGGCCCCGTCCCCTGCATGGAAACCCTGAGCGGGTAGAGCCTGTGCGCGCAGGCCCCGTCCCCTGCATGGAAACCCTGAGCGGGTAGAGCCTGTGCTCGCAGGCCCCGTCCCCTGCATGGAAACCCTGAGCGGGTAGAGCCTGTGCTCGCAGGCCCCGTCCCCTGCATGGAAACCCTGAGCGGGTAGAGCCTGTGCTCGCAGGCCCCGTCCCCTGCATGGAAACTTTGAGCGGGTAGAGCCTGTGCTCGCAGGCCCCGTCCCCTGCATGGAAACCCTGAGCGGGTAGAGCCTGTGCTCGCAGGCCCCGTCCCCTGCATGGAAACCCTGAGCGGGTAGAGCCTGTGCTCGCAGGCCCCGCCCCCTGCATGGAAACCCTGAGCGGGTAGAGCCTGTGCGCGCAGGCCCCGTCCCCTGCATGGAAACCCTGAGCAGGTAGAGCCTGTGCGCGCAGGCCCCGTCCCCTGCATGGAAACCCTGAGCGGGTAGAGCCTGTGCTCGCAGGCCCCGTCCCCTGCATGGAAACCCTGAGCGGGTAGAGCCTATGCGCGCAGGCTTAGTCCTTGTGCTCACTGCGCTTTGAGAATCGCTGCTGGAGCCAAGGTCTGGAAAGAGGAGGCAGTGGAGTTTGCAACAGGATGGGCACCTCCCAAGGTGCGGGGGAGGATTGCAGGAAATTTGCTTCCTCCTCCCCCCCCCTCCCGATGTTGAATATGGAGGCAAAGAAGACACTTCAGGCAGCTTTCATGGCAGGCAGGTAAAAAGGACTTGAGCACAATTCAGCGCTTTCTTTTATTGTACATTCATACAAAGGCAGATGATGTGTCATTACATGATTGGCTACTTTCCCCATAGCAACAGACGAGTCTCTACACTATTGGCTTTGGCTCAGGGGGTGTGCACGGATCATCTCATTGGCTGCTGAAATCTATACCTCCTGACTTTGTCCTGCCTCTGACTAGGGAACACCCAGCCCCTCCCCCAGGAATTCAGGGCAGTCAGGTATCCTTTCCTAGGCAGAGAGGCTTAAGCACAAGTGATGCTTCAGGCAAGGCCAGGGAGAAGGGAAGATAGTGTAAAACCCTGAAATGGCTTGCTGGCAAAGCTTATAATTCCCACATCTCACCCTTTCTGTTTTTGTTTAGGCAGCTCAATAAAGCTTTAGACCCTTACTGAAATCTGTTATGTCTTGGTATGGGCTGGAAATAGGGGAAGGGGGATTATGGAGAGAAGAAAGCTGATTTGGCGTGGTGTGCCAGCTGCCGATGAGCTCCTGAATCTCCATATCACCCAGAGCTGGTGCAGCGTGGTGTGCCAACGCTGCAGGGCTCAAGATTCCCTATTAAGCAGCATACAAGACATCTTTATATCTGGGCTGAGAGCAAGGTTTCAATATGGATATGAGGGTTGGGTATGCACTGAATACAGCATCACAGGCAGATAATTAAGACAATTATGGTTATTATAATAGAAATCACCCTTTTGAGACCAGAAATATCAGGGAGCCAGGACCATAGCCAGTCCCATGGAGAAGTAGGTATTCTGCCTGAAAGTGGTGCATCAGCAACCATGGTTTCTATCTGCTCTATGGTATGTGTGAGGTTTGCTTTATAGTCTGATAATGTACACACAGCAATGAGATCCAATTAATGCACAAACACCACCCTTTAAGGCTAAAATGGTTTCTAAGGTATAGCTGTTCTGTAATGCTACTTCTCTAATCTGAGAGACTTTTGTTGTAAGTAGTTTTAATGCATGGACTGTCTGATTAAATAGGGCAGTCGTCCAGTTAGCTAGGATGTGTAAGTCTCTGTAATTCATATCATTTGGGTTATATAACTACAAAGGGTAAATCCCTCGTCCCCGCTATACTTTCTGCACCTGCTTGGGTCTCCCACTGCACATCCTGAAATCTGCCAATTGCATACATATATGTGGTATAATTATGTAAGTGTTCAGTGATTAATACAAAGGTTCGGTTACAATATGGATATTTCCCACCTGAATTCCCTTTCCCATCCCCTGTATCATAGTCCCAACAAAGAGCGGCAGTCTCTTGAATACGGCTACCAATGTGTAGTATGGTATTATTAACTGGAGAGTTAATGAAAACACCTCTCTGTAAAGGATAATTAGTCCATACTGTAAGGTTAAATGGTACAGCATGCATCAGTCGTTCTCCGCAGGCTTGGGTTGGCATGTGTGTGCAGATCCAACAGTCTGTTCGATTCAACAGGTGTGAAAAGTTCTGTGCATCGAGGATGTACATGTTGTTCTGTCAGAGTCCTTGTTCTGAAATCGCCATAGCTGGAGAAATAAGGCAAAGGATGAGGGTGCAGAACACAATTGTTAATGAGTTGGCATTCAGGCAAGAAAAGGCGGCTAATAAGTTCTCTGGAGTTTTCTCAAGGCCTTGCTGTTCTAAGAGTTGTGCAGATTGGTTGGATAGGGCCTTGATCTGTCCCCAGGTCATGTGGTGCTGCTTTTTGCAAGGAGTCCGGTCTCTGTCCTTCTGAGGGCTGTGGAGGCTCATGGAGAAGTTGGGGATCGGGTCCTGTAGACCTGGACACCTTTCCATCTCTCCACGGCTTGATATAATGGCTTGAAACCCAAAGTGGATCTGTGGAAACAAGCACAGAAACATATCCTCATCCCTATGATAAGGGGACGGGACCGTACCAGACATTAAATATTCTATACAAAACTGATGGCTGTGGGTGACTAACCCTAGTCCCATAATGATTACTCATGGCTGTGGTCTTATTTGAATTTGATATGTTTAGATGATTTAATAGTAAACAATACTTTGTTCTTGTTCAGCCAGTCCTTCTTAGGGGAAAATCCAGGGGCAATCCCTCCTTTTTGTTTTCAAGAGCTCTTAAGGGTATGATTGGCTCTCTCTACAATGGCTTGCCCTGTGGTGTTGTAGGGGATGCCAAATACGTATTTAATGTTCAATTATTGACAAAATTCATGCAAAGGAATGGCTGCAGTAAATAGAGCCATTATCAGTTTTCAGAACAGAGGGTAACCCCATTATCAAGAAAGTTTTTATGCAGTGATCAATTTTCATTCAGTAAAATAGCAATAAGTGTAAATTAATCATTTAAAGGAAAAGTCATTTGCAGTAAGCAGAATCAAATGACAAGTATATTAGACATTACATTAAACATATGTTACACAAGACTGACATATATTCATTCATCCTGCAAATATTCATTTACACAAAACTGACACATATTCATATTCATTCTGCAAATATTCATTCATAGTCTTCTTGGCATCAAGACAGACAACAGATAACACATAATTTGAGCTAAAAATCTTACCAAAAACAAAATTAGATCAAGGATCAAAAGTCAAAAGGCGTTAGAAAAATGTTAAAATAAACTGCAAAGTGTTCACCTTCACATCTCCTCATGGCAGGAAGGCTGTAAATCTGGAAAATATTAAAAACTGGCATACAGCAAAAATTTTACTAAGGTAAGGATTAAAGTGAAATTCTTACTTTTTTAACCTTGGAGAATCAATTCTATCATTCAATTTAATAAAATCAATTTGGATTTGCAAGAAAAGGTTTGGGAGGGATTGCTTTAGATGTAGCAACCTCTATCAGTAAAAATTTTAAGGTTCAGAATTCTGTATAAATTTTGTGAAAAAGAAAATAAAACTGAAGTTTCTTTAATACAGAAGGTCTGTAGGCCTGAAAAATAAAAACTATTATACAACAGAATTATTAAAACAATAATATAATATAACTTGTAGAATAGCATAGCGCCTCCTAGTGGAGACCCCATCATTACTTTATAGATTGCAACTATTGTTCCAGGTTGCAATCAATAATACTCTGAGCTTACTTTCAATGTGGAATATCAGAATAGAATTTCTTCTTATAATTATTAGAATAGGAAATTAAACACGCTGTTTGCTCAGCTCTGTCTGCTGCACGCTAAAGTTTGAAAATATTAAAAGATTAACAGAAAGAGAGTGAGACGAGGAAGGGCTAGTGCAGTAATGCATTGAAAGTTGAGGGAAAAGATTTGGATCAGCAGATCTGTCTGAGTTATAACATATAGAAACTAGAGAGAGAAACTGCAGGACTAAGTCCAGTTTTTTTTTTTTTCAAAAGTTCTCCCTCCCTCCCCCATGAGTGGCAAGCAAGAGTTAACAGAAAGACAGTAAAGGGGGGGAGGAGCAGTGTTTCTCAAAAGAAAAGAACTGCACCCAAGGAGTTAATCCTTCAGTCAGTAGGAACTTAAAGATAGCATTGTTTAACAATTTAGATTGCATCATCCAGAAACAATGGCTGGCGTGGACTTGCTGATTCCTTGCAGACTTGCTGATTTCTTGCAGACAGATTCTATTTTAATTTACTTTAGGGAGAATCACAGTAAAAATACAAGTTCTGTGTGCTGGCAATTCAAACTATAAACTTAAATCTCAGAGAAATGGAGTCATTTTAAATGTGAGCCAAATTAAGTTTTGCAAAAAGTGAACATTTCACATGAAATTCACACAGCAATTGTTCAAATTTCAGTACAGTTTTAACATAAGGTTCTGCATTCACTTTGTGGGGGAAAATACTCTCAAAGTATGCAGATTTTTTGTAACTGAATTCAAAGACTAATATAAACCATTTTTTCCAAATCTGTACTGTCTGTGCAATTACTCTGTTTAATCTGGACTGCAATAGGTCATTGAAGTGTATAATTAAATCATTTTTTTCATAGTGATTTTTTCTTTGCTTGTAACGCAGGAGTGCAGCTGCTTGGCCCAAGGTCTTATATGCTGATTTCTTTGAAGACCTGGGGGCATAGCCACTGCTCATGGCACTCCGGGTGGCACTCAACTCTATTGCTGCCACACCCAGCTCTTTAATCCCTTTTGTAATAGGAGAGGCTTGAATCCCTTTCAATAATTCCTCTCTTGTGAGATTTCCATGTTCTAGATGAAATCCCATGCTGACCGCGGCACATAAATTGTTACCAGGAGCAGTGGTTTGAGATGGTAATTTACCTGGACAAATTGATGATGCAGAATCAATGACTGTCTCAGGCAATGGCAAATGGGGGTACAGGGAGTGGTTGGTGGGGGAAGGGGGTTGCAGGCAAGATGGAGGAAGGCTAGTTTTTCTGACCTCAGTGTTTTCAGTTTCCTGGGGCCTTTTCTCTGAGGTGGACGCAGAGGAAGCCACAGGTTGAAGTCCTAATAATTCTTTTTCTGTAAGGTTTTCTTTCTGCTGTTTCTGCTGAAATTCATTGCTAATCACCCCACCCAGGCCAGGTTGTGGCTCAATTGTTCTCAAGGACTGCTTTTCTAAAGAAGTGGGGAAGGTGTGAATGGGCTTGGGTGTGGGTATGGAGAGCTGATACAAAGAATTTGCTGTCTCTGAGGGAGACTGAGCATAAGATGGGGGAAGGGTATTCTGATTGAGTCTGCCTGCTTCTAAAAGCACATGGTTTGAAAATGCTGTCTTGGAACTTTTTTTTCCTATGTGTTCTATGGCCTCTGTACATTTTTGCCATAACAATAACTGCCTGATTGGGGACCTTGGAGCCGTATGAAGACAATTGCCTATTAAAATCCAGTCCTGGATATTCAGAGTTCCCGCCTGTGAATACCAAGGGCAACGGCAAGCTATTTCACTTATTAATTTTTCTAAGTCCCCCAGGCTGATTTGTGCTTTTTTCCTTCTGGTGATGAAATAATGATTATTGATTATTTTCTGCAGCTCCTTGGCATGTAGCCTTTGCTGTACAGATAAATCACTTCCCATGCTCACGAGTGTGGGGAACAAACTTGCTAAAAAATACTTAAATATACTAAAAAGTACTTTAAATATACTTACGATTTGCAAATCTGTTGAACGGTACGTACCTAAAGCTATGTCCAGCCGAAATGAGCAGAGAGTATATCATCACGTGCGGGATCACCAGATGTTGAATATGGAGGCAAAGAAGACACTTCAGGCAGCTTTCATGGCAGGCAGGTAAAAAGGACTTGAGCACAATTCAGTGCTCTCTTTTATTGTACATTCATACAAAGGCAGATGATGTGTCATTACATGATTGGCTACTTTCCCCATAGCAACAGACGAGTCTCTACACCAGGGGTCAGGAACCTTTTTGGCTGAGAGAGCCATAAACGCCACATATTTTAAAATGTAATTCCATGAGAGCCATACAATATGTTTAAAACTAAATACAAGTAAATGTGTGCATTTTATGTAAGATCACACTTTTAAAGTACAATAAGTCTCTGAAAATATTACACCAGGCCTTAAGACACCAATACATCTCCTATTAGGAAAACGGACCAAGTCAGGCTGCTATAGAGTCCTACACAGAAACTACACGCCAGCAGAAAACCTCACCTGAATCACGTGCTGTCCCTCACCTAACATAGAATAAAGAGACCAAAACGCATAACAAGAAGCATGCAGACAAAAACTGAATTGGAAACTGCAACAAGCCAGAGTCTCTGTATGCAGTGTAACAAAGGAAAAAAGAAACATCACACATCCTTATAAAACAAATCAAGAAATATAAAATCATCAGCAGTAAAACTGTACTAACAAAAAGAACATATTTCGAAACAGCTGATGAGTGGAATATCCAATAATTAAAAACTCATATAAAACATTTCCAGATACCAACAAAATATTTCAAAATAGCAGACACAAAGATCCAGTAATGAAAAATAATAAGGATACAAAAATTTTTTTGCTCT